>NC_139385.1:282500-782500 GCF_054392235.1 Sus scrofa
TCATGGAACCCGAGGGGAGCTCCACCGTGATGGCCAACTGAGGTTCCCATGAGGGAGACCCCACCCCAGCCCCCACCTGACCGAAGGAGTTATCCCCACCCCCACTGAACTGACCCACGCCTCCTCTCTCACAACAGAATTCTGGAATTCAGGCTGGCCAGGAGAAGCGCCGCAGGGTGCACGAGTCTCCCTGGCGACAGCCAGAGCTCTTCCGCGCCCAGTGCCCGTCGCTCAGGTGAGGAAGAAGCACAGATGTCACCTTGCAGGTGCTGAGAGTCTGGCGGCCAGTGGTGGCCCCGCTGGCCTGATCCAGCCTCTGGGCAGCCCCGGGCTGTCTGCTCAGGGTAGAGGGGGAATGCTGGCCCTCACCTCCCCCCAACCCGTCTGCATAATCCCCACCCAGACTGCTCACTGTTTTGTGAGAAATCCATTTATTTTCTTCATTGCTTGGGAAGTTATAATCTCGATGCTGCAGCTTCCTAAGGCGTTGCCATGGAGATGAATTTTCTGTCATAAATAAAAGTATTCTGGGGTCAGGAGATCTCAAGCATAACTAGGACAGATTTTGAGGGGAAAATGCCAGAATTTTTTAAACACACGAGATGATGACTTGGGCTGCTTTTTTTCTGGAGGGTGTTTCTCAGGCTGTTAGGAATTTGGACAGGAGCCCAGCTGCCTCGAAAAGCAGGTCTGTCTCCCCACTGTCCCCCGTTAGGGCTGGAGCCCTGAGGACCAGGTGTGGTGGGGGCCCCCAGCCACAGGAAGAAACTGTGGCGCTGCTGTGTGTCTTCAGACACATGGCTTTCCCTCTCTGGCCCTCAACCCCGCTGGCTCGCCCTGAGGTCTCAGCACACTCCTCAGGCCCAGGAGAGGGTGTGACCTGCAAGGTGCCCGACCCCACCCCCACAGCCCTGGAAGTTGGCTTGAGGGATTTCCTTTGTGTGAGGTCACCGCAGGTCAGCGCCCGGGGAGGTGGGGAGGAAGGTATGTAGGCTTTGGGGCCCCTGGACGCCACCCAGCCCGACAGGCAGGCCTGGAGCCAAGGGCTGTTTGCCAACCCCCCCCAGCCGGTATTAGGTAAACAGAGCCCTCTGCCCCCAGGGCCCCGGAGCTGCCCAGAGACCTTGAGGTCTGGGAGGGAGCAGCTCTCCGTGCCTGGAGTCTCCCCAGGGAGCTGCAGCCCCAGGTACTAATGGGATCCCAAAAATGAAAGAGGGGGAGGGGCGGGATGGGGGGGGGACAGTCTGGGAAGTGATGATGCCTCTGCAGTTTGGACCCTAGCATGGGGTCCTGTCCCCACTGCCCCCTCCAGGAGCCTCCGGAGGCCCTAAGAAAGCACCCCACCCCGCCTGCAACCTGCAAATATTCTGCAAACACAGCCTCATCATCATAGGACCGACCGCTGGGCCGGGGCTGGAGAGGGGAGGCCTTGCCCGCTTCCATCCAGCCTCCTCAGACCTGCTCTCAGCCCCAGGCTCTCTGCCTCCTGACCTGACGCACTGTGACACTATGTATGCAAACCCCCCATGAAAGCAAAACCCACACAGAAGGCTGAGCGGCTGGGTGCACACTGCTGTCGAGGTTGAGGTCGGCTGGGTGCTTCCCCCATGAGGCAAGTGGGCAGTCCCGGGGCAACGACCCTCACCAGGCTGGACGCACAGCCTGGGACCTTCCACTGCTGGGGACTTGTCTCCATGTGCTTGTGCAACCCCCTCAGCCATTCTGAGAAGGGTGCTGGGGTGCACAAACACTGCCAGGGGCGGGGAGGATGGCAGGATGTGACAAGGACCTTTAAATGCGTGCTTCCTCTTCTACAAGACTTTGCACCCAGGAACCGAGCCAGAGCCTGCAGGGAGCAGGGAGGATGGCCACAGAGGGGCCCGTGGGACAGCAGTCCCAGCAGGGGTCTCTTGGGAAGCTGCAGAAATCATGGTTCTGAAGACCGTTTAGGGCCTGGGGAGGTGCTCTTCTCATCAGCAGAAAGCAAGCAGAGACAGAAGGACACACAAGGAGCACGCGAGGGCAATTAAAACTACTTCGAGGTAAATGGAGTGAAAACACACCCCCCAGAACTTCAGAGATGCAGCTAATGCAGCGCTCAGAGGGCAATTTATAACTCCAGGCCCCTGTGTCACAGAAGAGATCTCTACGTAGATCAGCAACTTAATATGCCACTCAAAGAGGCTGGAACAAGAGCAAACAACCCAAAACATGCAGAGGAATGAGATAATTAAGATTAGAGGGGAAGGAGTTCCCACTGTGGCTCAGCACTAACAAACCCAACTAGTATCCATGAGGACACAGGTTTGATCCCTGGCCTCGCTCAGCGGGTTAAGGATCCAGCATTGCTGTGCCTGTGGTGTGGGCTGGCAGCTGTAGCTTAGACTCGCCCCCTATCCTGGGAACCTCCATATGCTGCAGGTGCAGCCCTAAAAAGACAAAAAGAAGAAGATTAGAGAGGAAATAAGTCATGATTAGAAGAACAACAGAGAATATTAACAGAGGCAAAAGCTGTTTCTTTTAAATGATGAACATAATTGATGGAGCTTCAGCTGCACTGACCAAGAAAAGGAAGAGAGATGACTCCAATGACTAACAACAGAAATGAAAGAGGAAAAGTTACTACCAACCTTACAGAAGTAAAAAGAATTATAAGGGGAAGACCCTTGGCAATTATTAGCCAAGAAATTAAATAACCTGGATGAAATGGAAGAACTCTCAGAAACACACCAACCACCAAGAATGACTCAAGAAATGATTCCAGGAAAAATGAGGGTCTCTAACAAGCAAAGAGGTTGAATTCATGATCAAAACACTCCCTACAGGAGTCCCGTCATGGCGCAGTGGTTAATGAATCCGACTAGGAACCATGAGGTTGTGGGTTCGATCCCTGGCCTTGCTCGGTGGGTTAAGAATCTGGCATTGCCCAGAGCTGTGGTGTGGGTCGCAGACATGGCTCGGGTCCCACGTGGCTGTGGCGTAGGCCGGCGGCTACAGCTCTGATTAGACCCCTAGCCTGGGAACCTCCATATGCTGCAGCAGTAGCCCAAGAAATGGCAAAAAGACCAAAACAAAACAAAAACAAAAACAAAAACCAAAACCAAAAAACAAACTTCCTACAAGAAAAGGCCAGAAGGAGTGCCCATGATGGCACAGCAGAAACGAATCTGACCAGCATCCCTGAGGACGCAGGTTCTATCCCTGGCCTTGCTCAATGGGTTAAGGACCCAGTGTTGCTGTGGCTGTGGTGTAGGCCTGCAGCTACAGCTCTGATTTGACCCTTAAAAAGACGAAAAAAGGAAAAAAGAAAGAAAGAAAGAAAAAGGCCAGGACTAGACAGATCCACTGGTGAATTCTACCAAATTGTTTTTTAACGAATTAACACCAGTGTGTCACACACTCTTCCAAAAAATGTAAGAGGAAGGTACTCGCCCTCATCAGGTCGTTATTTTTATGTGTTGACACCAAAATCAAAGACATCGTAAGAAAAGAAAACACAGCCCACTATCTTTACAAACAGATATAAACATCTTAGCAAACCACATACATAAAAATAATGATTGTACCCCAGGCCCGGGGGGCTTCGGCCCAGGAGTGCAAGTCTGGTCCGACACACAAGCATCAGTCGACATGGATGTGTGTACACACACGCACATAATCCATCCAGGGTGTATCATCAATAGGATAAAGGAAAAAAGGACCATCGTCTCAGGTGACGTGGAAAAAGCATCGCCCAGAAAAATCCAACAGCCTCTCGTGGTAAAAGCAGAAAGCGCTCAGCAAACTGGAATCAGAAGGGACCCTCCCGACCCGGACGGAAAACAGGACCCGCGCTGCACGGAGTGGAGAGAAACGTAAAACTCCCCTCGCCGAGATCGGGAGCAGGACACTGATGCCCGCTCTCCCCACTTCTACTCAATGGTTCTTGCCAGGCCCACTGAACAAGAAAAAAAATAACTTAAAAACAGGTGTTCTCTTGGGGCTCCCCGGGCGAAGGATCTGGCACTGTCACTGCTGTGGGGCAGGTTCAATCCCTGGCCCTGGAACTTCCAGAGGCCACAGGCAGGGCCAAAAATAAATAAATGAATAAAATAAAATAATAAAAATAATAAAACATATCCAGATTGAGAAGAAAAGAGTCACCTCCTCCTATTTGAATAGGCCATGAGGGAGTTCCCATCGTGGCGCAGCAGAAATGAATCCGACTAGGAACCATGGGGTTGTGGGTTCGATCCCTGGCCTCGCTCAGCAGGTTAAGGATCTGGCATTGCTGTGAGCTGTGGTGTAAGTCGTGGACGCAGCTCAGATCTGGCGTTGCTGTGGCTGTGCAGCTGTAGCTCTGACTGGCCCCCTAGCCTGGGAACCTCCATGTGCTGCAGTGCGGCCCTAAAAAGAAAAAAAAAAAAAAAAAAAAGGACATGAACTCGTCCATAGAAATGCCAAGGAATTCAAACATACACACACACACACACACTAGCACAAAAAACAAGGCAGCAAAGCTGCCGGAAGTAAGATCGATACATAAAAACCAACTGCACAGTGATCAGTATGCACCAGCTACAAACAATCCAAAAATTAACTTAAGGAAACAATTCCACTGACAACAGCCGACAGAAAGAATAACATATTTGGGAATAAATTTAACCAAAGAATCTAAGACTGTAACATCAAAAAGTACAAAAATGTCTTTGGAAGAAAATCAATGACGTTAATTAAATGGAAAGATCTCCCGTGTCCCCAATTGGAAGTCTTCATATTTAGGCAGCACACCCCACGCTGATCCACAGATTCAACACGACCCCCAGCCAAGTCCCAGCTGCCTCTTGGCAGACTTGACAAGTGCACCCTAAAATTCAAATGGACCATGGGCCCTAAATCGTCAAAATGGTGTTGGCAGAAGAACCAAGCTAGAGGACACACCCTCCTGAGTGCTTTTTTTGTTTTTTTGTTTTTGTTTTAGGGCCACACCTGCAGCATATGGAGGCTCCCAGGCAAGGGTCAAATTGGAGCCACAGCCACACCAGATCCAAGCCACGTTTGCGACCTACACCACAGCTCAGGGCAACACCGGATCCTTTACCCGCGGAGCGAGGCCAGGGATGGAACCCGCATCCTCACGGTTCCTAGTGGGACTTGTTGCCACTGAGCCATGATGGGACCTCCTCACCCTCCTGATTTCAACATCCTACAAAATACAATAAGGGGTCAGTCCTGGCAGAAGAGACGTATCAGTGGACCTGAACTGAGGATCCAGAAACACACCATCGCTTCTGTGGTCAAAGATTTTCAACACGGAGTCAAGACAGTTCAATGGGAGGAAAAGTCTTTTGACAAATGGACAACTGGACATTCACATGCAAAAGACAGCGGACCCTACATCACACCAGGTGGAAAAAGCACTCAAAACAGATCCCGACCCGCACTGAGAGCTGAGATTGGAAAGCTCCGAGAAGGAAACACGATCATACGGTTTTATCACTGTGCCGCCTGAAGCGATTTTGTGCCCCAAGCTTGGGGAATCCGGTCGGCTACAGCCTCACACAACGGGGTTGTCACCTTACAGATGAGGAAACTGAGGCCCAGAGAGGGCCCTGTGTGAGGCCACCGCCCTGCCTCCGACACCTCTGGGCGCTGTCCCTGCTCAGACAAGGATGAGTGAGTGAATGGATGAATGGATTTGCAGAGACCTAGCAGCCAGGGGTCTCAAACTCAAGAGTTCAGTTTTTCTGCCCATCGGGCCCCAGAGGAAGTCAGGCTCCTGATTCTGGTCAAGGGGACAGTGGCTGTGCTGGGGGGGACAAGGTGGAGAGCCAGGGACCAGAAGAGGAAAGAAAGCTGGCTCTGGGGTCAAGGTGAGTTCGTGGGCGCCGTGGGGCTGAGTGGACTCGTCTTGACCAGGCAGCAGCCTTCCGGCTCCAGCTAGCAGCCGGCTCCCTAGGGGCCCGGGTCCTGGCAGCCTGCAGCAGCTCCCCCCGAGGACCCCAGGACACCTGGGGTATGGCAGGGGTACGGGGGCTGTGATGGGGATACCTGCCTTCCCCCGAGACCCCGCAGGCTGAGCATGGACCTGAAGGGCCCTGGGAGCAGCTAGACAGAAAGGCCAGAGTTCCTGGGGCCCAGCCCTCAAAGCACCCAAGGAAGGTGCCACAGCACCGGAGCTGCTACAGGATGACGCCCACTGGACCAGCAGCTCGGAGGTGCAGCAGGAAGAGCTGGATCAGGGCTCAGCCAGCCTCCCCGCCAGGCCCTCGGTGGGTCTCCCCACTCTGCAGGGGGCGCGCCCGCCCAGAACCAAGAAGTGCCAGAGGGCAGGACACACCAGGCAGGGGCTCGGGGGCCTGACCGCTGCGGGCTCTGACTTTCTTATCTCCAGGTGAGGGTGATTGGGGCCCAGGCCCCTTGGGAGCTTCATCTGGCAGCGGCTCCTCCACCAAGTCTGGAGCCCCCAGTGGGTCCCCACCTGGAGCACACTTCTGTCCGTCCCCTCGCACAGCAGAATCACGAGGGCCCCCTGCTCAGACCAGGACACCAGGCCTGGGAACATGGAGGATAACGGAGGCACCTGGACCCCTGGTGGTGGTGCCACCCAGCAGGGAGCCAGCCAGGACAGGTGTGACTGGGTGACTGCAGCCTCCGGGGGGCTTCGTTCCCCTGCAATGGGGGCCGCAAACACGGGAGAGGATGAGCCAGCGCCAGAGCGACATGCCTCTGCCCAGGAGGCCGAACAGCCCGAGCTCCAAGCCCAGATCCCAGCCCCTCCTGCGCTCAGCATCACACCCGTTTACAGACAGCAGGACGAGGTCAGACAGGCCTGGCGCGTGGCCCACGGCTCGCACCCAAAATAAGAGGGGACTTCCTGGGTGCACCGGGGATACCCAGGGTTACAGGGCCAGGAGGGGCCGGGCAGGAACAGCAAGGCCAGCCTGCAGGGCGGAGTCACAGGAGAGCCTGCAGGCCGTGTAGCCAGCACCCAGAGACAACCCAGCCAGACGGCCCCGCACCTGTCCCGCCTGCCATAGACTCTATGCTGGCGCCCAGGCTCAGCAAACCACAGCCGGGCCCCGGCAATGGGTGAAGGATGGAGCAAGCACTGGCCCCAGCTCCCAGCCCCGCCGGTGGCACACGGCCTCCCCGAGGGCACGCCAGGCCTTTCCGCGCCATCGCTTTAATGGACAGACCGTTCACAGGCGGTTTCGCACAAAGAAAGATAAACGGAGCAGCGTTCTCGGCATCTCACGGAACGTAAACACACAGCTCACACGTTTATACAGCAACATCGACACATGTCCACGGCACGGCATCGGGTGGGTCTCCGCTGGGGGGCAGGGCAGTGCCCCCCCCAAAGGGGTCTGCCGCAGCCAAAGCCACACCCGGAAGTCACGAAAAAGATGCTCTTTTAGCAAATCTTCTGCAAACAGGTGGACGCCAGGGATGCTCGCCGCCACTGGAGATGACCCCCCGGGCAATGAGGGCATCCTGAAGGTCCCGTGGGCCCCGAGGCAATGAGGGCACACAGAGGCCGTGGGCAACGCAGGGCCGTCCAGGTGCAGTGGCACTCGCATGGGCACGGAGGTCAGCTTGCTCTGCGGCTTCGATTCTTCCTTGTCCCCTGGTGCTCTGATGGGTGGACCACTCCTTGACTGTTCCAGCAGGTTCTGGAATCCCTAGGGCGGGCCCAGGCCACAGGCCACGGAGGGGCGGGCTTGGCAGCACAGCCCGGAAAACATGGCCAGAGATGCTTCTCACATGTGTGTGCTTTGTTGGTGGTTGGTTGGTTTGGTTCCTTTTGGTTCGAAAAAAACAAAAACAAAAAACCATGGCAGGCTCTCAGGTATATAAAACTGGTAACATTAGATAAAAATACAAACTTCACTTTACAAAAAAACCAAAAACAAAAACCAACACACACACAATTTCTGGTGAATACACATAAAGCATAAAACATCCTACCAAAAATAAAGAGTTTAGGTTCTGTCCAGACCCTGGTGGCAGCAGGGAACAAGCCCATGCAGCCAGCCACTCGGCAAAGCCACGTCCCCAGGCCTGCGCGGTGGCAGACGGGGCGGGGGGGGGCTCTGGGGACGGCCTGTGATTGCTTCTTGCACAGTTCTCTGGAAATGGCTTAAATTAAAAAGTGAGGAAAGGGGGGCAAGGAAGAAACACAGAAAGCCAGAAACATTTAGGAAATGATGCATAGGTGGGTATACCATGTTTATTTTAATACATCTCATTCGTTCGCATCCTGCTAGGAAAGATACCGTCCCATCGTCCTGACTGTTACAGCAGCCTGGTGTTACCGGTGTCAATGTCATCCAAGAGATAATTAAAAAAAGGAAAAAAAAAAAAAAAAAAAGCTAGGCAAGGAGTAAAAAGGAAAGCTTAATAATCACTTTATGGTGTAAAAAAAAATCCACTTAAGGCTCTCAGGAAGGTTTCTGTATAGACTTAAACACTACGGCAAAGGAGATGCGGCTTCCAGACATCCCTGGCTCCTGCGCGCCCCGGCAGAGCCTGTCGGCGTCCGCGCAGCCTTCGGAAAGCAGGCTCTGCGTCCTTGGCAAAAGCACCTGTGACCACCCTGGACAGAAATCCAGTCCGCCGAGACGTCTGTCACTTCCTGGGGCGTCCCCTCCATGCCGGCAACGTTTAGATAGTTTTGTGGGTGAGTTTTGTTTGTCATGTTTCGTGGTTCTGTTTGCACGCGCTCTCTCTCTCTCTCTCTCTTTTTTTTTGACAAGGAAGCTTCTTATTGTTTCACCGAGTGCTACAATACTTGCTCTGATGTCATATAAACAACGTATACTGTCTCTTTGTTCTCCAGAGTGTGCACGGCGACAGTTTTCACGGAGGAGAACAAAGACCACGCTGGCAGTAAAAGCACCGTACATAGTAGGTTCAGGAATGTAACACGTCACGTACATCCGTGTCCCAGGAAAGGGCTGCGGGCTGATCCTCACCTGACATCTGCAGGCAGAGAGGAGAGAGACAGGTGCTGAGAGGGGGTCGCGTGCACGCGCACCGCCGCGTGGACGGCAACCCTGTGAGACACTGAAGCCAGTCAGGGCTGTGCACACGCACACACACCCCGCGTGGCAGGACTGTCAAGCTGTCGTTAAATTTTTCCAATCAAATATCCTCGGTATCCTTTCTGTAACATCCTGACCAGATTTGGGACCAGACGCTCGGGATCTCGCAGAACACAGCTTCAGGGCAAGCCCCGTTCTCCCATTGTACAGATGGGGAAAACTGAGGCCCAGAAAGGGTCTTATGCCTTTCTCCTCACCTTCTTCTTGCTTCCAGCCTACAGCTTGATATGACTTCTGGAGCTCCTGCAGCCATCTCGGGCCACGAGGCAACACTGAGGATGGATGCCACCAGCCAGACATTGGGGTCTCTGTGACCAGACAGAGCTACACTGAGCAGAGCTAGGAGCACTCTTCCCCCCCTGTATCATCCGTCTCTTGCTCATCCCAACACTTGTACCACCACGTGCCCAGAGCCCGAATGGTAGCAGGGAAGCAGGGACAACTGCCTCTCCCTTCGGGGGTCTCTGTCATCAGCTGGCCCAGAGCGGCCAAGCCCAGTGGCTGGCACACAACCAGCCCGGAACCACATCCTCGGGACCCAAAGCCAAGGCTGAGCAGGCTTCTGGGGGCTGCTTCAGCATCCATCCACGTGGACCTTTCCTCCCCGGAGGGTCCTTCCTTGTGAGGGGACCTGACCCGCGGGCCACCAAGGCTCCCGACCCGGCAGCGTTCCACAGGCACACACCACTCAGCCAGAGCCCAGGCTCCCAGGCACCTGCCTCCAGGAATTCCCCTCACAACCATTCGCTGTGGGTGCCATGGGCTCCCACAGGCCGGGAAGCAAGGAGCAGGCTCTCCAGAGGCCAACCCAAAGGACCAAGAAGGCCTGAGACTGCCTCCTCCATGACGATTGCGGCTGCCCATATCCCTCTTCTCCTCGGAAGCCCCTCTAAAAGACTCTTGCCCAGGCCCCCTCACGGCAGGGGGGTGGCCATTGAACTCAAAGCAAAAGTCGCTGTGTCCTTTCCCCCTTCTCCCCCCTATGTACTTTCTTGCAGCCTGGAGTGTGACGTGATTTCTGGAGCTTGAGCAGCCATCTTGGGCCATGAGGCAACTCCGAGGATGGACACACCGGTCCTGAATGGAAGAGGGTCCCTAGGGATACCTCAAGACTGCCATCCATGCTCCTGTCTCCCTACCTTTTCTCAACCCTTGTCGTTTCTGGTGAGTTACCAGCGGCCAAACACAATGTGCAATGCAGTAGCCTAGATGTTTGTATAGCATTTTCTGAGGAGCTACTCAGCCTTCCACAATCTGTAATCCCTGTAAGCCTCAGTTTTTTCATCTGTCAAATGGGGTGGGAAGCCATCCAGGTGATCCCAGCTGGCAGATGTCAGAGCGACCCCACTGCTGCTCAGGAACCCAAATCACTCTGCTCGTGTGATGTCTTTTGCCTTCCCAATCAACGAGGACCAAAGCCAGAGCGGGCCGGAGCAGAAGGGGGCCGAGGGCCAGGCGGCCGAGCGGCCGAGGGGAGGGGGCCGGTAAGGAGCACGGAGACCCGCAGCCCAGCCAGGCACCGGAAGCTCGCAGACGATCAAGGCCAATCAGGGCGCGCCCTCGCCTTCGGGGTGATTCGCCGCGTGATCAGCATCGCGCCTCCCACCCCCGCACTGCGGCACGGCCGGCAGACGGCTCCTACCTGGTTGGCCGCGTTAGGTGGGTTTTAACCTTTTTCTTTTCCGTTTTTTACCTGACTCCCTACGCCTTCCTGTTGACAGAAGGGCAGGGAGGGTGAGTGGGCCTGAGAGAGCGCTGTCGGGTGGAAACTGAAGCAATAAATACCTGGGGTGTTTGTCTTTCTATAAAACAACTTGATGTCACTGGCTTGGAGACATTTCCTGGTCCCCTCGAGCCGGCCCGTCTCGGCACTCACAGCGCCAGGCCGCTCTGGGCAAAGTCTGCCGGAGGGGACCCGCCTGGCAACGCTGCGGCCAGCGCCCACCACCCGCCAGGGGCGGGCCCTTCCTCATCGCGCGACCCATGCCGCGATGCCCGCAGGGGACACTCCGCCCCCAGGTCCCGGGCAGCGCCAGCCGCCGAGCAAGTGGCCGACGGGCCTCGGCTGCAGCCCCCGCGCCCTGGGACCCCTCCCCGGGCCACGGCAGCGACAAGGGGACTTGGGGCCCCGCTTACCCGCCTCCTCTTCTCGGCGGTCGGGGGTCGGGCCGGCGGTCGTGCACGTGCACTCCAGGTGCTCCTCCAGCCGCACCTGGACCTCTTTTAACTTTGGCTTCTTCCTGACGTATTCCACCTTGGCCACCTGCCCGAGACAACAGCCCCGTGACCGCCCGGCCACGCCTCGCGTGCGCGCATCACGAGGCGCTGGGGGCGGGGACGGCTGCGCCCCACCTCTGACCTCCGACCTCTGCCCAGCGGGAAAGGCAGGGGCACCGGTGAGAAGACGAGCTTCGTTATCGCCTTTGGGTTTGGTGCCATTTGAACTCAAAGCAGAGCCAAAAGGGAGTTCCCGCCGTGGCGCAGCGGTTAACGAATCCGACTGGGAACCATGAGGTTGTGGCTTTGATCCCTGGCCTCGCTCAGTGGGTTAGGGATCCGGCGTTGCCGCGAGCTGTGGTGTAGGTTGCAGATGTGGCTCGGATCCCGCGTTGCTGTGGCTGTGGTGTAGACCGGTGGCTACAGCTCCAGTTCGACCCCTAGCCTGGGAACCTCCATATGCCGTGGGAAGTGGCCCTAGAAAAGGCAAAAAGACAAAAAAAAAAAGAGCCAAAGGGTTTGTTTACACGAGCCAGGAGAATGCCTGGAGGATGTGCTCAGGCGGGGACACTGAGAAGCGGCGGTGAGAGAAGGCACCTGCTCCCATGTTTTGGGGACACAAGTTTGTAAATGTGCACCTGACTACCAGTGGCCGAGGGCCGGGGCTGCTGCCGCGCGTGGTTTGTGGCCCGAGTGTCATCTCCCTCCCCCCACCTACCCATGGCCCAAGGAGGAGCATGCTCGGCCCCCAGGACCCAGGGAGGCTGTCGGTTTGGATGCAGATTCTGGCCTTGTACGGACTCCAGATAAGGACCCCGTGGTCCCCCGCTGGGCTGGCCCAACCCTCGGTCCCAGGAACGGCCCTCAGGGACAGCCCTGCCACCTCTCAGTGTTTACCTGCGAGACGGAGGTGGGAGGGGAGCCGTGCTTGCCCAGGTCACCTCCCGGCACGTGGAGGCACCAGGGCAGCCAGGCTCGGGGGTCCACAGCTGGCAAGGGGGGTGAATGGGACCCCAGGCCAAGAGCAGAAGCCCCTGCCCGGGTCAGTGGGGAGGGGAAGAGGGGAGAGGGCCATTTTCCAAACTCCTTTACCAAGAGCCTGGAGGCCAGAAACCAGAGGACCCTGGCGGTGAAGTCAGCCCTGCACCCCAGCAACCGAGCCGCCCACCCCATGAGTCCGCTGGGCTGAAGGCTTGTCCAGAAAGCATGGCCACTTGGCCACAGATGCTGCTAAATGCGGGACATAAAGTGATTGGTGGCTCAGCGTGCGGCTCCGGAGCAGGGCCAGGCCCGCGAGGCTTCCTGAGTGGGGAGCAGGGAGAGGAAGTGGCCCCTGGGTGGAGTGGCTGCAGGAGAGAGGTCTGTTCTGCAAGACACCCAGCGCCTGGGGCACCTGGGATGTGGCCGCCCCGTGCCTGCCCCTGTCCCCGGGGAGAGCACGACAGGGAGGGGTCTGCAGGCCGAGCAGACAGGCTGCCTCCACCCGCGCGTCTGGAGAACGGGCCATGGGACCCATGGACCCAGGCGCCACAGGGAGCAACGACCAAGGTCACACAGGTAGAAGCACCTAGAACGTGGGACTGGATCACCTTGGGAGACCACCCCTGTGGGCACATTTAAACAGAGCCCCACCCTACAAATCAGCCCCAGGATCCTGGAGGGCAGAGCAGGGTTCCCCGAGTGACCCTTCCCTTCAGAGTACTGGGGGGGGCGGTGCACCCACCTCACGGGCTTCCCAGGACCCCAGCCTGCACCCCAGCAGCCCCGCTGGCACTTTGAGAACCAGAAGTCGGCCTTGGTATAACTGGCAGCCCCACCCTTCGGCCTGTGCAGTTCCCAGGGGTCTTGGCCCCGCCCAGGGGCGCAGGCACAGGGAAAGAGAGGCCGGCTGCACCCCTCTCTGAGCACCCATGGGCCCCCACACGCTGCTTGCTACCCCCCCCGCGCCAGCGTCTGCCAGGAGACATGGGGCGGCTTGAGGGGCTGCGCCCCAGCCTCCCGATGGCACAGCCTCTTTGGTCAACGAGCCCCTCCCCTAGTTTCCTCTTTGGGTGGATACAAGGACCCAGACTCCTGGGGGAGGGGCAGGCGTGTCATCCACCAGACAGACGGCTGTGGGACAAGTGGGTGCTCTGGCAGTGCAGCCCCCGCGGCCCCCTTGGTGAAGGGTGCACAGCAGCAGCCGTTCCAGTCTGGGAGCCGCTTCCTCTCCAGAGAAACATCTTGTTTTTCTTATCAAAGAAAAACAAACAGGGGTTTATGATTGCACCTGCTTCTGGGTATGTAGGATTCCAGGCCAATCCACCACCTCTGTCTGGCCAGGAAATGGCCACATTTTTCCCCCAAGAACATGCCGCGAATACTAAATTCTCAGGAGCATCCTCCATGGCCGTCAAGGCCACCAATCAAGACATTCACGTCCCTGGGACCCAGTGCCATCACCTGGACTCCGCGGACCCGAACTGGAGCCGTTTGGAGCCCCACGTGCCCCCTTCCTTCCCTGCCATGCGGCTCAGAGTCTGGGCTGTACCTTAAACACTGGACCGTCAGAGTCCCCAGGACGGGGCTGCTGTGTCATGAACCTGGGCAGACCCCCTCCCCCGCCACCGAGAAGCAATCCAGTGATGTCATCGCACTTCCAGTCCAGGGCCACCCCCCCGCCAGCTTATCCAGAGGGTCTTTCGGGACAAACACGGGCTCGTGCTGAACTCCACGTGCCAGGCGCTGTCACACAGCTACCCTGTGAGGCAGGACGGCGGCCTGCTGTGCAGATAGAGAAACCAAGGCAGCCCAGAGGAGTGCATTTCACCAGAAGGAGGCCTGGACTTGGAACCAGCGGAGGCCCCGAGGCCCTGCTGCTCCAGGCCTGGTGTTGGAGCCCTGCCTGGCCCCTCTCAGCCGCTCAGAGCTGAGACATGGCAGACAGACCTCAACTTGGTTCACAAGCTGGTGGCCTGGCCCAGCGGCAGAGGCCACAGCGGCACAGCAAACAGTGATCCGCCTCCAGGGCTTGAAGCCCATGGGCAATGCCCGCAAGACAGCATCTAGCCCCCGAGGCGCTACCGTCCCCCGACCACTAGGCTCCCCAGGTGAGCATAGGGTCCCCCGGCCCCGGATGGGGAGAACTCTGCCGAGACTCAGGCTGCCAGAAGCACTGCTTCTCCCCCAGATGGCAGTGGCTGATGGGGCCCCAGCTGGGACCCCCACCGAAGCACCCCAAGTCCATTACCGAGAGCACAGGCCTGTCCTGGGCACCGCAGGGGACACACCCAGACCCACCTTCCAGAAGTCTGAGGTCTACCAAAGCAGAATTGCCGCCAGCTCCCCAGACACAGCACCAAACCCAAACTTTCAAGGTGGGAGGGGCCGGCTGTCCTCACTCTGAGCCACAGCCACCCCTTCTGGAGCCAGGGCCAGCTCCACCCTGTCCCAGCCCCCCAAGGCGTGCGTCTGGGGGCAGACACCCAGTGTGGACAGTGGGGAGCCGAGCAGGTCCCCAGCCCACTTGGCAACACCAGGGGCCTGAGCAGGTGCCAGGGCCCCACCCCACATGCTCCCCGTCTACCTGGCAGGCCCCAGAGGTCAAAGGCACAAGACGCCTCAGGCTACCCTCTAGGGAGGTTACAGTGGGGGGGGATCAGGGGCCTGGCTGTCAACCCCCCTCGGGACACCAGGCCTGGGGGGGCCGCCTTCAGCTGAGGGCACGCAGGGTCTTGGCAGGGGGATCACTCCCGGCCATACCATCATCCTCTTTCAGGAAGGGGCTTCTGGCTGGGAGTGACCGGGGTGCCAGCGTCTGCCGACCAACAACACCCATCACAGACTGCCCTCTGGGCCTCAACCCCAAATGGGGCAGGAGCAGCTCCTGGCCAGGATCGGGGGGCCGGGCTGGCCTCCACAATGGGCCTCCTGTTTCTAATGACCTTCTGTCTCCTCTCTGCCAGAACCCCCAGTGTCTGGGGGCCGGATGTTTTCCTGCCGACCTTCTGATGGGAGGGCAGGGAGGGGATGCGGTGGCTGAGGAGGGCGGGGCTCTGGGCGTGGAGCCGGGTCACCGCCCGCCCCGGTGGGACTGAGCCCTCTGGGCAGACGCGGCCTGGGGGAAGCCCCGGCCCAGCTCCGCCCCCCCCACTCCGAATCAGTCATAGGACCACCCACTCTCACTCTCGGTGCTACCAAGACCCCCGAGGGGCCCTGGACACCCACCCACCTCCTCGGGGCGGACTGGGGAGAGTTGGGATCACTGCCCACCCCAGGACCCAACACGCGCTGGTCCTCACCCCACACGAAGCCAGAGTGGAAACAGCGGGGATCCCCAGAGCTGGAAACCAGGGTGAAGAGAGCCCCACCCCATTTCAGCCCCCCGTCCCCCCAAGCCCGTCTCGCTGCCCTCAGGACGGGCCCCGAAGCCCACACATCAGACAATCTAAGGTGCCCCACCCCAGATTGTCGGGGCTCCTGAGACCCCGCACGTGAGAACCCAGACCCAGAGGAAGCAGAGGCTGCCAGGCCGGCAGCTGCAGCCGAGACCGTGCAGGTGCGTCGTCAGACCTGTTTCCCCCTGGAAGCGAGGAAGAGGCAGGTGGGGGGCAGGGCTGCGGGCCGCAGTGCTGGGCTGGCGCCTGGGCTGGGGGCCCCCGCCGCGGGCGTCTGGAGGCCCCAGGAGAGCCCTGCAGGGGCGAGCCGGCCCCAAGGGGAGTGCCCGCCGCGAGGCCGCGGGGCAGCAGGCTGTGGAATTTGCTTACTCAATGCCCAAAGCACGCAGAGGACCAAGTCCCCAAGGTCAAGTCCAGTCCCAGTTATGGGTCTAAAGTGCTTCTCGTGTGCCAGCTACAGGGTCCTTAAGCTGGCACCTCTCTCCAGGGCCAGCCGCCCACTTGACGGGCCTGGACTCCCTGACTGGTGGGGATTTGAAATAATGTCCAGCAGAGGAATGGGGTCCTCAGGCACCCCCAGAACCGAAATCCGTGCTCCAGGGAAAATGGACCCACCTGCCGTGGAGGCTCAGCTGAGAGGGGGCGGGGCCGCTCCACCCAGAAGGCGCCTGCTCCACACCCTCAGGGGCCCACGGGACCGGGATGCACCCAGAGTGGGTTTCCAGGGAGGGCAGCTTGTGCCCCAGAGGGGAGTCTCCAGCCTCAGCCATGCTTCACAGAAGCCAGGGGGCAGCCTGGGAGCCTCCCTCCCATCCTGCGCTTTTGACACCCAAAAGCAGAGGAGTCCCCTCCAAGCAGCGAGGCCAACTTCCCTGGGGAGTTTCCAGCCCCCGAGACGGCGTCCGGGTGCTCCAGACCCCCCCCCGCCTGCACCACGGCAGAAGCAAGTGAAGCCAGGAGAGCAAACCCGGCCGGGGAGAGCTTCCAGCCATCGGGCCAGAAGCCAAACCCCAATGTGGCTGCCCAGTGACCTGAGGAAGCAGAATGCCCCCCCCCCAAGGACTCAGCAGAGACGCCCTCAACGTGCCATCTGAGCAGGCCCTTTCCGCATGCCCGCGCTGCTGCCCTTAGCCGGCACCATAGCCAGCCCCCCGCCTGTGAGAGGACTCCAGGACCAGCATGGCTCTGGGGGCCCCAGGGGGGTGGCAGAGACATCCAACTCAAGCCATGGGACCGGGGCGGGGGGGGCCCGAGCAGACCCCACCTTTGGGCCCCAGAACCTCAGCAGCCCCAGAAGGACGTGGTGCTCCTCTGACAAGCACGTCCAGTGGATGGATGTGCAGACAGGGATGGGGTCCCGGCCAGAGGGCTGAGCTGCTGGCCAGTCGCACCCCAGCACTCCTTTCCTGACTCCAATGTGCAGAGGCTCAGGGAGGAGGGCTGGCTTCGAGAGGACCCCCAGCCTCCACTAAAGTGCCTGCGGGAACTCCCCAGGGCCTGAAGGAGACACCCGGCGGCTCCCTCCTAAGTGGCTGACCACCTTGCAAGACCCATTAGCGCGGCGTAAGATGCAACCCGCTGTTTGCCACCAGAGGCTCGGCCTGGGGTGCGGGGCGCTGAACGCCACCCCCGAACATCCGCCCCGGACCCAAGCCCCGGCTGCAGCCCAGGCCTCAGTGCGCGCACCAGAGAAACGGAAGCGCCCCCAGTGCACGGGCCCCACCAGGCCACCCGCCCAGCCAGGGACACGCCAGGGCTCACCTTGACACTGCGGTGGTGCACGCGGGACGGCTGGCACTTGACGCTGCTGGTGTTGCAGCAGCCAGTACAGCGTTTCACCTCCACGCACGGCGGCCAGATCAGAAAGTTGGCGGACGTGGGGTCCACCTGGCTCCGAGGTATCTCGTAGATGACCGTCCTGGTCTTGCAGACGGCGGGGATGGCCTCCTCTGCAGGGGCAAGACCAGGGTAAGAGCGCTACCGCCCCTGCGCCCAGCGCAGGGGTCCCCACGTGCCCCCGCTCCCCCCGATGGGACAGGTCACCCAGCCCCCGCCCAGGAAGGCCAAAAGACCCCCGCCCCCAACAGGCTACAGCTGACCGGCCCAAACAGAAGCGGGGGCATGAGCGCCTGCAGGGGGCCTCCCACAACCCTGTGGCCAGCACAAGCAGGGCCTCCATCACCCCAGGGTGGGGGCTGTCAGCCTCTCCACTGTCCCACCCCCAGGGGGCCCTGGGAGGCTCAGGAAGGAGCCGCCAAACCAAGAAGGCCAGGTGCTGGCCGCCCCCACTGGGGGAGGGGCTCGGGCAGCCCGGCCAGGTGGGGCTGGAGGGCCGAGCCAGAGCCAGAGGCCTTCCGTCTAGCCCGTTTTGCTCATGGATGTGCCCCCGGTACAGAGTAGGGCAGCCTCAGTAGAGGATCCCGCAGCCTTCGAGACTCCGAATGTCTGTTCGAGCGTCAGCTGGGGAGGCCCCTGGGCTTCCTGGGGTTCATTCAGCCACACCCACACCCAAGGTGGAAGCAATAAAAATCCATCTTCTTGGAGGAAAAAGAGCTCCGACAGAGGGAGGCCTGGGCCCAGGTCACACAGAGAATGAGCCGCAGTTGGGTCCCCCCAGGTCATAGCCCCGACCTGTGCCCCTGGGGCCAGATCTCCCCGCGAAGCTGGGCCCGAGCCGGAGGAGACCCCCACCAGCTAGCCCCTCTGAGGGGACCAGGCAGACGTGCGGATGCTCTGCCGGAGGGGACAAGGACCGGAACACCCCCAAACCCTGCCGAGCCAGGGAGCCAGGCCCGAGGGGGCTGGGGGTCTGCCAGGCGCAGCGCGGCTCGGCTGCGCCCCGCCCCCACCCTGCTCTGCAGCGTAGCCAGGAGCGCGCCGGGCTCCGCGTTACAAACTGGAAATTAAACACGACCCGTCTTCCAGCAAGGCTGCCTCGGGAGCAGGCCCCGACAAGACCCGACACTGAAGGAATGTGTGATGCGCTCCCTCCTGGAAACTCTCGGCCCAGGCCAGGCCTGCAGCGAGGAGCAGCAGCAGGCGGGCTGGGGCAGGGAGGGAGGCGGGGGCCTGGGCGGGCTGGGCCTTTGTCTTAGGATCCAGAAGGGATGGCTCCCCTGAGGCCACGGTTGGGGAGCTGCGGGCCCCTGAGCCCCTCCCGCCGCCTGCCCCGGGCTCACCGATGCTTCTCTTCCTCCGAACGGGCACAGGCCGCTTCTCGGATGCATGCTTGGCACCGTGGCCCCCGTGGGCTCTCAGGCTGGTCTCCAAAGGGTCCTCGGCCCCTGCAGGTAGAAAGAGGGGATGGCGACGGGCCGCCCACGCCTGCAGCACCCCCAGGCCTGTCCACCTGGGTCACTGCCTGACCTCCCTCCCCAGGAGGGGCGGGGTCCCCCCCACACCCTTCCGTTGTGCGTAGGATGAAAGACTCCCCGCTGCCAACAATGTCCCACCCGCCCGGTCCCCAACATCCAGGCCCCGCTGCTCAGAGACCCGTGGGGAGGGGGCTGCAGCGGCCTCCCCCTGCGGTGTCTCCTCCAGGAAGCCCAGGTGAGGAGGTGCCTGAGGCCAGGCCTCCCGGCCAGGAGATCAGAGCCAACAGGGCTGCTGCTTCCAGCTGGACAGGGCACCTTGGACAGCGGGCTGGACAGCAGGCTGGACCAAGGACCAGCAGTGGCTTTTCCAGTGCCCGTGTCTCCCTCCTGCGCCACCCTCGCCATGCAGCGTCCTGCCCTTCCAGGGGCATCAGAGGCGAGGGCAGGCTGGGCCTCGGCCAGACCTCACCGCTGTGAGGGAGAGGCCACAGGAACGCAAGGGGGAGATAGGCGTCCAGATGCCCAGCAGCGGGAGCACAGCACGAGCAGCTTTCGGAAGGAAGTGCTTTGATGCCCAGCTATCTGAGTACCACAGCTCGGCAGCCCCAGAGCCAAGGTCAGAGCAGGGCCCTAGCCCCCCCAGACTGGCTACAGGCCCCTCAGTACATGTGCCACCACCCTCTCTGCCACCAGTGCTCCCTGACAAGGACTGGGAGGGACACACAGTCCTGCCACCTGCCATCTGGCCTGACCCAGCCCAACGACACGACCTGTACCTGACTCCCACCTGGGCTCCCCACCTTGGCCCCCAGACCCAGGTGGGAGGGATCTCCCCACTTCTCCCTTCCATCGCGGCTTCCCCACAGATAACCAGCGGCAGCGGGTCCCAAGAAGGCAGAACCCCAGTGGCCAGGAGCTCAGTGGCGGCACAAAGGGAGAAGAGCCCCCTCTTGCCACCTCCCCTCCCCAAGAAGTTCCAGTGGGGGCCCAGCCACCAGCGCAGACCAGAGGCCAGGGCCCACCTCGGCCTCAGTGACTGTCCACACACCCGCGAGTCTGGGACCTGCACTCAATGGAACACTGCAAACACGGCGGGAACACAGAAGACGTGCCCGCTTGGGCGCGGGCGTCCAGGAGAACCCAGCTCTTCCCTCAAATGACTCAAAGTTCCACGGCCACTAATTTTCTTTGAGACCCAAAATAAGATGAGAACAGAGCTACTCATGCAATAAGAATTTCCCATCAACCAACGGTTACGAGAAGCATTTTTTCATGAAAAAGTGACATTATGAGTCACGTCCTGGTGGTGGCCATCTTGCCATCGCCAAGCCCAGGAGCAGCTGGTGCCCCCTGAGCTTCTAAGAGAGGCTCACGCTCCAGCCAGGCGATGGCCGCTCCCCAAGACTTCGTGGGCACATCCACACACGACTGGTGATGCTGCAACCTCTTCACCTCCGCGCAAGAGATGGAGGGACGAGCAAGGTCAACGGGAGCCACGTCCACCCCCAGATCGCCGTCCCGCCCAGGCCTCACCCCGAAGCCGTAGAGGGACACAGCCCCCCAGGTCTGTCTGTCTTTTTTGTTTGTTTTTTGTCTTTATGCCTTTTCTAGGGCCGCTCCCATGGCATATGGAGGTTCCCAGGCCAGGGGTCCAATTGGAGCTGTAGCCGTCGGCCTACGCCAGAGCCACAGCAACGGGGGATCTGAGCCACATCTGCGACCTACACCACAGCTCACGGCAACGCCGGATCCTTAACCCGCTGAGCAAGGCCAGGGATCCAACCCGAAACCTCATGGTTCCTAGTCGGATTCGTTTCTGCTGTGCCACGACGGGAACTCCCGTTACCGTCTTGAAGTCTGAAGCGGGGGCTCGCTCGCAGACGGCAGAGTAGAAGCAGCTCCTGGTCGGACAAGCTCACCCACTGCCCCATCACGATGGGTGGGCAGGACAGGCGGTGTGGACGTCACCGATGGGAGACGGCCACCTGATGGAACCAGCGGGGACTCCCAAGAGAGGGCTTTGGTGAATCATGCCCTGAAATTGCTCTCAGGACAGTTCATCCATCGGTTTTCCCTTGTCTTTTACGCACAGACATCCCAGGATGGGGAGTCACCCTCCAGCCATCCGTCCTGGAGGAGCAGTAATGGCCAAGAGGGGGGTACTTATGTACGAACGGTTCCTAAATGACCACGGGTGCCCGGCCAGATGCTCAGAGAACAAAGCTCCTGGGCTCCCGGCGGGGCTCCGCCGAATGGCCTGCTCACAGCACACCCAACAGACCAGCCCCAAGCTCCACGATCCTGGCCAGTAAAAGGCCACATGCCAGGCCCCACCCCAAGGCCACATGTGAAAAGTCACCCGCCCTCACACACACTAGGAACTCCCAGGAGCTGGCACAGAAATCCACCGCCTCTGGGCCTCCAGCCACCAGGCAAGGAGTTCCAGGCTCAGTGCCTCACCTGAGAAATGGGAGCCAGGCGGGTGCACATGCCAATCACGAGGCCCCGCCCACTCAAGGGAGGAGCCAGTCTGCTGAAGGAGCCTCTCTCACAAGGCTGGAAGCCCCCCACCCCTGGAGTTACAAAGAGGAAGGACACCCCCACAGACCCCCACCCCCACAACCGGGCCAGCACCTAGCGCCCTCTTCACTGATCCCAGACCAACCTCGGACTGGACTTGGTGGGGAGACCAGAGCCTGGAGGGCCCAGCCCCGGCTCCGTTTCAACTTCGCTTTGGGCCGAAACAGAAGGTGGGGGAAAGACCCACCCCCCTCGGCAAAACAAGCTCTGGAAGCAAGCGGCTCAGGTCCTAGGTGGGGCAGACCAGGAGGGAGGAAACCCACTTTGGGGTTTGTTTCATAAAAGGTCCCCAAGGAGCAAGGCTCGTGAGCTAGGGAGCCCCTGGGACCCTCCAGGGTCCCCTCCCCAGTTTCCCAGGCACTAGGCATCCCACCGTCAGATCCTGGATCCTCTCACAGGTGGGGAAGGGGGAGGCGAACCCCGCCCCCCACACCCCCCCGGGGGGGGGGTGCTTTTGTAAGGGGGCAATTTGAAAGCAGCCCAAGAACCGGCTGGAGCACCCAAGCTACTTCTGTTTGGACCTTCCAAGAAGCCCCCAGGTCAGGAATGCTATCGGTCCGACCCCAGAGCTGCAAGGCGAAAAGCATTAACGGGTGGGGGTTGGGGGGAGGCGGGGCTGCAGAGGCCAGAATAAGAATGGTCCCAGCAGAAAGTGAATGGCCCATTTCCCCAAAGCCGGTCCCGCAAGGAGGCCCAGCCAGGAAAAAGCCTCTCTGGGAGCCAGCCTCCCCACCTTCCCAAACCCATCAGGGAGCAGCAGAAGGCAGGCAAGTGTTTTCCTGGGCTCACCAAGGCCAAATCCTTCTCCCCACGGTTACACATCAAGGAACCAGATCAAAATCCCCCCCTGGCCTGACACTCATCTCCCAGTGAAATTCTACCCCCGTCCTGATAAGGATCAGCCAAAGGATTTCCTGGGTCAAGAAACTACAGAAACCATCGGCCTTGCTAGAAAATGGTTTTGGCATGAAATGAAAATAGTTCAGGCCTCTCCTCCACCGTAATTAGGTACAAATTTCCAAATGACTAGACCATGTGATTTTACTTAATTCCCCCGCCACCGCCCCCCTTTTTCAGAGTAGTTTGCAGTGAGAGAAAAATTTTCATTTCACTTAAAATTCTTCCAACCAGCCCCTGCTGCCCTTAGTCACTAAATCCAACAAGTTCATTTGGGATGTCGTTTTATCCAGGCAATAGTAAGTTTTCCGATATGAGTATGTCCTTAGTTAACTCCCACTGGAGTTCCTGCCACAATCCTTGTCCTCTAGGAAGGGACTGCTCTCCGCTGGTCCACACCCAAGCATAGCCACCCAACACCACCTGGCTCCCAGTCCAACGAACCCGGGCCCCTCCCCACCTTTGCCCACCTGGGGCCAGTCCAGCTCAGCAACTGACATTCAAGAGCTTCAAAAGTCTGCTCTGGGAATAAACTGTTGGCTAAAGCTGCTGGGCTCCAGAGCCTGAGGGTGAGCCCCCAAAGAGTCCCCAAGCAGCAGATGTGTCCAAGGCGCGCCTTTTTCTTGGCGCGTGAAAACAGAGAGACACGGGTCTCCTACAGCCACAAAAGCCCAACCTCCGCGGCAGGATGGGGGCAAGTTTGCAGCGATGACAAAGGGGCCCTGCCGGGGTGCACTGGCTCCCCGGAGAGCTCCTGCCCGCCAGGTGCCCAGGGCCTGGGCCGGCTCCCGGTGTTCCTCCAGGCCCGAGGGCAGGCCCCGGGGCCGCACACCTGGCCGGAGCGCCGGCGCCCTCTATGCGGCTGAACTTTCTATGACACACAGCATTTTCCTTAAATGCGAAAACAATCCCTGGGCGAGCGAGCAGCCCTCGGCCGAGGGAGAAAGTGGTGATTGGAAGAGAAACTCCTGACTCATCCGCCTCGGCTTTTATGGCCCGGGATTGGATTCTGACCTTTCGGTGCGCTCCTGCGCGGCGCCCCGGCCCGGCCCGAACGCAGGAGGCGGTGCGGGGCGCACACACCGCCCGCCCGCCCGCGCCCTCCCCGCGCGCCGAGGGAAGGGGCGCGATTTACCTACGGAGTCTATCTCCAGGAGTCGCTGGAGGTCCCGGATGCTGTGGATCTGACTGTGCGCCAGCCTCTCAATTACCTCGCGGGGGATCTCGGCTTCCTGCAAGCAGAGCCACACGGTCAGCGCCCGCGGCCCCAGCCTCGCCGGCTCGCGCCCCTGGCCGCCCAGAACGCCTGGTCCCAGGCCCGAGGTAGCCCCGCCCCAGCCCGTGCGTGCACCTCGCAGGCAGGCCGCCGGACCCCAGCCGGAGCTCTGGAGCCTGAGGCCGAGGGTGGGGCTGGACGAGACCCCAAATTCTCCGTTCCCATCCATGTCTGCCCTCTGCAACAAGAAAGCTCTCCCCATTCTTAAATTTTCCAAAGGGAAGAAAAAAAAAAAAAAACCCACGCGGGCCCCTCCGCCCAGGGGTGTCAGTTACAGGAGGTCTGGGGGCAGCGAGGGGCCCGAGAGTTTCAGATCCAATGGTGAAATCAACATCTAGGAAGATCAAGTTGAAATGCGTCACGGATCGGCGACGAAAGTCACGGCAGCCCTAACACTTTAATCTAGCCTGGGGCTTAAATTTCACACCCGGAATCTCGGGCCGAACCCGCGGGGGAGAGGGTCTCTCCGTCTGCAAGGCGCGCGCAAACACACTCACACACTCGCCCCACCCCGGGCTACGGCCCAGCCCCGGCCCTAGCGCCGACTAAGACGCCCCAAATCCAACCGCCGCTGGGAGGGGCTGCCAGGGAACGTGAGGCTTAAATCCCCACCTCTGGCAGCTCCCGGTGCCTGCCCAGACCACCCCAACACAGCTGGGCTTCCTCCCCGCTCCTTGCAGATTTTTAAAGGGAGTCGGGGGTCGCTGGGGGGTCTCGAGCACTAAGTTCCCACGTCGAGGGTGTAGAAAGTCATTGATCACGGTGGAGCTCCCGGGGATCGGAATTTGAGACTGGGGGGTGGTGGGGGTGGGGACGCGGTTGGTGGGAGGGCGCGGGCGCCTGGCCCGGCCCCGGCTCGCCTCGCTCAGCCACCTGTAAGCAGGCCCCGGGCGGGCGGGACTGCGCTGGCCCAGCCGCCCCTGCGGGCGTGGGGACCGAGAACTGGGGTCTGCGGCTCCGCGCTGCCCACCCTGCCTGCCGGGGGCTCCCGCCGCAGCTGCCCCTACCTGTTTGTCGGCCGCTCTTCTCCCTTCCCCAGCTCTGCTGGCTCACACACACACACACACACACACACACACACACACACACACCCCCTTCCGCGCTCCCCGCACCCCGATGCTGCATTGTCCGCCGCGCCCCGGGTTTCCCTCCGCGGAGAGGAGCCCGCGCCCCCCGAAGTTTCTCCCCACTCGTCCACCACGCCGCCACTCCGTCCCTCCACGGCAGAGCGACGCAACGCGCTGGAAACTCACCAGACACACTTAGGCATGGCAGAAAATAGAACCCAGTTGAGAAAATTAAAAAATCGACCACCCTAGCAGCAATCAAAATGCGCTCTGCAGAGCCCCAGAGCCTGGGGTGCCTCGGCCCGCAGGCGGCCGCAGGGGGCGTGCGCAGGGGGAGCCGGAGAGAGGACGGGGCGCGGGGGTGGCACCCACCTCGGCCAGGGCATTGGCGAGGTATCCACAGCCGAGGAGCAGCAGACAAGCCCAGGTCCTCATCGCGTCCCGAGGCGCTGGCGGCTCGGCGGGGAGTCGAGGCCGCGGGGCGGGCGCTCCAGCCGGGCTCCTGTGGCGGCGAAATTCAGTACCATCCCTCAGGGAGCGCGGCCCGGAGGAGGGTGGCGCGGAGAGCAGGGAGCCAACGAGCGCGCCCGGCGCGAGCAGCGAGTGCGGAGAGGCAGGCAGCGCCAGCGAGGAGGAGGAGGAGGAGGAGCAGGGAGTGCGCGCTTGCCGCGCCCGCCGCGCCGGGAGCCTCCTGGGCTGCCGGGTAGGGGGTGGGGACGGAAGGGGCGGAGGGCGGGGGTTGGGCCTCTTCCTTGGTGCGTTCCCGGTGCTGGCCGCCGCCGCGCTCGCTCCCCGGCGCTGGCTCTAGGAGCGACCAGGCCGGTAATTCTGCATATTTGCGGGCATCAGCCCCGAAAGGGACCCCGGAGCCAGGCTGGAGCTGCTGCCGCTGCACCACCCATCACCTGTCTGGACGCCCGGCCAGGCCCGGAGCGGGCTCGCGCTCTCCCTGCGGGCTGCGGGCGGCCCTGCGCGCCCACCGCCGGCCCCGCGCTCGCCTCCGGCCTCCTCCCGCCGCCGCCGCCGCCCGACCGGGCACGGCGCGGCCCAGCACGGCGCGGCCCGGCGGCCTGCGTGCGCCCCTCCGCGGCGCGCCCTCGGCTCCGGCGCCGCGCTCCGCCCTCCGCCGGCCCGAGCCGGGCAGCGCCCGCGGCCGCGCCGCCTGGCAGCCGCCGCCGGCCCGGGGCCTTGCCGCGCGGGCCTGAGGGCGGCCGCAGGGCCGGGCCGGCGCCGCCGCTGCTGGCAGGAGAGGAAGAGGAGGAAGGAGGCGCGGGCAGGCCCGGCTTGCCGGAGTTGTGCGGGCTCCGCAGGGCGCGCGTGTGGAGCCGGCCGGCGGCGGGGAGGGGGTTATAGCGCCGCCGCCGCCGCGCCCCTCCCCCGCCCCCTCCCCCTCGCCTCCCCCGTATTCCGGGCCCCGGACCCGCACCTCGGAAGCGCGCGGGGGCCGCACGGGCCGGGCAGGGCCCGGCCGCCGCCGCCGCCGCCGCAGTGAGCACACACACGCGCTCACGCAGGCAGTAAAATCCATCAAGGCCCCGCGCCCCGCTCCGAGCACAGCCGCGGGGGCTTCGCTTGCCGGCCGGGACTGCCCGCGCGCCCCTCCCTCGAGCTTGCCCACCCTCCAGTGCCAGCTGCAGTCCTGCAGCACCGGACGGGGAGGGGAGGAGGCCGCCGCAGAAGCGCCGCCGTCGCCGGCTCGCCTCTCTCGGGCCCCAGCGGCGGCAGAGGGCAGCGCCCAGAGCTGCTACGCCAAAAAGGGCAAAAGCGAGCCGGCCCCCGCCCCCCGCCCTGGCGCTCCGGCCTCTCTCCACGGTTCGGATCCTGGGCCCCTGCCTCCCCTTCTCCATAAAAGGAGGGGGAGGGAATCTTTGGTGAGAGGTGGGGCGGGTTTAGCCGCGCGTCTGGGGCACTCACCTGGCGGCTGCCACGCGCCCCCGCCCAGAATCCGATGCCTGGGGCATCTGAATGGGGAACCTCCACCCACATTCCGAGATGGGAGCGCGCCCGGGTCGGAGCAGGGGGCTGCAGCGGGCCTCGTCCCCACCCTGGGACCCCAAGTCCCCACTCCCTCGTGCAAGGCCGGGCCGCGGCCTGAGCCGGGAACCCGAGGGGAGGAAGGGAACGAAGAGAAAAGAGCCGCTCGTGAGGAACCCCGGAGTCTGAGCCTCCGCGCCAGGATCCGCTGGGCGCACAGAGCGCCACCTCCGGCCGCGGCGCCGCACAGAGCGCGATGCGGGGGCGCGATGCGCGGGAGGCCGAAGCCTGAACAGGGCTGGACGGCTCCCCCGCCACCATAAGGGCGGTGCGCCGGGCTGTGGATTCCGCCTGTCTAGGCCAGGTGGGATCGCACCCCGGCGGCGGCCTCTCGAGGGGGCGGACGAGCCCCGGTACCAGGGCTAGACGGGTGATGGGCTATGCGATCCCGAAGCTAGAGGGCGAGACCCTTTGGAGGCGAGGAGACTTCCGAATGAGTGGGTGGGCGGCCGAAAAAGAAGCCCCTCCCGCCCTGGCCCTCCACCCCCTGCCCCGATCCTGCGGATTAGGCCCTGCCCGCCGCGGCCGCCCTCCCGCCGAAGGCAGTAAAGACGCAACCCTGCGGGCGGTCTTTCATCCTGGTTTGGCGGGCACCGGCTTTTCAAAGGCTGAGTCCGGTGGGCGCTTGGGGTGGGGGGGGGGCGCTAGCCTGCCCCTAAATACGTGGGGGGAAGGGCGAGCCTTTCCACATGCCTCCACACCTGCAGACCCCCCAAACGCACCTGCCTCCCCACTGTAGCCCCACCTGCGACCCCTCTCTCTCAAACGCGCTCTCGGGGAGGCTGGATCAGGGAGGACCCAGGCACACCTGGGGAACACTTGGAAACGTCTAAAAGCACGTGAGGGACAGTGGTCGTCCATCCAGGTGGACCTTACAGACCCCTGGATGGTTTCTGGAAGGGCACTGCCAGGACTCAGACTGGACCCCCAGCGGAGCCCTCTGTGGCTTAACTCAGAGGCTTGAGCCTCAGATTCCTTTCGGGCAGAGGGGATGCGGGGACATTGCTTTGGGGTTAAAGGACTCGCTTTGACAGCGGGTGTGGGGATGAGGGAGGAAAGGTCACCTTTATTGCAGGGTGGGGGCGGGGCCTTCCCTCCTCTCTGTAGAGGCTCGCTGAGTCCTGGGGGGCTGCCACCCAGAGCAAACCTTCCCGAGTGATTCCCTCTGGGTCTCTTCTCCGCCTGGCACTTCAAGGGCTCCCAGTTCAAGTGCGGGGCGGAGGGAACGATCTGGGGACGGGGAAGGGGGGCGCCTGCTACGGGAACTCGGGCCGAAGCTTGGCGGGGAGCCGGGCAGCTTGGGTGCATCCTCGGTCCAGGGCTGAGATCTGTGGGGGGCGGCGCAGGCATCCCTCTAATCGCTGGCCGCTATTAAAAATAAAACCGCGGCGCGTCGTCGTCATAGCGACCACGGCAACAGTGGCAGCGCGAGGGTGGCACAAACTTGTACAGCCGCCTTTGGGGAAGACTGGGGCGCTCGCATATCAAGGCTCTCCCTGAGGGTGCACAGGGGCCTCCCCCCACCCCGACCCAGCCCGCCCCACCCTCCCGGTCCTCGGAAGAAACTGGCAGAAGCAGATCCCTAGAGGCTGTTTCAGAGACCTTGGACCGACTTGACCGAGAGGGCACCAACTTGGATGAGAACCCACGACCGCGGACTCGCTACAGAGCCCCGGTCCCTCTCGCCAAACCTCCTCCCCCTTTCAGACCCCAGCGTCCTCATCTCTGGAGAGGGGGCTAACGGAGGAGGCGGTTTGGGATGCTCCGCGGGAGAGGGGACCCTTCATCCGTCTGGAGGCCAGGCGCACGGCGGCTCCAGCACCCGCCCAGCCTTCCTGTCGGCGATTCTTGCCGCTCAGGCGTGGTCACATGCTTCTTTGTGCCCAGGAATCGAGTTTCACTTCCAGCCGCTATTAGGCGGTTCACACGGTTCACTGCAAACATTTGATAAAGAGGCTAAATATACATCGTAGTCGGAGGAGGCGTGGGCGGCCGTGCCGAGCGCGTGGGCGCGGCGCTCCAGGCTCCGCTGGGCATCCCCGCCCAGGCCCGGAGGCCCGCTCAGACCCCTAACAAATCCCCCCCCCCCGCCCCTCGCGCCACCCCGCCTCCGACAATTCCGACCCCAGGCCGAGGAACCGCCTGCCCGGCCAGCCAGAGGGCCCCGGCGGAAGAAGGGGGCGCTTCGGGGAGCTCTGGGGTGGGGAGGTGAGGGCGCACCTGGCGGCCGGACTGTCCGGTCGCCCCCGGAGCCGGTGCTTCCGCTCGCGGGCTATCTCGGGCATCCCCGGCGCGGTCCGACGTGCCGGCAGGCCCATAATTAAAGTGAGTCAGGTGCTCCAAATAGGTGGAGAGAGGGGGCCCGCCGCGCAGCTGCAGTGACTGTCTGGGCGTCTGCCCCCTCGCTGTTTCCCTCTGGGCACCGCCCATGACCCCCACACCCAGGGAGGAGTGGGAGGGCCTTGGCCATTCCTCAGAGCCGTGTAGAGGGCTGGGGGTGGGGGGTGCCTTTGCTAAGGACCCGTCACCCAGCCCAGCCATCTCACCCCCTTCCAGCTCTGCCCTGTGCAGTGGGACCCGGTACCAGTTGGCGCTCCATTACTGCTGCTGTCATTTTTCTCGAGGTGGGAGTCATCACTAGCCTCTCCTGGCACCTCGGTCTCTGAGGGAGCCCCACGAGAGCAGCGCCATCCCACCTCCCATTTTACAGGTGCCAGGAGTTAAGCATTTGCCCACAGCCCCAGAGCATAGTCCCAGGCGGGCAGCTCCCTGGCCCCGGCTGCTCTGCCAGAGCTCAGAGGGGCCAGGGGGCAGGGGGCACTCAGGCCGCTCGTCCTGCGGTTCTCGGCCCCGTGGGAAGGATGCTGTGGCTGACAGTAAAGGCACCCAGACTGAAGCCATACCCACCTGATCCCCAGTCCCAAGGTGCTCTAGTTGCCCTCTGCCCCTTGGCCTTGGCCTTGGTGGGGCAGTTTGTCCCTAGACTTCCTCGATTCTCTCCTCTCATCTGGAAAATTGGGACCAATAGCCTTACTGGGAACGGCTATCCCCCGGCGGCATTGAGCCAGAAAAACAGCAGGGTGCACACACCTGCGGGTACGTACCTGGTGCCCCAGCGCAAGGGCACAGCTGCCCAGCTGCCTGCGCCTGGGTCTTGCAGATGGGGGCCAGTGGGCGACCCAACGCAGGCCTCTGCCCGGTGCCAGAGTGGATTTCGGAGCAATTTGTAATGAAGAAAGTCCACATTCTCTATCTCTGGGCAGGGAGTCCTTGGTTCAGGGCAGTTACTGCAGGAGCAGCCTCAGCTGAGTGGGCACGGCTCCTGAAGATCAAATGTGCCCTGCAGGCATTAATTAAGTCATGATCTCAGGCTGCCCCAGGCCCTGCTGGGGATCAGGCCTTTCCAGTCCAGGCTCCCCGGAAAGGGAGCTGAGCCCGCCAGCAGCCAGGGGGGCGTTCTCAGTGTGCTTTGAACTCCTTCTTAAATATCTTAATTCTCTTTTTTAAATGCACAAACTGCAAGGATGTTTTAAATAAATGAGCCCACGACCATTCTGGGAGTGAAGAACTATATAGGGAGCACGTGGGCCTCAGAAACGGAGGCCCGACCTAGGCTGTCCAGTGCGGGGGCCGCCAGCCCCAAGAGGCCGTTGCGCAGCCTACAGGGCTTGGTGTGGAAGGAGAGGGTGATCTTTCTCACTGGTAATTTTTATATTAATTATCTGTTGACATGATAACAATTTTTGGTGGGTTTTTTATGGTTTTATTTTTTTGTCTTTTTTTTTTTTTTTTTTTTTTTTTTTTTTTTTTTAGGGCTGCACCCACGGCATATGGAGGTTCCTGGGCTAGGGGTCGAATCGGAGCTCTAGCCGCCAACCTACACCACAGCCACACCAGATCCGAGCTGCATCCGTGACCTGCACCACAGCTCACGGCAACGCCGGGTCCTTTACCCACTGAGCGAGGCCAGGGGTCGAACCTGCAACCTCATGGTGGGGTTCATTTCCTCTGCGCCCCGCCAGGATCTCCGAAATGATAACGTTTTTGATACATTGAGTTCAATAAACTGTGTAACTACAATTAATGTCACTCGTTTATTTTTCCTTTGTTTAATGTGGCTACTCGAAATTTTAAATTCCGTATGTGGCTTAAATGACATTTCTACGGGACAAGGCTTGTGTTAACACCCAGAGTTCAGAACTACTTGGTAAAAAGAATCAGGTGCCTGAGAGCGGGGGGCGGGGGTGGCTGTCTGGCCCTGAAAACCTCGGAGGCCCTGGGAACCAGCAGAGCCCATGGTTAGCTCTCCCCAGCCCCTTGCCTCCTCTGCTGTGGGACCTTGAACTCGTCTTAAGCATCTTGGAGCCTCAGCTTCCTCCTCCGGGAAATACCTCCAACGACTGCGTAGGAAACATTCATTCATTCCTGAAACAAGTATTCATGTGCAGGTGCTGGGCTAAGCACGGGGGTGCAGCGCTAAAACCTGCCCTCCTGGAGCCCCCCGTCTCTCTGGAGGAAAACAAACAAGCACCAGCTAAGTGGGCACTGGTCCAGGCCAGGACCTGGGGTGGTCAGGAAGGCCTGTTTGAAAAGGAGCCCGTCGGAGGCAACCCGGATGGAGCATTCTAGGCAGCAGAGCACCAGCCCATAGAGGCGCTGGGGCAGGAACTGGTTCGGCTTATCAAGGAACCACAAAGGGGGTGGCAGGAGGGCACGCGCTGGGACAAGGGGGCCATGGGCAGGTCACACTGGCCTTAAGACGAAACAAGAAATGTGGATTTAACTCAGGGGGTGGGCACTGGAGGGCTTTGGGCGGGTACACAGCATGTAGGGCCTCAACACACACTTTGATAACCACACAGCCTGCCGCCCGCCAGGCCAAAGCATCGGATCCTCCTTCCCCGCCCTGGCCTCCCAGGGTCTTCAGGACTCGTGGCCAAGCTCCTGGTCTTGCATGCGAATTCCAAGGGCTCACATCTGGCGGGTCCCTTGGTTTGAGCCCAAAGCCAGCCTACGTGCCTTTCCCCTGGGCTGCCTGCAAGACCCTGTCCCTCTGTCCCGACTGTGGGCAGAGTGCGAGGGGCCCACAGTCCCCCTGGGCCATCAGGTTGGACAGGACTCGCCCCCCAGGCAAAGGCTGGAGCCTGGGACTCAGGGGGTTGGCCGGGGACACCCCCCGGCTGGTTTATCCCCCCCCCCCACTCCAGCAAGGTGGGCTCCCTGGACACCAGAAGCGTCCATGGTCGGGGAAGGCCAGCACCTCCCTGGAGCGGAAGCCGCCCGGACCGGAGCTGGTGGGGCTAGCACGGAGGGGATCACACTGGCCTGTCCCGATGGGACTGAGGGGTGAGCACAGAAACTTCCAGAATGAAGAGCAGGGGCGTGAAGGTTAAACGTCACAGCGCTGTGATAATCAGACAGCGTGGCTCTCGTGACAAACAGACCGGAACACACAGAGCCCAGGAAAGACTGTTCTGGAGGAAGAAACCGGAAAGTCATTAAGGGTCGTTTAGTAGATGCCGGTGGGACGGTTTAGAAAAACTGCTTGCTCAAATCCTCACGCGTCCTCAACACGAAATACACTCCCATGCAGTGAGGAATTAAGCTGTTAAATGTTTCAGAACAAACTTGCCCACGTGGGTCTCAGCGAGAGGCACCCACCGGCCCCTGGAAGGTTCTCTTCAAAACCACTGTCTTGTGGGTGGATGGGGCATCCAGGCAGAGAGACACCTGCTTCTGGCCCTTCAGAAGAGCTTCGCAGGTGTTCCCGTTGTGGCTCAGCGGAAACGAATCTGACCAGCATCCATGAGGATGCGGGTTCAATCCCTGGCCTCGCTCAGTGGGTTGAGGACCCAGCATTGCTGTGAGCTGTGGTGTAGGTTGACAGACACGTGCTGGGATGTGGCGTGGCTGTGGCTGTGGCCGGCGACCCCTAGGCTGGGAACCTCCATATGCTGTGGGTGCAGCCCTAAAAAGACAAAAAAAAAAGAATAGCTTTGCATTGTGGAGAACTGGGGAGGGTGCCAGCACAGGGCTTGGTCCTGGACAGCCCGCAGGTCACCACTGGGGCCACGGAGGAATATTCCATGATTGTATCCAAGTAAAACCCCTGGGGTGTGGTGACAGTGCTACAGTGACGCAAGAGAGCTTCCTTGTCCTCGAGAGACCCCGTGGTACCGGGAGGGGGGGGCTCAGGAGGTCCGAGGCTTGTTTCCACGTGGCTGGGGGTGGGGGGTGGAGGTGAGAGATGGTAGACACTCAGGTGCAAACGTAGATGGAAGATAGATAGGTGATGGCAGGCAGGTGACAGACGCCAGACGCAGGGATGGAGCAGCACAGGCGCGGGGAGCGAGCAGGAGCTGAACTCAGGCCGAGGTACCCAGCCGCGCGTTGTACCTTCTTATGACTGCGGTAAGATTGAAAGTTCCCCAAAGGAAAGTTGGGAAAAAATGCCGATTCCTATTTTCCAGCTTTCCCATGGTCGATCAGACGTCTAGAAGATGCAGAGCAAAGCCCATTAGCTGCGTTTCCCACTTTTAAGTTGGAAAGACTCGGAGGGGACAGTACAGAAATTGGATACAGGTAAAAAAGTTGAGGCCTGAACAAAGGGACTCCCTCAGTTGGGTGTGAAAACTGTGTTTCCCGGGTCTGTGTCCATGTGTCTACACAGAGTGAGTGTTAGCCGAATCCTCAAAACACAATACCCATGAGGTCTTTGCTCGTGTTCTCGCATCAGAAAAACCACACGAGGAGTTCCCGTCGTGGTGCAGTGGAAACAAATCCGACTATGAACCATGAGGTTGTGGGTTTGAGACCTGGCCTTGCTCCGTGGGTTAAGGATCTGGTGTTGCCATGAGCCACAGTGCAGGTTGCAGACTCGGCTCGGATCCGGCATGGCTGTGGCTGTGGTGTAGGCCGGTGGCTACAGCTCCCATTAGACCCCCTGGCCTGGGAACCTCCATATGCTGCGGGTGCAGCCCTGAAAAGACAAAAAGACCAAAAAGCAAAGGAAAACCACACAAGACCCACGAAAGCCACACAGGCACGGAGGCACTTTACCGCCAGCCAGCCATGCGGATGCAGGACCGGGTCTGCGTTTCGGTGGGGGGAGGACCCGCAGGGGCCGTGAGAGCGGCTGTCCCAGCGTCTGCCTTCGAGGACAGAGCCGGCGGCAACTTGGATCGGAAGCCGTGAAAGTGGCCGTGGCCCCTGACCCTGTCATCCCACATCTGGGCGCCTCGCCTAAGAAAACGACCCAGATACAGAACCGCCACCGACTGAGGGCATCAGGACAGCGCGACGCGAGAAGCTGGAAACAACCTAAAACCCCAGGTGTGGACAAATCGTGTTCTCCTAACTCTTCCGCTGGAAACGGCGCCCTCCCTCTGGGGGTTGTGAGGATGGGTTCCTGCCGTGTGCGTGCGTGTGTGTGTGTGTGTGTGTGTGTGTGTGTACGGCGGTGATGTGTCCTGTGTGTGTGTGTGTGTGTGTGTGTGTGTGTGTGTACGGCGGTGATGTGTCCTGTGTGTGTGTGTGTGTGTGTGTGTACGGCGGTGATGTGTCCTGCACTCCCGCCCCCGTTTCCTCCCGCGGGGTTCCTGGCGCCCTGATTTTCTAGGTGTTAGCAGAGACACGGTGGTGGGGAGGGCGCTTGTCTGGTAGCTTTTCCACCCAACACCCAGGCCTGTGATGAGCTAATATTCTTTGTCTAGGAAGCTCCATCACTTCTATTTGAAAGAGACACTTGGGCAGCAGACGCTGTGGCTCTGGGCTTGGGGGTGGGCAGGTCCCTTCCCTCCCTGGGCCTTGAATCTCCTCTGAAGTGACGCTGTTGCCAGGTGGCCCTCCCCCTCCAGGAAGCCCTCTCCTCGTCTCGGCTGGACCCGGCCTCTCCTGACCCCGCGACCTCGGGCGAACCACATCACAGCTCCAGGCCTCGGCTTCCCCGTCAGGGAAAGCGGGAGGTCATGCTTCTGGTCCGGGGCTGCCGGGAAAGAAAACGCACAGCAATGTAAGTCCCCGAGAGAGTCGCTGCCACGTTCCCGCCACCTGCGAGCCGCTGCCCAGGCAGGGACAGGAGGCCTGGTGGGCTGGCCTCTGGGGGAGGGACTGGGCCGGTCTGGGCCGGGGACACTGGGCGATTCCTCCTACGGTCAGGTGTCCTCGGGCTGGGGCAGCCAGGATCTACCCACCCCTGCCGTGGGGGGCCAAGTGACATCTGTGGCAGGGAGTTTCTTGTGAAGGAGACTTGCACATGCTGGCCTGGCCCAAGGAGGGGCCCACCTGAGGGGAAGCAGCCGGGGACTGGGGGGGTGGGAGGCATGCATCTTCCCTGAGCCTAGGAGGCCAGGAGGAGAGGGGCCTGCAACGGTCTCCCATGGAGGCCGAGAGGTGGCAGGAGGAGCGGATGGAGAGGGAAGAGAAAGGCTGAAAGAAACTGAGAGATGGGGGAGGGCGAAGGAGGGAGAGGGCCAAGTGGGGGGGTCCCCTTCATCCCTGTTGGGGGCCTCCCAGGAGGACCCCTCCTGGTCCCTGTCATTTCTCGAAATGCGACAGTTTTCAGACAAGAAGAGAAGTCACTGCTCAGCCCTGCCTTCCAGTTCTTTAGGTCAGCACTCTTGGCTGCTGTGACGAGAACTCAAAGTGGCCCAAGGAATCAGACGGTGACTGCTGGGCCAGGAGCAAGCAGCTTCAGGTGTGGCTGGTTCAAGAAGTTCAGACTCCATCTTCCAAACCGGCCTCAGCCTTCATCTCCCACTTTCTCCTCAGTGGAAGTGGCAGCCAGCAGCCGGCCCCTGACACCCTCACAGCCCCAGGCTTCTAAGGGCTGCATCTCACTGGCCACCTGGGATGCTGGCCGTGGCAGGGGGTGGGGACACATGCTCCTGCTGGCCAGGCTGGATCCAGTGCCCAGGACTCCTTAGATTGTCCTCGGAAGAGGAAACGACCACACCCCCTCCCTGCACCAGGCCTTCCTGAGAGGGGCTGTCCTGCCTGGGCTGGTGACCTCTGACCCCAGCCCCCTGGAGCACCCCAGGATAGGGCCCTGGAATTCACGGCTCACACCCTGGCTCTGAGTGGTCCCTGGTCGGCTGCCCTTGGGACCTGGCCTGTATCGGCTGGACGGGTCCTCTTCAGCTGTAGCTGTTTTTCTCACCAGCAGAGAGCAAAGTCCATCAGAGAGTCTTAGCCTAGTTCTGCTGCGATCTGGGGGCATCCCTGGGGTGTGGGGAAGGCGTGGCCTGTGGGCATCTCCACGCCCCCACCTGTGGGGCCTCAGCGGGCAGAAACATCACAGGCAGGACGGAACCCAGGCCCAAAGCCCGAGAGCCAGTCCTGGGCTCGAGGACAGCTCCACAGCTGCCGTCTGTGCAACCTTTGGCTAGTGGTCCCCCTCTCCGAGCCTCAGTGGCCTCACAGACGGAAGAGGTCACTACAGGCAGAAGTACCTGCCAACCGGAGTTAAGGTGATGCCTAAGAAGAGGTGGGCACAGACCTAGGGGTGCGGCCGAGGGCAGCAGGTGCTCTGCTGCGGGTAGCGGGGAGGGCGGTTCACGGAGTGGCTTGCATACAGCAGGGGCTCAGTGAACAGCACGGAGCACCCACCCCAGAGCCCCGACGTTCTTGTGACATGAGCCTGGGCGGGGCAGCTGCGGGCAGCATGGCCACTCCTGTTGGGCTAGGGGACAGAGGCAGCCCCTCAGGGTCCCTCTGCACCTGAGACCCAGACAGGAGCCCCTTCCCTTGTCCTCCCTGGAGGCCTGGCCTCCACCTTTGCTGGCAAGGCGCCTGGCTGTGGCAGGCAGGTGCCCTGAGGCGGTGGCGGGGGGGGCTTCCTGCTCTCCTGGAGGCTCCCCCAAACACCCAGCTCCCATCCCCTGGCTGCCCAGCTTGGGGACGGAAGGCCAAGCCACCTGCAGAAGGCAGCCTTGTGGCCTGAGCCCCAGCCGATGGCCCGGAGGCCCACGGCCGGGGAGGAAGGAGCTAGGTCGTGGCGGGCACTACGTGTCCAGGGCTCATCCAGCTCCGTACAGCAAAGCTGGGCCAGTATCCTGAGTGGCCTGAGGGCCAGCCAGAGAGAGTGGACACCCCAGCCAAGCCCTGTCCTGGGACCAGCGAGCATTCGGCCCCGAGTTTCCGGCCAGCCCAGGTCTGATGGGAAGAGAGGAAGGCCAGGCTCCCGGGGGCTCCTCTCAATCCAGGGGGCCAAGGATGAATCTAAGAAGCCTTCCAGGAGGAGGTGGCGTTTGAGCAGAGCCTTGAAGGATGGCAGCCAGTAGCGGGGCTCCTCAGGCCTGGAATTCTCCTCCCGCCCACCCAGCCCCACCCATCTTATCTCCCTCTCAGGGGAGCCAGATCCCAGGGACCTTCCAGCCCAGCCTGCTCCCCTCCAGCCTACCGCCCACTGCAGAGCTGTGTGTCACCCGTCTGGAATGCACTCTCCATTTCCCGGCCCCTCCCCCGCCTCCCCTGCTGCCCATGCCAACCCATCACCACCAGACCCACCACCTCCCGACCCAGCTGTGCCAGAGCAGCCACCTGGCCCCTGACAACGGGTCTGGGAATCTGCAGGTGGGCGACCCCTCTCACCCAGGGAAGGGGTTTCCCTTAGAACCTCCCCTGGGCCTGACGGGGGAGGCCCCTCTGAGCGGGGGCCGGCACAGGGCCACCTGCTCGGGTCCGAGAGTGACAGGCTCAGGCTCAGCCTCGCAGGGTCCCCACCTCCCCTGCACCTCAAGTCCTCTCTCTTTCTGGGGTTCCAGCTTCAGGAAGCCATGGAATGAGGGCCTCCCTGGTGGCCTCCCGTGGTGGGGACCCGCTGGGGCGTCATTCTGTGCTTCCCCAAGTCCTCTCATCTGCTCCCCCGGGCGGCCGCTCTGGCCTCCAGCTTGGGCCGCTTCTGCGGTCTCCCTCTTGGGCTGTGGCCCCAACAGGGGGCTGGACGGGGCGCAGCGCACAGGTGTTGAGAGCGGGACAGAGTCCAAACGCGCCAGCCCTCACTTCTGCGCAGCCCTGCCCCCCCGTTCCCCAGGCATCCCACCCCCCCAGCCCCACCGCATCCCTCCCCGCTGCTCACAAAGTGGGTTCTGTGTTCTTGGCTCCAGGGAGCTGTTCCGGGGGCCGGAGCCCAGCCAGAGAACGTGGTGCCCATTGCATGGCTGGGGCCAGACGGGACCTGTGGCACTTTCCTCATGGGACTCTGGAAGTCGCTGCCCTTGTGCGCTGCCTTGCTGGCCACCCAGGACGGGGTTCTGGAGGGCAGGCCCACCCATCCACTGGCTGCCGGGACCCCAGGCCCAGCAGCGAGGGTTGTGGGACTGCACTCAGGCCCCATCTGTATGTAGTGGGATGGGCTGGGCACCCCCGTGAGCCCCACGCTCTGCCCGATTCTCAGCCTAAAGCAGAAACGGAGGAGCACAGCGCCCCGGCTGTGCCGAGGGGCGTGCGGGGCGTGGAGGCCCAGACCAGGGCTCCTAACACAGAGCCAGGCCGGCAGGGAGGAGGGCACCGGGGCCTGGGAAGTAGAGCCTGTCCCTGTGGCGCCACCCTGCCCCGCCTCCCTGTACCGTGGGCCCCTCATGGTGGCAAGAGGGCGCCCGGGGAAGGGGACTGCTGGCTCTCCTGGGTGGGGCCAGCCCATAACGGGAGGGCTGATGACCAGGGGCAGCGAGGTGCAGGCAGGCCTGGATCCCAGCCCAGCTTCCCAGTGGAGACCGTTCCAGAGAGGCACAGGCTGGAGGAGAGAGAGAGGAGGCCGCCCCGCAGCCCGACTCGCAGCCCGACTCCCGCGGGCCTCATCTGGCCCAACAGATGACAGTCGGTCCCCAGCGAGTCAGGGCTCCCTGCAGGGGAGCTCCCAGGGCGCTCCCAGCCCTTCTCTGGGCTCCATGGTCCAGCAGGACTGCTGGGTGGGTTCAGGGCACGGGGCCTCAGTGCAGCCTGGGCACGCATCCCGTCCTTGACCCAGCCCAGTGCCCATGCAGGGACAGGCCCCCCGAGGGCAAAGACCCTTGTGGGTTGTCACTGAGCACCAGTGCCAGTGGGACCAGAGCAGGGCGGTGGGGATGGGGACGGCCAGGGCACCCTCGGCCAGAGCCAGGGCCGGCGACCCCTCCCCCACCTGCCCGGGGGATGCTTCAGGCCCCAGAGGTTCAGAATGCTTCTTCCTGAGTTCGACCATCGGGGGTGGGAGACCGGAACCGAAGGTCCTGCTCAGGACGCCCTCAATACCCACAGGCGGGGGCACCCCATTCCTGAAGGTTCCTGGCCTCACACAGCTCCGTACGGGCCCCTCCCTCCCGGCCCCCCAGCCGGAAGCCTGGAGGGTGGAGCTGGGCCCTCCTGGACCATAACCCACCCCCTCCTGAGGCCCCAGTCCTGGCCTTGGTCCCCAGCCTCCCCTCTGCGTCTCTCAGCCACAGATCTCTCTGGGTGGGCCACCAAGGGCCAGGCCTGGGAAGGGTGGGGATCGAGACAGAGGGTGTCCCAGGGGCCACCTGTGGGGAGCAGGGGGCACAGGCAGAGGGGAGGGGCAAGGACGCCCAGGTCTGGGGGTTGGAGCTCCAGGAGGGGGTGCTGTGAAACGGGTCTGCAGACTCCCTGGGGCCCCACCGGCCCCACCTCCACCCTGCCCCAGGCCACAGCCTCACGGCCCCAGAGCATCTCAAACCCAGGCTCCGGGGGGCAGGGGCCCCAGGGGTCCACCCCCACCGGCCAGGGATCACGGAGCGTCCTGGCCGCCCTCGCCGCTCCAGACGCACCGCGCAGGAGCGCTCCGGCGGGGACCCCACGGACGCTGGCTGACTTGGAGAGTTTACACTGGGGTTGTCTACATTCGAGAAGTTTTCCTGTCATGGTTTATTTAGTCTACAGAAAGAGTGAACCGGGAGTTCCCACGCACGCTGGGGGCTCGCCCTCCTGAAGCAAGTAAAACCTGCGGGGAGCGCGGTAGGAGACAACGATAACCCCACAAAAGCTAAGTAACAACTTTTCTTCAGACTTGGGCAGCTTGCAAGCCTCGCGTGGGGGCCTGGGGGGCGCGGGTGGGGCTCAACCTGAGCTCTGCGCGCCCCGACCGCCCCGAACCCGCTGGGCCTCTGCCTCTGGCTCTCAGTCTCCCTGCCCGTCTCAGGCTCCCAGGGCTCCCGAATCAGCCGTTTGATTCATTCTGATCCTTGAGCAGATGCGTGGGTGCCTGCGCCTCTGTTAATGTTAATCATACAGTCATTCAACAAATGTTTGAGCGCCTACTGAGTGCATGGGGCTGGGACACAGCAGGACAAGGACGTCCTGGAGGGGCTGGGCTGCCTCCACAGCAGGACCCTGAGCTACACAGGGTCTCCACCCCAAGGACGTCGAGACACAAGGCACAGCATCCTGAGCTCAGCAGACCTCTGACCAAAGCCTGTTTGGACCAAGATCTGGAAACTGGGAGGGAATGGAGACTTTAAAACAAGATTGCAAAGAACGCCCATTGGGGCTCAGCGGTAATGGACCCAACTGGCAGCCGTGAGAACTCGGCTTGGATCCCTGGCCCTACTCAGTGGGTTAAGGATCCGGCGTTGCCGTGAGCTGTGGTGTAGGTCACAGACACGGCTCGGATCCCATGTGGCTGTGGCTGTGGTGTAGACCGGCAGCTGCAGTTCTGATTCCACCCTAAGCCTGGGAACCTCCCTGTGCTGTGGGTGCAGCCCTAAAAAAAAAAAAAAAGCAAAACAGGACTGGACACTCTTTGATGCTTCTCCCGTCAAGAGGCGAATGGGGGCTTCGTCCCCTCCCTGTGTCCAGGTGGGACAGTGGGGGTGACATTGCGTGACGTGGGACACCAGGCCCCAGGAGGTGGCGCCGGCTCATGCTCACCTGGAAGCCTTTCTCCTGGGGGCTCCAGGCCGAGTGGGGATCTGGCCCTGCCACGTCCAGGGCGAGGGAAGGGGGGGTGTCCAGCCGTGAGTCACCCCCATGATTCAAGCCTCCACGGCGGGGCCCTGGCACAGAGAGCTGCCAGCCTGGCCCAAGTGGCACCTGCAGAAGCCACCAGATTCCGGGGAACGTCACACAGCGTTTGCAAACTGGCCGAAGGCTCGCTGCACCTGTTCGCCGTCTCCCCAAAATTGGGGGCCCCTCGTTCTCAGAGCCTGGCCCCAGGGGCTGTTCCTCTGCATGAGCAGGAGAAAGGGGCAGAGGGCACGCATCCCTGCTGGCAGGCCCAGGAGGGAGCACCGCCGCTGCCTTGCGGGGCAGGTGGCGGGGGAGGGGCAGGCCTGGCCACGCGGGCCCGATGGCCCCCGTCTGGGTAAAGCCTGGGGCCGCCTGGCTCTCGTCCTGAACGCGTGCGGCGTGGCCGGATTCCCCTGTGAGAGCAGTGCCCAGTCTGCGTGTGTTCCCTCGGCACCGGTTCCCTGCTCAGCGCCTTCCTCGCACCACCCGGCTCGTGCACAGCCAACCCCAGGAAGCGGTTACTGCTCACCCCACTTTAGAGATGCGATGGTGGAGCCCAGGGACGTGAAGGAACTTGCCTGATGCCCCAGCGCTCCTAGGAAACAGGACCGGCCCACCCGAGGCTGACCCTGGTGCAGGCCAGCACCCCAGGTCAGGGATCGCCTGGCTCGTGGTCCAGCGTGTTCCCGTGGTACCCCAGCCTGTTCTCCAGCTGCCCAAGCGAAAGGATTGTTTGAGCGCTGAGGTTGGTGAGGGGTCTGGAGGGGAGGTCTCCAGTGAAATGCCGCAGGGCTCTGTCCTAGAGGCGGACCTGAAACCAAGCTAGAGCAGAGCCCCTGCTGGGAGCAGCAGAAGCAAACGCAGCAGCGCCTACGTGGCTGCAGGAAAGTGCACGTGTGGACTTAAACATCCACTGCGCAACGTAGGATTTCTTTGTTAAGCAAGAGCCACGAATGGTTCCGGGAGCCTCGGGGGTCCCCAAGCCCGCCGTGGGGCTGGGGTGTCCGGGCCCAGGTGTACAGACTAAGGAGGCCTTCCTGCCCTTGGAGCCCCAGTTAGAACCAGACCAGATGAGCCCTGGACGGGGGAGACGACAGGGCCGGAGCAGAGATGAGTCAGCATCTTGGAGTTGGGTCCCGCCCCCGGAGGCCCGAGAGGTCAGTGGGTGGGTGGCATTGGGACAGGCTTCCTGGCAGGGCAAGGGCAGACCCCAGGGACCTATCCGGTCTGAGCCGCTGAGGCCTGCAGGACCCTCAGGTCTCCCGGCCGGACTGGCCGCACCGAGCCACCCTGTGAGGAGCCACCCCTCCCCCGGGTCCCACGCCAGCTGCCGGCCAGGCCAGGCGGAAGTGCTTGACCTCAAAGTGAGTCAACCCCCGCCTGGCTGATTCAGCCACCGAGCTGGGCGAGGTGAGGCTGGGCCTGGCCACTGAGGGCCCAGCTTGCCCAGCAGGCCTGCCGGGGCCGCTGGGGACCACAGGACCTCACTTCTCCACACTTTGGGGGCCCGCCGCCCCCTTCTTCAGACAGGAGCAGAGGCTCGGAGAGTGCACGTGCCCGAGGCCCGTGGAGGGCAGAGCTGGACCGGGAGCCCAGGACAGCCCCCAGCAAGAGGGCCCCACGGCCACCTGATGGCTTCTGTCCTTGGATCCTCCAGCCAGAGTTCCAAATGCTGAGGGAGTCAGGAGCGTCAGGAACAAGGCGCAGTGACTCCGAGTGGATGAGTGAGCACTTGGACCGGCCTGCTGTCCAGGCTCGGGGGCCACCCTGGGGCTGCCCCCACACAGAGGCACCCCTCCCTCCCTCTGGACGCCCCCACCCCCGCCACTGTGCTCCCCGTTCCACCAGCCCCAGCCCTGCCTGAGCCCCACTTGAGCCCACCCAGCTCAGGGAGGGGCTTTTTCCACGTATAGTCTGGGGGGTGCTTTCGTGGGCTACTTTAGACAGGGACGGGCGAGGCCCAGAGACGTCAAGGGACTCGCCAAGGCCACACAGCAAATGGCAGAGCCCCAAATGCGGCCTGGGGCAGGGAAGGGCGGCCTGCTGACCCCTGGGTTTCCCCTCTGCTCCCGCCTGTCCTGTCCCAGGAACGCCCCCCGGTTAGGGAAGCTGCAGCTTCACCCCGCCACTCACTCCCAAGGACCTTCTGTGGCCGAAAGCAGACTGACCCTGGCGCCCAGCTCTCTAGCCGCTCCTCTCCGCCCTTCTAGTGGAGCCCAGACCCCTTCCCAGGGTCTCGCAGGATCTGGCTCTCACTCCCCACATCCCACCCCACACCCCACCTTTCCTGCTTCCAGCCTCCCCTTCCTGCTCCCTAGACACCAGCTCCTCTTTCCCTCCCACACGGAGAGATCGGGGGACCCTGCACCCAGGCTCCTCCAGTGTGACCCCCCTGCAAAGACCTCAGCAGGACGGGACGCTGGTCCAGCGGAGATGCAGGGCGTCCCACGGGGCAAGACCGCCCTCCCCCGAGCTGCTCTGTTCCTGATGCTGGCCCTTCGAGGATGTCTCACATGTGCTGTCACATGCGGGCAACCCCGTGGGGTCGGGCATCATTCTCTGGAGGTCGCCCGGCACTAAGGAGCGTCCGTGCTGTGAGCCTCACGCTCAGCGCCTCCCCCACGGAGGAGGTCTGGGTGTTTCCGGTTCCGTGGGTGAGGCCTCGCGACCTCGCCGTGCAGGGGTCCCCGGGAGCGGGGCTGCGTGGTTCTGGGGTGAGTGCCCGGGCTGCGCTGGCCGTCCTACGGCAGCTGCACGTCTGGCTTCATTTTGGTTTTTGACAGAAGGCACCGATCACCAGAGCGGCCGCCCCGGTTTGCGTCCCCACCAGCCACGTGTGAGCGACCCCGTTCCCCTGCCCCCTGGCCAGCCCTGGGCGTTGTCACCACTGCTCACCTCGGCCCTTCTGACGGGTGTGGACCGCCTCCCGGGGCTTAATCTGCTTTTCCAGCGGCCAGTGAGCCAACGTCTTCCGTGTGTGTTTGCTGCCTGCCCTCCCCGAGAGCATCTCCCCAACCTCATGCCCTCACGGCTGGTCCTGCATCCTGGGGGAGCCCTTCGTGTGGGGTGGGGGTGCAGGTTGACAAGACCTTCCTCGCAGGATCCTTCGTGGGCAAACATTTCAGTTTTCAGGACTCCAGTTCGTCCAGTTTCTCTCACTGCTTGTGCTTTGGGCAGCGTGGTCTGGGAGCCGTTTTGAGTTCACTTTTACAGATGGTACGAGACTTTGATCAAAGTTTTTCTTATTTTTTTTTTTGGCCTGTGCAAGCCAGAGCCTGAATTTTCCCAAATGTCCCTCCTGCAACCCTTAATCACTTTTACTTATTCTTAAAATACATATCTGTGCCAACAGAGCGTCCAGCCCCCTGAGGTCCTGGGGCCCCAGGTGAGACGCACACCTGCCCTCTGGGGCTGTCTGTACCGGCCCCCACTGGTCACATGCTGACCCCTCCCAGAAGCTGCCTCGGGATCAAATGGCTTCTCCACGTCGGGCCTCCCCCAGACCAGCCTAGAGCAGCCGGGCCCCGCGGACGGAGGCTGGGGTCGAGCACGCAGCTCGTCCGCATGGACCCCGTCCCCATGTCCCTTTCCGCACAGCGCCCCTGGCACCAGCCTGGGGGCCACGATGGGGCAGGAACAATCGGCCGGCTTGTAGTCTTAGGCAGACACAAGCACGCTTTCACGAGCCCACAAGACCGGGTCTGTGCCGCCTGGCGCCAGAGGGAGCAGGCCCAGCGCCCAGCTGGGGAAGGGGCGGCTCAGCCAGGGCCCCCCCAGCGCTCAGCAGGGCCGGAGCCCGCCCTCCCGGGAAGGGTGCCCGCCACACCCTGCCGCACCCGACCAGAAAGACCCTGCGCTTCGGGAGGGGCCCCCGGTGCCGAGCAGCACAGGGCGGAGGTCGCACCCGCACTCGAGGCGGTCAGAGCTCGGGCCTGACCCCGGAGGGGCCTCCATGCGAGCGTCCTGCGGGTGCTGTAACAAAACGCCCCAAACCCGCGGCTCAGAACAGCTCCACGTGTCCCTACCCTCCGGCCTGAAGCCCTCCTGCAGCCTGCCCCCCGCTGCCCGAGGCGCTCGGGGTCCCTTCCCCTCTTCCTCCGGAGGGGCCGCGTTCCTGGCCCCGTGGCCGGCCCTCCAGCCTCAGCCCAGGGCTCGTGTTTTCCCTCCTTCTGGCCTCGGTTCCCCGTCCGCCGCTTACGGACCCTCGTGAGGTCCTTGCTTCCCGGCCCAGGGAACAGGCAGCTTAGAATCGGGGACACAGAAAAGGGACTGTCGCTTGTTCTACTCCACTTCAGGAGTGGCCCCTGTAACCCCTAAAATCATGCGTGTGTCTCACTTCAAACGCTTATATTTCTATCAGGCAGCGCTTTGCAGTGGGAAGATCCAGTTTGATGACTCCCATAGGTATTTTAAAAGAAATCTGAAGAAGGCATGTGTTGACCTCCTGCCTCTCATGTCACAGACACCCGTGGCCTCCGCCCTGCCCAGCATCCTGGATGCGGGGCCCGAGCCCTCAGCTGGAGCCGGGGGTCTGTCTACAGGAGACACGGAGGGCAGCAGGACCCCAGAGCGGGCCAGACCGCCCAGCCCGGGGGTCCAGGAGGGCTTGCGGGAACGCGATGGAGCAGGACCCAGGCCCAGCTCGGTGTCCGGGCGTCTCCCCTACGCCCTGAAAGTGAGCGCAGGGCCTTACCTCGCTGGCTTTGGACAGGCAGGGCTCACAACAGCTCCCCAAACTGCAGCTCTCACCCCTACTCCCTGGACCACCCCTCACAGCCCACGAGACAAGTCCCAGGCAGGTGCACACAGGGTGCACACCTGTCCTGGACCCGGGAGCTGCTGCCCAGCTCAAGAGCAGCAACTTGTTGCAGGTCGAGGCTCCTCCTCCGTGGGTCTTTATTTTGGAAGCCCCCTGGGCTTTCCTGGGGAGGCTGCTCCATCCAGCCATCAGGGAACAGGGTGGGGGGCTGTCCCTCTGCCCCAGGGGTCCCTCCCAGGCCCACAGCAAGGCTGACGTGCTCGGTTCTAGGTTGACGCCTGCACGCTCATGGCCTAGAGGGCAGCCTTCCTGGGAGAGCCTGGCAGAGGCTCCGCCCAAAAGCTGAGGCTCTGCCCAAAAGCCTGCTCCGCAAGGTGTGGACACGAGGCCTGGCCACACGTGCCCCCCAGCATCACCCCCTCTCAAGTCACTGCTTAGAAACGCCACCTGACCCCGACCCCAGGCATCAGACCACGGTCACCTGGGGGGACGGGCTGTTTCCTTCCAAACATCTCTCAGTCCCACTGCCCCTCCCCTGAAGAGCAGCCAGCCCGGGCCCCTCGTGATGGCAACCGAGGGCTTAAAACCCAAGGGTCCCTCGACACTGACGGGTGAACGGATGAAGAGACGTGATCCGTCCCCACAATGGGATACGATTCTGCCTTAAAAGCGAAGGGAGCCGTCACAGGCCACGCCTGGGTGAGCCTTGAAGACATGACGCCCAGAGAGGTGAGCGGACACGGAAGGCCACCCGGCGTGAGCCCACGTCCTCCAGCGCCGTGGCGCCGTCAGGGTCACGGAGGCAGAGAGTGGAGAGTGGGCGCCAGGGCTGCGGGAGGGGACGGGCGCGGGCATTTCCTGGGGACCGAGTCCGGTTTGGGAAGACGCAACGCTCTGGACATGACGGTGCTGATGGCGGTGCAAACACACGGTGCCTCACGCCCCCGAACCGGATGCTGGAAGACCGTGAAGATGCTAAGTTTTACGTTAGGACTTTTTTTTTCTTTTCTTTTAGGGCCACACCCGCGGCACATGGAGGTTCCCAGGTTAGGGGTCCAATTGGAGCTGTAGCCGCCAGCCTCCACCACAGCCACAGGAACGTGGGGTCCGAGCCGCGTCTGCGAGCTACACCACAGCTCACGGCCACGCCGGATCCTTAACCCACGGAGCAAGGCCAGGGATCGAACCTGCAACCTCATGGATACAAGTCAGATCGTTTCCGCTGAACCACGAGGGGAACTCCGTGTCATGGCTACTTTATCACAGGAAAAACAAGAGGAGGAAAACCTTCAACCAAAGATTTCAGATCAAAACCCGGAGTTGCCAGATGTACCTCAGTGCACATTTAATATCAGCTCATGCAGCGTTCAGAACATCGCGACACACAGGCGGGGTTTACACGACACAGAAACACCCACGGGCAGAGGCAGGGCTGGCTGGGGTCTCCGCACGCCGGCAACCCCTCCAGACGTGCTGGGGTGCGACAGGGTCTGCACTGCGGCCACTGGAAGTCCCAGGAGGCGCTGGCCCCGGGCCCGTCCAGCTCAGGCTGGAGGTGGACTGAAGGTCCTTTCGGGGGGTCTCAAGTGCCTGGTGACTCGGGTGTGTGGCGCCAGGGCTGGGGGACGGACATTCTCCTCCATCAGGAGGGTGGCGACTCCGCCAACGGAGTAGCGCCCCAGGGCGAGACCCCTGCCTACGGGGACGACCCCCTGGGGACCCTGCTTCGCACAACTTTGCCCTGATGACGTTTCAGAAAATCCTGCCGCTTCCTCCCGAGCTCTCTGCGGGGCGGAGGGCAGGCTCTGGCCGGGGAGTCCCCGAAGCAGCCACAAGGACATTCAGGGCACCGTGGAAAGTCCCAGCCTCACACGTTGCTTCCTCCGCTTCCTGGGCGTCTAAGCCCCGCGGGGCGCCCTGAGGCCCTGCCCTTCCGGCAAGCGGGTCAGAGCTCCCAGCTTTCCAGGAAAGTGAGGAGACGCCCACACCCCCCAAGCTCCGTGGGAACCTGCGGCCACCCCCTCTCTGAGGCCAGGACCGGCGTAAGCCACCAAAGTGTCCCCAGCCCAGTCATCTTAGGAGGACCCCAGCTGGGGGCGGGGGAGGGGGGATTTGCGGGCGGGGCCCAGACCTCCTCTCTTCTCAGCCTTGGCTTCTCACCCCAAGTCCAAGGTGCCTGTGGGGGCCCCCAGACCTCACTGCCCACATCCTGACCGCAGACCAGGCGCCCACGGAGAACCAGAGGGGAGGCGGGGGAGGGGGCGCTGCCACCTCCCGGGGGGCTTCGAGATGCAAGGCGACTCTTTTATTCCCCGCGTGAGTCCGGAGGGCGGGGGCCCAGCCCGCGCAGCGCACGGGACGCGGCCTCAGACGGTGAGGGAGATGAAGCTGTTGTATCGCTGGATGTTTCTTTTGAGGATCTCGGAGCAGGGGCCCAGCACGCGCTCGAAGCGGGGCCGGTCCAGCTTCACACACTTGAGCGGCCCCCGCGCCACCACCGTGGCCGCCCGGGGCCGGTTCAGCAGCAGCGCGATCTCCCCTGGGGGCGAGAGACAGCATCAGGGGCGGGGGGCTCGGGGGCAAAGCTCGCCCAGGACACGGAGCGACCCTGAGTACGGGCCGCACGCGGGCGTGTCTCCTGAAGACCTGGGACGCAGACTTAGACTCACACGCAGCTGGCCCGTCCCGCCGCGGCCTCCCCGCTCAGCCGGCGCCCAGGACGGGCAGCCAGGCCCCAGCCAGGCCTCCCACGCCTGCTGCGGCCCCCTTCTCAGCCCTTCTGGGGCCCTGGGACACGGGCACCCCCAGGAGGGTGCGACCCCACCCACTCACCGAAGTAGTCAGACGGCCCGAGACGCCCCACCTCCACGTACTCCTCGTTGGGGGACCGGCGCTGGAGGACGGAGGCTGTGCCCTGCAGGTGCCAAGGGGACATGTGAGGGCGGCTGGCTGGAGTTGGGGGGCAAGGGCGGGAGTGCCCGAGGCCCCCCGTGAGGTCACTGGCTCCTTTCTACACGCGCCCCCAAATCTAAAGTGAATCCCCCATCTTCCTCTCGCTGACAGAAGGGCGAGGGGTCTGGGAGCCGTGGCCTCTCCCCGAGACCACCGCTCTCTGAGCCTGGCTCGAGCCCGGGGCGTGGCGCGGGCTGAATCTGGAGGTGCCTCCGAAGGCAGCGCCGCTCCCGGCTGACCTTGGCTTAAGTCTCAAGGACGGGAGGAGTGTGGTCTCGGGGTCACACACCCGCTAAGCGAGGCGGCTCCCCCGGCCCCCAGACAGGTGTCTGCAGACGCCGGGCTCAATGCTTAACACAGGCGTGGGCAGGGCAGCTCGGCCGGGCACCGCATTCCACGCCTCGGCCTCGGCCCCGGCAGTGACGCTCCAGCAGCCGGTCCGGAGCCCAGAGCCCCTCACCTGCCCCTCGGGGGAAGCGGAGGAGGGCGGGCTCCCTCCCTCTATGCCTGAGGATTAGGAGCCGGGCCCCCTAAGCAGCGCCAGTAAATGAATGCACCCCCATAGCTCAGCCCCACACGGCCGGCAGGCCTCAAAGACCCCGCACAAAGTTCCCGGGGCGCTGGGCGCCCCCCGTATCCACAGGTCCCTTGGCCTCCAGCCGCTCAGGCATGTCCCCAGCCTGCACGCTGGCACCCAATGCCCATGGGAAGGCGGTTTGTTTCCAGGTGGCTCGGCTCACCCCAGCTCACCCGGACCCGGCCTCAGAAACGCAGGCCCGGCCAGGCCCTGGTTAATGGGTAACCCCTCTGCCGGTCTGCGAGGCGCGGGTCAGGAGATCCTGCCTGTGCCCGGCGTGCCTGGAATCTCCCGGTGCCCGTGGGCGGCCCCCACACCGGCCCCCACTCCAGCCACGGGGTGTTTATGAAGCCAGCTGACGGATGGAGCAGGGCTTGTCTCTACCCCACGTGGGCAGACAGGAAGCCCTCCCGACTTGGACGGAGGAACAGGGCCCGCAGGACACACGGTCCCAAGCTGACCCCACACACAGGACGGAGTCTGCCGCCCCCCCCACTCCCGCCCGCTGCCCCTCGGCCTACCACCCCCAGCCGTCTTCCCGGCCAGTCTACAGCCTGCTCAGACCAGTCCTGGCACAGACCCGACGCCGGCTGAGGGGACTCACCCAGCTGTGCACTGTGGGCTGGTCCCCTGAACATGGGCTGCTGCCAGAAGCCCAGGGACAAAGCCGGAGTGGAGGGCGGCTGACGGTACCGCGGGGACAGCAGTGCTTCTCCGGATACAACAGCGCGTCACCCCAATTAGCGTTTGCTTTCGCGACTGTACTTATGCAACTTACAGGCCTTTCATTCCCCGTTTCGACAATTTTCCATTTGACAACTGGATCATTTTCCTCTTCAGGACTCTCAGGACGGAACGGAAGCTCCCTGGTTTACAGAATTACTCAGCAGACTCCAAGCTCAGCGCGTCCGAGGCGCTGCTTCAACCCCAAATAACAGAAACCCGACGTGAGATGCCCAGACTGGTGTCCGCACTCTTCTCGCCCTTGCCTTCCACTCTGCTGGCCTCGGTCGAGTCCTCCTGATGACACCATGGCTGCCACAGTTCCGGGAGTCGACAAACGCCTCCCCGTGCCATTCACAGGAGAACCTTCTGGAAGCTCCCAGCAACCTTCCCTCCCAGCTCACTCACTGGTCAGAGCAGGTCACACGCTCACCTTAAACCACCGTGACCGGCTTGCACCCCTCAGACGCTGCCCGGCCCGCTCAGGAGAGGCGTGAGGACTGGGGTTCTGTGGGCTCAGGGGGGCCTCTGCTCTGTTTCTCGCTCGTGCCCCTGCCCCCGTGCAGACAGCGTCCCACCCTGTTCTCTCTGGAACCAGCAGCGTCCCCCTTGCGCCTGGCAGCTTTGCCTCCTGGTCTCACACGGAGGCCCGTCTTACGATCGACCGCAGGTGGGATGAGGTGAAATCCGCTTCCTTGGCAGTGGACGGAGCCTTCGCACCCAGACGCACCTTGACCGGGAGGTGGACGCGTGCCTGGGGACAGGTGTGACAACAGGGCCGCCGGGCTGGTCGGCATGAGGATGGACGCTCAGGAAGTGTCCTCAGGGGAGCACCGAGCGAGCAGCCCCACGAGGCACATGGCAGGCTGGGGGCCCCCACCAGCAGCTGCAGGTGCTCGTGGCCAAGTGACCTGGGAGGGCATGTCATGTCCCCTCCCACGTGAGCTGCCAGTCCGCCTCAACCGGGAACGCCAGCCTCAGGTGGCAAGGGGCAGCGGGCCCACAAGACAAACCAATGCCCCCTGGGGTCCAGTGACAAACTGTGGGGTCTTCAGTCACGAGACCAACTCCCGGCTTTTTTTGGGGGCTCTTTGTTACAGCAGCCAAGGCTGACAGGCTCTGCGCCCCAGCACTGATGTCACAACAGGACGGGGGGCGTCCCGGGCTGGACTGCCTGGGGCGGGGAGCCAGGGACCCGGGCCGATGGACTGGACACCGTGGGGTCGGGCGGGCCTCCAAGCGGCAGGGCCCAGCGTTCCCACGACACGGCAACAGGCGTGACCACCGCGTGCCCCGGGTCTTCCGGGATGGCGAAACCATCCCAGCCCTGGGACAGCTGTCCTGTGCTGCTCTCCCTGCCGGCCAGGAAGGCAGCACAGACACCCTCAGGGGACTGAGGGCTGGAATTCTGGGGGCTGGAAACACATACTTGCCAAAACTCTAACGCATATTCCCCAAATCTCTCGCTTATTGATTCCGACCCAACTCTAAAAATAAATCGGTCACATAGGAATCAGCCCGGAGGACGCACGAGAAAAATGCCTCTGCCGCTGCCTGGGGCACAGGGCTGTGAAAGGCCCGTTCGCCTTTCGACGTTTTCAACTTTAAATTTTTCGACAAAATCAAAACCCAACTCAACTCTCTGGTGCCTTTCCTTTTGGTCTTTGCAGGGCCACACCCGCGGCACATGAAGGTTCCCAGACAAGGGATCGAATCGAATCGGAGCCGTAGCTGCCACCCTACACCACAGCCACAGCAACGCGGGATCCTTAACCCGCTGAGCAGGGCTGGGGATCGAACCTGCGTCCTCACATGGATGCGAGTCAGGTTCATCTCCGCTGAGCCAAGACGGGAATTCCATCTCTCTGGTTTCTGCGACGGGCAAGCGTGGCCTCTGCAGGACAGCAGCGGCCAAGGCCGAGGTGCAGGTGCCCGTGGAAGCTGGGGCTCGGGGCTTCCCACGCCTCGAGCAGCCCCTCCAGCCCGGCCCAGAGCCCCCGTGGCTCAGGCGCCGTCGGAGCCGGGAGAGGCGGCCCCACCCGTGGGGGCCGCAGTGGGGGGCTCGGAGGGCCACGTCTTCTGCTTGTGAAGAAGAGTGAAGAGAAGAGTCCGTCACAGCCCGTGTGGGGGGAGGGACAGACACCGCCCCCCGTGCCGCTGTGGTGTCGGTGCACAGGGTCTGACCGTGAGCCCAGGCTGGCCGCGCAGTGAGCAGGCGCCTCGGATCCCCATACCACGTGCCAGCACAGGAAATATTCCTTATTTTTTTAAAAAAATACGTATTTTAAAAGAAACAATCACAGCCACAAACGGAAACTGGCATCGCGTCCCCTAAATTAAAGGACAACTAAAGAGGAGGCAGGTGCCGGGAAGGTGTGGAGACATCGGCCCCCACCTGAGGCTCCCTGAGGCTCCGACGGCTCCCCGCGGTCCCCGCCCGGCTCCTCTACGTGCTGGTCGCGTTCCGGGCAGGCCAGCCTCCGCGTCCTCATGGGCACAGCGGTACGATGCCGGTCAGCTCATCAAAGTCAGGGTGGGAGCAGAGCCCCAGAGACACCGATGCGCGTCAGACATGGCAGATGGTCACGACGGCAGCGGACACGAGTCAGCGTGAAGCGGGGAGGCAGAAGGTACCCAGGCTCTCGGAAAAACCTCGAACCTGGAAATGCAGGTGCCCCCCCGCTCGCCTGGCTGACCGTGACAACGGCTCTGCTCCCCGTGCTCTTCCGTGGCTCCGCTTCTCCCCGCCACCTGTGGATGCGGGAACCGCGGCTCGCCTGCCCTTCCTCGGGGTGGAGGATGGGGAGAGCTGGAAGCTTCCAGTCGAGGCTGAAGTGCAGGACCAGGCTCCTGCGCCTCCCAGGGTGGGGCAGGGGGCTGCTCTGGCAACAAAGCGGTTTCTGGTGCTCAACCCCCAGCATCTGAAGGGGGCCCCCAGGCACCTCCGTCTGCAGGCTGATGGCCCCACCTGAAGGCAGGGCCAAGCAGCGGCTCCAGCCTCAATACCCCCCCCCCCCAGCCAGCAGGTGATCGAGCCTGTATCCTGCCCTCTGGGGTCCGCGCTGGGCTCCCCACATGGCCCTCTGTCCGGAGAGGCCACCAGCCGTCCCTGGGGACCCTGTGCTCATCACACGCGTGATGACCCCTGGGAAGACGCCCCACATTGGAAGACTCATGCCCAAGCTCCCACAGCCAACCGCGGGCACAGGGGTGGGTATCAGGGCCCCACGGCTGGGGACGGAACCCGCAGCGCATCAATCACCTCTGCGGGTGCCGGGAACAGCTTTCCAGCAAAGGCCACCATTAGCTCGGAGTGCTTTGGAGGAGGGGGTTCCCGGGAACTGAGCCGCATTGGATGCCACCACGGGGAGGAGAAGGAGGCACACAGCTGTCCACCCACCTAAGCCAGAGCCACCCTCGGCCGGCGGGCAGCAGGGGGAGTGACACCCCCCCCTCCGGACCGGCTCAGAACGCACATCCGGAAGACATCCCGCCAAAACATCCGCCGTCACGGCAACGGTCCTCGCGCACCGTGTCTCCTCCCTGGTGGCCGGATCCTGGGGTCCCGCTCAGGACAAAGCAGGACCGAGACCCCGGCACGGCCCTTCCACACCCGTCCGTCTGGGCCGCCTCCCTCCCGCCAGGTGTGACGACACCAGGAAACGGGGTGTCCGAGGGTGGGAAGCAGCCCCTGGGACGGGGCGGGGGTGGGGGGGGGGCGAGCGGAGTGAGGAAGACGGCGCTTTCAGACTTTCAGGGGCACACCCCCAACGTTTTCCACTTTTCCATCAGAAAGTCTCAGAAAGGCACGGGGAGGGGCCACCCAGACTGCCGTGGGGGCGGGGAGGCTGGGAGCCTGCGCTTCTGAAGGCGCTTCTGTGTCGCTGGTCTTAGTCCAGCGGGCGACACTGTACTTGCTTAGTCGTTCAGCATTCATGCTGTAAAAGGGCCCCCAGCTCTACAGGCAGAAGCCCCGAGCTCCAGGCCCCGGCCCCCAGAAGCCGAGCGCGGCAGCCGCACCAGAATCTTGGCGCACAGGGTCACGGCCCTGGGAGGGACCGCGAGGCAGGCGTGGGGGGCCGGGTGTCCACACGCCGGCGGACGGGGACAGGTCATTTCAGAGCCCAGAGCGCCCGCTCAGCTGGCGCTGGGAGCTGCCCTCTCCGGGGAAAGGGCAGCAGAGGCGGGCTGGGGCCCGGGGCCTACAGAAGGGGTCCCGAAGGGACGAGCCCCGAGCCCCGGATGACACGGCCATGAAGTGGGGAGGAGACGGCTCCTCGGACACTCCTGCGGGACATCAGGGCCGCCCAAAGTCAGGCCTGGGAGACCCTGGGCATGAGAGCCCCCAGTGGGGTCAGAGCACAGGAGGAGAGGGGCTGGGAGCCATCCAGGCACCAAGGGGACACCAGGCAGGGAGCGGCCCCCCAAACCCCCCGAGATGTGGCAACTGTGCCCTCGGTGTCCACGCAGAGGGTCTGGTGAGTCCCCAGAGAACCTACACACGGACGCTGACGGCAGCTTTAATTGCACTGTCAGGACCTGGAGGTGACCAAGGTGCCTCGCAGGTGATGGATAAATCACCGCCTGAGTCCAGACAGCGGAGCAGCACTGGGCCCTGGGGAAAAGCGCCCGTGAGCCGCGGAGAACCACAGAAAAGAGGTGCACACGCATCACAAAGCGGGAGACGCCAGAGAGGAGAGGCCGCAGACTCTGCGCCCCCGCACATGTGACCTCCTGGAAAAGGCAAGAGGAGACAGACAGGAGAGGACCAGAGCCGGGGGAGGGAGGGACCAGGGGCGCAGAGGCGGTCTTCACGGCAGGGCAACGACCTGCGTGACGCGGCGATGACCACACGTGATCGTGCGAGTGTCCAAACCCTCACTGCAGGTGACTGCAACCTGCCGGTGGGGGCTGCGCGTGGGGGGACAGGAGGCACGTGGGAAGTTGGGGTACTTTCCCCTCGGCTTTGCTGTGAACTTGAAACAGCCCCCTTAAATGAAGTCGTGAAATTAAAAGGACTCCTCGGAGACTGTAGCACTCCCACTGCTGGTGACCAGCCAGCTCGGAGGACAGAGGTCTGAGCTGGCCCAGACGGGTGGACGTGGGTGCGGCGTGGCTCCCGGCCCAGCCCGGCTTCTGGAAAAGTGTTCCTGCTGCTTCAGCCCAGAAGGAAAGTTTATCTTTCTGCTACTTTTTGGACCAAGACCACTGTCCTTCCACACTGACCTGGGCCAGCAAGCGCCGGCCACTCTCACTGCCTGACGGGGAGGGTCAGGCACCGACCACAGAGCCAACAGTGACAACCGGAGGACGGCGCCGGCCTCCTCCCAACGGGGCCCACACGGCTAAGCAGCGAAGGACCCTGGCTGGCGGGTGGACGCCAGGGCGAGCCCCTCAGACCGGCTGCAGATCGAGGGAGGGTCCCAGGACAGGCGCCCACGCCTAGGCACCCGGGAGGCTCCTAGGAGCCGAGAGATGCCGGCCGGATGCTGCGGTTGTCTGGCTTACGGAGAAGCTGGGGCAGCTGGACCAGTTGTTCCTGGCCTTGCTGGGGGCACACAGGGTGGACGTCAAAACCGCTGTCAGGGTGCAGGGCGGGTGGGGTCCGGCCCGCCTCCTCTGCCCCTAAACCGGCCCCTCTTCCTCCGCAGGATCTCCACTCAGGCATCAATGCCCAACCCCACGGGCCCAGCCGCCGTCGCCCTGGGGTCGCTGCGCCACCTCCCTGGACTTCCTGCTCTGGCCTGGCCCTTCTCCATGCTGGACCCGAGACGCGCCTGTGGCGAGTGGTCTGGGTGCGCTCCCCTTTCTGCAAACGCGGGGAGCCGGCCAGCAGCTGCCATCGCCCAATCCCCTCGGCCTGGCGCGCGGTAGGGGCAAAGGTGGGCGGAGTCACAAGTGGCCGCGACTCCGGTGGTCGCCCTGAGAGTCCCCGGGGCAACAGTGACCTCTGAACCCTCTTCAGCCACGAAGAGGGAGGCGCGGGCCCAGGGACAAGCTGCGAAAGCCCCGACCAAAGGCGGGCTTGGAAGAGGATTGTTCTGCAGTCGCCGCAGCCTTGCAGTCATCAAACTAATTCGCAAAGAGAGGAGATACGGCCAACCTCACGTTTCCATGGCAATGCCTCCCGCTGCAGCCCGCGTGGGAGCAGGCAGGGAGGAAACGCGTCTGGTCCGGCTGCCCCCAGGCCAGAGGTCCTCCCAGCAGGCGGGAGTCTGGCCTCGGGAGGGTCGCTGGGGAGGGGACCTAAGGTGCCACCCTTGCCCCGCCCTAGCCGCCCTCCCAGAGCAGGTCGGCGGGGCAGTCTGTGCACCTCAAAGAAGCTGACACGTTCTCAGCCCCATAGGCCCCTCTTCCCTGCCACAGGGCGGGGGGGCACCAGGGTCCCTCTGGCCAGATGCAGCCAGGAGCCCCTGTGGGTCCCGCTGTTGGCGCCGAGAGCTCCTCGGGCCACTGGGTGCTTCAGATCTTTGGAAGCCAGAGGGGTCCTGAGAACGGCCCCCACAGGCTGCGGGAGGTTGAGACCCGGAGGTGAGGGGGCTCAGCTCTGGGAGGACCCACTGGTGCTTTCTGTTCTCACGTCCGTGAGCCCCAGGTTCACGAGCGCAGATCTGCTCTGGTCGGCTGAGAACACCCAACAGCTTGGCCTCGGTCACAGTGGTGGGAGCCTCCAGCACTCGGAGACAATGAGAGAGGCCATGGGACACGGAGCCCAGCCTGGCACCCAGGGCCCAGCAGGTGTCAATGACTCGAGCCTCACACCCGTGCACGCCCGTCTCCACCAGCCCCTCCACAGCTGGGGAAACAGCTTCCAGAGCAGCGGATCCCGGGGCCAGGCCTCTGCTCGCCACATCCATCCAGGAGGGCAGGGGACAGGACACCACATAGGCCAGCGAAGTGCACCTGTGCTCCGGCAAAGAGGAAAGGCAGCACCAAGCCCACCGGCCACAGGGAGACCCCCACCGGCGTCCTGCAGCCCCGCAGGCCAGCGCCCACACCAGGCAGCCCTTGGGCCTGTGGGGCTGTGAGGGGCCCTGGCTCCCAGCAGGCACGGGGGACCCCCCCCCAACCCGCCTGGGGCCCTGACCGCTCGGGCAAAGGCAGGGGCAGGGGTGATGGTTGGGGTTCTCCAGAGAGAGGGGCAATGGGACGGGTGATGGAGAAGATGCAGGTTAAGCCATCGGCTCACACGGCTGTGGGGCGGCACGTCTGAAACCTGCAGGGGGGCAGGGAGGAGCGAGCACTGGGGCTGAGGCCAAAAGCCAAAGCCGGCGCAGGGAACCCCTTCTTCCTGGGGGACCGCGGTCCTTTTCCTCTTAAGGGCACATAGCCTGATTGGACGAGGCCCACCCTCGCCACAGAGGTCATGGGTTCCGTCAAGGTCAGCGGACGTCACACCGTCGCACCTGAAGAGCACCTTCACAGAAACACCGGGACCCACGCTGGACAAACACAGGGTCCCACAGCCTGGCCAAGCCCACCCACAAAATCAACCCCCACAGCACATCTAAAGGGGAAACATCGCTTCCTTCCCGCCGCTGGCTCCGAGGGCATCGCTGTGCCGAGACGGATGGACGTGCCACAGCGCGTGTGAAGGGATCCACCGGAACAGCACGTCCTCTAAAGGAATGGCATCCCCGCCACCCCATCCACACAGCGGCCCGGGGGAGAGCAGGGCTGGAGGTGGGGGACACCACGTCGCTTTCAGATGTGCCGGCGACCGCTTCTGGCCACGCGGGAAGCAGAGGCTGCGGCCACACAAGTCTGGGAGGGTGCATTTCAGTTCTGAGCGCATGCGATGCCCTTGAAGCCCAGGGCCCCACCGTGACGCACCAATTCAGCTGGTCACAGAGCACACGGGAAAAGAATCCCGGTTGCCAAGGAAACCACTGCAAATACATGTTACAATGTCGTGAAAACCATACCTTCGGAGAGGCTTGGGTTACACGCGGGGGTCTATTGTGACTCCGCCCCCCCTCCACGTTCTCGCGCCCCCCCCCCGCCCCCCAGGCAGCGGAGGGTGACGCTCGGCCTCCAGGCTGGGCTGTCCTGGCGGAAGCAGCGGAGCTCTACGTCCCCAAACCGCTCTCCCAGGACCCTTTTTTGCAGGAGGCAGCAGGAGCCCCTGCAGAGGGGGAGCCGCCCCACCAGCCCAAGCTCCTGGCGAGTCTGTGCGGAGCCTACAGCCCTGAACACAAAACCACACATCTGTGTCGCCAGGCGCAGCCTCCGCAACGACGGTGGACACAGCACAGAGCCCTTCCGTGGACGGGCCAGAGCACACCCGGCCCCGGGGCCAAAGAGACGATGGGGTCCATCCTGCCCCGTCCACGGGGAGGCCTGGACACACGTGCACACGCCACACACAATGCACGCGCGCGCTCACGCACCGGGAACGCTCAGCACAACCGCAGTGAGAGCGCAGGACGTGGGGAGGAGGATGCAGGAGCCAGACGCACGGCTGCCCCTGGGATCCCCCACCTGCCCTCCGCCCGACCTTGGGGGAAGAACGGCCTCCGCTGCCCGCCCCTCGCGGGAGACGGACAGTCAGGGCCCCCCTCCAGGGTGAGGTCACACTGCACGTCCGCGGGGCTCATACTTGTAGCTCCAAAAGAACCAGGTCCCATTATCAAGGCTCACGTGGCGACGCCCTCCCGCCCCCGAGAGTTCTGTGACGAGCCCCCAGTGACCCTGCCTCTCGCACAGCTGACGACCCCGTGGCCTTGGACATGGCTGGGAGGAGGCCTTGGCCCAGAGATTAATGGACAATTGCCTGCGCTGGCCAGAGCGACTCACTCCTCAGCCTCAGGACCATCAAAACCGAGGCTGCACACTCAACGGCCAAGTGCCTGCAAGCCCGCCCGCCGGTGGGGCAAGAGGGCTGGAGGAGGACTGGGGCAAAGCGGGGTGCACGGCACACGCCGGGATCCAGCTGGCTGCGGCCCGGCGGGGATCCGAGGTGGCCAGATCTCAGTGTTTCAGGCGAAGAGATCCAGATTTTTAAGTGAAATACCTGATTTTTAGATACTGACAAGTAGCTCGAATGTTTCAAAAAAAAACCACAGCACAGGCCAGCGCAAACCTCACAGCCCTGTGTGTCTGAGAGCAGCCTGAGCTGCTTTTGGACAGTATGAGTAATTTTCTGCTGGAACATCCTCCAGAAACCATGAGCCAGACCCCAGCTATCTCTGCGGACATGCAGGAGGATCTGAGATAAAACCTCGAGGGCCCGCCGTGCCCGCCACGGCCTGCAAGCAAAGCCCTGGCAATGTCCCGAGTCAAGCCATCACTTCACCCCAAGGGCTCCCTCTGCGGGGAGCAGGCGTGAGGTCACAGCCAGGGCGGGAGCTGAAACGCCGGTTTGCCGCCTCTCCGGTCCACGGAGCGGAGACCTCGCTGGCAGGAGTCATAATTTGCTCTGTCTGTGGTTTTTTTCCTTCTTTCAAGAAACATTATTGTTGAATGAGTCACCCGGGCGAGCACAGGAAAGCCGCCCAAGGACCCCCCTCACAGCGTCCCTGCAGAAGCGCCCCCAGCCCCGGGGCGCTCAGGCGCAGACCGAGTCCCCGGTTCATGCCTGCACCCCCAGGCCCTCCTGTCCCAACGTCCCCGGCTCCAAACACACACTGCGAAGCTCTGTGCTGGCCCCGGCAGGACCCACCCAGCACCTCACAGGCCCCTCAGACCCAGGGTCTCCCTCCTGCAGTGTCCCCTGCGGACCCCGCAGCCGTCCAGATCTTTGCTGAGGGACCAGCAGGCAGGTGGCGGGAAGAGGTCCAGGCACGGCCTTCTAGGAGGGGCTCCTGGGGAGCCCTGGATTCTCGGGGCTCAGCGACAGACTTTGGTTGGGCATGGAGCAGGGTGAGCGCTGGCCAAGGGCATTCTGAGCATGCTTGTCAACATCAACCTGGGAATTCGCTTCTGCTACTCCTTCTCTTTTTGGGCCACCCCGCAGCATATGGAGTCCCAGGCCGGGGGCCAGGTCCGAGCCGCAGCTGCAGCAACAATAAATATTTAACCCGCTGCGCGGGGCCGGGGATCAAACTTGCGTCCCAGCGCTCCCAAGATGCTGCTGATACCGTTGCACCAGAGCAGGAACTCCTGCTTCTCTTATTTTAAGGCAGGAAGGTGGCTCCAGGCCTGGTCACACCACCTTGTCACTGCTTGTCTCGGCACCAACCCCGAGCCAGGTGCCACTCTCTCTAGATGGCACGAGGACCCCCCTCGCTGCTGCGGCCATGGCCCGCGTGGGCACTTGGTGCTGCACGAGCAGCACCAGCCTCTGCCACGCTGGAGGTTCTGTCCTCGGACGGCAAAGCAGGCAGCTGAAGCATGTGCTTCACCCGGCGTGGGACAGAGACCCGCCTCGCCAGGGGGGGCCGGGGAGGTAGGAAGTGAGCCAAACTCACATAGTTTCAGGCTGTGTCATGGGGAGGTTCCCACGGCGAGGCGGCCCGCTCATTCATTCCGGGGCTGCGGTGGCTCTGTCCCTGGGGACCACAGCCGAGGCGCAGACCCCGGGGGACACGCCGGCCACGCAGCTGCTCGGCCCCGTCAGTGACAGGCTGAGCGTGGCCGCCACGGATTACGGCCCGGAGCCAGCTGTCGCCATGGTGGGGGCTGGAGACGGCAGCAGTGAGTCACGCGGGTCCAGGTGGAGAAATCTGGTGCTGATCTTAAGTTAAGGTCTCGCTTGAGACCCCCGCAGATCCACACGCGGTGGCAAGACCGGCACACGCGCCCTAACTTCACACGCTTCCCTCGACGAAGACACAGACGTCACAGCGGCTCTGACCCAGAGCAGCACACGTGTGGGTCTGGGGGCCCGACCCCGCTTTCCAAGGGGAGACCCTCTGGTTCTCAAGCTGAGGCCCCACAGGGGGTGGGAGGCGGCCATCTGCTCAGTCCACTGAGGGCGGCGGGGGCTGGAGGGGGCGCTCGGGGACCACTGGCCCACAGGGGCGGGGAGGGTGTCGGCGGGATGCTCCCCTCCCGGGCAGCCCTCCTCGGCCGGGCCCTCCCCCAGCGCCCCACCCGCGCCCAGGGTTGGGGGGGCCTCACCTCCGTGATGATGAAGAAGTCGTCCCCGGGCTCCCCCTGGACCACAATCTTCTCTCCATCCTCAAACTGGACGGGCTCCAGGGCATCGGCCACCGTCAGACGCTCCCACTTCTCCAGGGACTCTGCAGAGGGGGACAAGGGGGTCACGGGGGGGGGGCACGGAAGCTCATGGGAAGGGGGCAGCTCCCCACCCCAGACGCCTGACTGGATGAACGCGGCAGAGTAAATTTCTGTGCTGGGGGCCCCCAGTATTTTCACGCGTCAGCCGGGCCCAGGGTGGTGGCACTCCACCCTCAGCAGGTGGACAGGGCCTGAGCCGAGCGGTTCTGACCCACATCCCTGGCTTCAGAGCCAGGAGGGGCACTGCACGCAGGCTCCAAGTGAACCCAGCATGAAACGCCTTTGTGAGCCTCAGGAACAGAGCTGCCTGTGCTTTTGCAAACAATGCCATCACAGGTCAGCTCTTAGGGCTACGAAGGGGATGAAATAACTCAGAGGCCGAGGCCGAGGCCGTTGCCTGTCTGAAAGGAACGCCGTCCGGCCGACCGTCGCCATTCAAAGAGCGTGTGTGCACCTGCGGGCGCGACACCGAGACCCGCCACCTCTCCCCTCATCGGAGATCAGGACGCGACCCTCTGCGGCAGCTTTACCTTTGCCGCCTGCAAATTCTGTCTCCTTCTGCCCTCTCTCACACCTGCCCTTGGGAAGGGAAAAAACGCTCCTTTTATAAGAAATTAATGACCCCCCTGACTAACTGTTCCTTTTTTGGCCAAAGGAACATCTCTGGCCTACGGTTATCAGATGCGCTTATGTAGGGCAGCTGCTAAAAATATAAAGCAAAGCATTTATTTTAGGTCCAGGCCGGGATGGGATTTCTCCTGCCAATGCCACACGTCGACAAGGACACACTTTCGACCCGCCCGGGCCGGAGCAGCTTCTGCAGGGAAGTCGCTGCCCGCTGGCCCGCCAGCTTCCCGAAGAGCCCCAGTGGACGGGAGCTGCCCGGGGACCCAGGCCCCACGCACCCCCAGGGGGCGACGCCGGTGGCTTTGGAGTGGGTGGCGGTGTGGCGATGGGAGCCTGTGAACACGTGCGTGGCGGCTCGGGGTTCCCCTCTGGGGCCACGAGAAGCCGTTGCTTTTACAACGTGGGCCTTGGGACGCTCACCTCCGCGTGGGGATTGGTGGGGTTTCCGCACATTTGAAACCGGGTCCATGCTGCCGTCTGAGTCCCAGCTCCACCCCCCAACAACACAGGTCCCGGAAGGGGACCGTCCTCTCAGAGGCGGCGACAGCGATTCGCGGGCCCCCGCGTCTGGAGCGGGGGGGGCATCCAGTCCCAGGGCTCCAGGGCAGATGGTCACCCCGCTCCCGACCCCGCCCTTCTGGGGGTGTTCCTCCCGCGGAGGTGGCGGAAACCGCACAGAAGAGACGCAGGACGCCCCCCAGAGGCAACCCCACAAGTCAGCCTGCAGCCGTGGGGCGGCTCACATCTCCCCCTGGTCTCACACAGTTGATGCTCTGGGGACCCCAGGGTGCCGGGCTCTGAGCCCGAACCTGATCCAGCTCTGGGGACACTGGCTGTTCCTGCCCGGAGGCCTGGCGCCACTTCTTCCCTGGACGCTGGCTCAGGGTGCCTCTCAGGGTCCATCCCAGACTTGCTCTGGGTCCCCTGGGAGGACCGAGCCCCCCTCGTGCCATGCCCCACACTCTGCTCCCCATGCCACCAGCTCCGCGCAGGTGTGCCTTTTTTTTTTTACATCTGGAAAACAATAACCAGAACAGTAACACGAACTACACAGCCAGCCCCCATCCTGAACAGAGGGACAGGAGGACCCGGCCCTGCCCGCGCGGGGGCTCTTCCCTCACGACACCTAACGACACTGACGAAACCGAGGGGCCGTCGCCCCAGCCTGACTTCCCTCTGCCTCCCCAGATGCTACGCCTCTGGAGGGTTTGGGGGATTCTCTTTTTAACGTTAGGAGGTCTGGCGAGGTTCCTCCCCGCTGGTGCTCTCACGCCTCTACGGCAAGGCAGCAGCGTCTCGCGCACGTTGCGGCGTCGCCCGAGGCGGGCAGAACCGCCGTCCGTCTCTGCCGTCTCGCTTCCCAGGTCCGGGGTGTCACGTGGAGACCAGGCCACGCGCCAGGCCGGAGGACAACCCGCGCCACGCGACGTCCGCCACGCAGCCCTTCCTGCGACGACAGATTTAGCTTGTTTCCCTTTTCCGGTCATTGCAGAGATTTGCTGGAACGAACGTCACGTCTGGGTGTCTTTGTTTTAGGAACCTTTTTTTTTTTGTCTTTTGTCTTTTCACCATCTCTTGGGCTGCTCCCGCGGCATGTGGAGGCTCCCAGGCTAAGGGTCCAATCGGAGCTGTAGCCGCCAGCCTAGGCCACAGCTACAGCCACAGGGGATCCAAGCCGCGTCTGTGACCTACACCACAGCTCCCGGCAGTGCCAGATCCTTAACCCACGGAGCGAGGCCAGGGATTGAACCCGCAACCTCATGGTTGCTAGTCGGATTCATTAACCACTGTGCCACGAAGAGAACTCCAGGAACCATTTTTTAAACTAAAGTGCAGTTGATGTACAATGGCCCTCGTTTCAGGCGTCCAGCAAAGCGATTCGGTTACCTACGTATGTACGTGTATATAATTTTTCACATTCTTTAACATATGGGTTATTGTAAGATATCAAAGGCAGTTCCCTGTGCTCTACAGCGGGGGCCTGGTATCTATTTCATTACAGCAGCGTGCATCTGTTAATCCCCAACTCATTTATCCCTCCTCCCCGCTTCCTTCCCCACTAGGTTATTTTTTGTCTGCGAGTCTGTTTCTACTTTATAAATATTCATTTGCATTATTTTTAGATTCCCCATATAAGGGATATCATGTGATACGTCTGAAGGCAGTCTCTGTCTGACTTCACTCGGGGTGGTCGTTTCGAGGGCCATCCACGTTGCTGCACATGGCAGGACCGCATTCTTTTTCACGGCTGAGTAGCATTCCACTGTCTACACACCCCACGTCATCTTCTCTACCCACTCCTCCCTCAGTGGACACTCGGGTTGCTTCCAGGGCTTGGCTATTGTGAATAGCGCTACTATGAAAAAAAGATGCATCTATCTTTTCAAAGTATGGTTTTCTCTGGACAGACGGCCAGGAGTGGGATTGCTGGACCATATGATAGTTCTTTTATTTTTATTTATTTACTTTTTTGTCTTTTTAGGATGGCACTCATGGCCTATGAAGGTTTCCAGGCTAGGAGTTGAATCGGAACTGCAGCTGTCAGCCACAGCCACAGCCATGCAAGATCTGAGCTGCCTCCGAGACCTACACTGCAGCTCGTGGCGACGCCAGATCCTGAACCCACCGGGCGAGGCCAGGGACTGAACCTGCATCCTCCTGGATACTAGTCAGGTTCTTAATCTGCTGAGCTACAACAGGAACTCCATGAGAGTCCTATGTCCATTTTTTCAAGTAACCGTCTGCCGATTTGCATTCCCCCCAGCGGTGTAGGAGAGTCTGCTTTTCTTCACATTCTCTCCAGCATTTGTTATTTGCAGAGTTTTTGGTGATGGCCCTTCTGATTGATGTGAGGTGACCTCATGGTAGTTTTGATTTGCTTGCTGCAATAACTGGTGATGCTGAGCATATTTTAACGGGTCTACATGTCCTCTTTGGAGAAAAGCCTATTTCGATCTTCTGCCCATTTTTTTGATGGCTTTGTTTGTTTTTGATGTTGAGCTGTAGGAGCTGTTTATCTATTTTGGAAATTAACCCCTTGTCAGTCACGTCGTTTGCACGTATTCTCTCTCATTCCGTGGGCTGTCTTGTCGTTTTGTTTGTTTCCTTTGCTGTGCAAAAGCTTTCAAGTTTAAAGAAGTCACGTTGGTTTATTTTTGTTTTTATTCCCATGACTTGAGGAGGTGGATCCAAACAGATGCTGCTGTGATTTAGGTCAGAGAGTGCTCTGCCTGGGCCTCCTCTAGGAGTTTTACTCTCTGGTCTTACTTACATTGTGGTTTTTAATCCATTTTGAGTTTATTTTTAAGATGGTGTTAGAGGGGTCTGATCTCATTCCTTTGCATGCAGCTGTTCGGTTTTCCCCGCACCATTTACTGAAGAGGCTGTCTTTGCTCCGTCGTATATTCCTGCCTCCTCTGCTGTAGATTTACTGACCAAAGGTGCGTGGGTTTAGTTCTGCGCTTTCTCTCCTGGTCCACCGATCCGTGTGTCTCTTTGTGCCAGCACCACACTGCTGGTGGCTGGAGCTTTGCAGCAAAGCCCACACGGGGATCCTGCTTCCTCTGGCTTGTCTGCGTCTCTGTGTGTCCTTGCGAGAAATTCTCTCAAAGGCGAAGACCCTGAATCTGAAGCACCAGCGGTACTGGTTCTGTCCCCACGACCCCTCATTTACTTCCAAGGCTGTCAGGTCTGTTTTGGTCCTTGATCTGTCTCCACCAACTGCGTAATTTACCCCATTGTTTTACCTTCCGGCCTCTGGCCTCCTGTTTGACTGAGCTGTGTTCTCAATCATTTCTCCACTGGCATTTTCCCGACGGGGCTCCTGCCCCTGCAGCTGGTCCGCACGGCAGCCTGGGCAGCTACTACCCCCAGCCTGATCAAGGACACAGGGCCATGGGGGGAGGTTCGTGGGGCAGGCAGAGAGCCCCTTCCACGCTCCTGCAGCAGGGAACCGGGGCTGCTCTGGCCTAGAACTCTCCAGCGCCCCACGAGGGCCGGGCTCTCTCCTTTCTCTGCGAGTGTCAGCCCAGGCGCCGCTGCCTCGCGCCCACAGATCTCCACTTGCTGCTTCTCCTCGACCTGCAGGTTCTTAGAAAAGGGGACTAAGCCTCACCATCACCTGCACCCAGAGGGGCCCCCCCCCCCGATTTGTTTGGTTTTTTTTAATTAAAAAAATTTTTTTTGGTGTTTTTGTTTTTTTGGGGGTTATTTTGGTTTTGGTTTTGGTTTTTTTTTTTTTTTTTTTTTTGCTTTTTAGGGCCACACCCAAGGCACTTGGAAGTTCCCAGGCTAGGGGTTGAATCAGAGCTGCAGCTGCCAGTCTACACCACAGCCATAGTAACACAGGATCCAAGCTGAGTCTGTGGCCTACGCCAGAGCTCACGGCAACACCAGATCCTTAACCCACTAAGCAAGGCCAGCGATTAAACCTGCAACTCACGGTTCCTCATCGGATTCGTTTCCGCTGCACCACGACGGGAACTCCCATCCCGGAGTTTTTAAAGCTGTGATGTTCCCGAGGGAGCTCCTGCTGGACTCATACATCCTCTGGTTCCCGGGGCTCTTACACTTCGCTGTCACTCCCGTTCCCAAGTGCAGCCCCTCCGACCTTAACAGGAGCTGCTAGACACACACTCGCTGATACTCCAGCTGACTGCAACGACCTCACATGCAAATCCTCAAGGGCCCGACGCAGACGTGCGCGCCTCCACCCTGGCCGAAAGTTCTACATCCTACTGGCTGGTCTGGAGCAATATGCAACCATCAAAGCAAGTTCAAAACTCTGAAGGGCGTGTCTGAGAGCCATGCCGACCCTCTCGGAAGCCCAGGAAACGTGGCCGAGTCGCTCAGGCCCCCAGGCCAAAAGCCCACGTGCAGGGACGAGAGCCAGGAGGTCAGGAAAGACACTCGGCACAGATGCGCCTCTGCGAGCGCCACGCGGACCCGGTGGACACGGGCACGACGGCGGCGACACAGGCGCGCAGCTCCGCGGATGGAGGGCGGACACCCAGCTGTGTCGCGCGCGCGTGTGCGCAGGCTCGTACGGGCACGAGGCTTGGTGGGGGGGGGGGCGCACGGCACACGTGTACGCATGCGTGCGCGTGCACGGGACCCTCGCGCCGCAGCCCCGTCCGCCCGCGGCCGAGCACGCACCCAGGATGGAGACCTTGCTGAGGAACTCCTGGTACACCCTGCGCTTCCTCAGCGTGCTGCCCTGCGGGAAGAAGACAGAGGACGGCTCAGAAAGGCGGGCGCCCGGCCTGTTTCCACCCTCCCCCATCTCCCCCATGACCCTCGGGGCGCTCCCGGAAGCCCCCCGAAGGAGCGAGGGTCTGAGCCCACTGCCGTTTCTACCCCCAGACCCCCGCTCCCGTCTCTGGGTGTCCACCCTGACTGCCCCCACGACTTAGAGCCTCATCAGACCCACCCCAACCCCAGCGGGGCAGGGGGGGGGCGAGGGGAGGCTGAGGGGACCCCCTCTGAGCCTTGGTCCCCTGGTCTGGCACTGGAGTACTTAAATGCTTGCCCCGCGGGACCCCGGGAAGGTGACCGGAGCAGACATCAGTCAAGGGACATGGGGAGGGGACCCCAGCTTCCCCTTCCCCACCAGCTCTGCACGGCTCAGGGGCAGACCAGCACTAAAAAGGCTGCAAGTCTCAATTTTAGAATCCTGGAGGCCTCCGCCACAGAAGCCCGGACACCCCAGGACCCCTTCATCTGGCAAAGAGCCCCTGCAGGGCTGGGCCCCTGAGCCAACAGGTCCAAGACCACCTAACTGGACCAAGACGGCTTTTAGGGCGGTTCTGCACCGCCGGCTGGTGGCCATGGTGGGGGCGCAGCATCCAGGTGTGTCTGCCATGAGGTGTCTGGACACCCACGGTGGGGGGCATGCTCGGCGCAGCCCCCCCCCCCCCACCGGCCTGAGCCATCTCGGATCCCCACCGGCCATGAGAAAGGCATTTCTTTTGGAAGATAATTTATATTCCCACTGACCTCCCGGCAGCAACGCCCACCCGGTGGAATGCAGGCGTGTTTGCCCGGGAACTTTAGACATTAAAGCCCGGCACAACTGGCTCATCCATCTCCCGCCCCAGAATGACAGCTGGAGGCGGCCGCCCGGGACCCTCGGGCAAGGGGACCCGCCTCAAAGGCTGACCGAGGCGCCTGCTCCTTGGCGTCTTCCTTCTGGGATGAGACAGCCAGGTCGGCCAGGCTGGGCCCCCACCGTCTGCTCGGGCATTCACGATGCATGTGGGGGGCACACAGCACATGTGTCATGGACCATGCCGGCCCGGAAACTCGGGGGCTGCCAGCGGCCCCAAGTGGGCTCTGTGCCTGGTGAGGCTGGTGCTGTGTCACTGGGATGGGGCCTGTCCAAGGCCATGGCGCAGGGAGGGGCCAGCGGGGCCTGAAACCCGCCTCCTGAGGGACCTGGCTGAGGACCCACGCTGGTGGGGGCGGGCTGGGGGGGCTGGTCCAGCTCAGCTCTGCCCCTCCTCCCTGGTACCTACAGCCTTGGTTTCCACCTCTCTGTGATGGGATCTGCCGGGCAGACTTGGAGGAGCCGAGAGCCACCTCCCCATCCCCAGGGCCCCCAGCCCCCACTCGCCGCACGCCCCGCCCCGCCGCTCCCCCCTACGGAGACCAGAGCCTGTGTCCCCCACCTGACCCGGGAGCGACCTCCCACCTCGCTGCCAGCAGGCCAGGGCCTCACTCCGCGCCCCCTGGCCCCAACCCGTGGCACGAGGCCAGGCCCCAAACTGCACCCCGTTGTCTCAGGGGAAACGACAGGTCCTGAGGCTGGAATCTAAAAAGTCCGCGAAGTCCAGGCTCCGTCGTGCCACCGGGCATGGCCTGAGCTGGCCCCGAGGAGGGGCTGGGACCTGGGTCCCGGCAGATGCCAGGCTCTGGCCAAAGTGCACACACGGTGGAACGGCACCACAGGCTCCGGAGCCTTGGCCCAGCTCTGGGAAGGTGAGAGCCGCCATGCCGAGAAGGGATCTCCGACCCGGAACAACCCCTCCGGGACCCTGCCCGTTTCAGGTCAATGTAAACCCCCCCATCCCCCCCACAGCTGGCCCAGTGCCCAGCTGGTGGGAGGCACTGCTGTGGGGCCCGGGCTGGGTGGGGCCTGGGGCAAAGGAGACCAGAAGGGGGTCCCGGCCCCCTGCTGCCCCACTTCACAGATGGGAACCGGGGCCCCAGCAGGTGAGGGGGGCTCAACACTGCGGCTCAGGACCCAGTTTCAAGGGTCTCAGGCAGGTGAGCCTCCAGGGACCCCAGCCCAGCCCCTCCCATGGGAGGCTACGTTCTTAGTTCCAACTCGGGGTCTCACATAGGATTCAGGGGAGTTCCCATTGTGGCTCAGTGGTTAACGAATCCGACCAGGAACCATGAGGTTGTGGGTTCGATCCCTGGCCTCGCTCAGGGGGTTAAGGATCTGGTGTGGCCGTGAGCTGTGGTGTCAGTCACAGACACGGCTCGGATCCTGTGGTGCTGTGGCTGTGGTGTAGGCCGGAGGCTACAGCACCGATTCGACCCCTAGCCTGGGAACCTCTGTGTGCTGCGGTGCAAGCCTAGAAAAGACAAAAAGACAAAAAATAAATAAATACATAAAGATTCAGGGTGAACAAAGGGTCCTGAAGCTTAAAAGGAAGAAGTGTGGGGCACTGGGGCCCTCGGGCCCTGGTCCTGCTTGGAGGCAGTGGGCAGCCAGCAGGCTGGTCTCAGCGAGCCCTACCCATCCCTCCAGCACCACACGGAGCAGCGGAACCTTCTGGACCAGAGGTTCTGGGATTCAGAGGCGGCCCCCTCCCTGGAGACAGCACAGCCCCCCATCCTGCGTCCCCCACGTATGTCCAGCTCAGGGTCCGCTTGCTGTGGGACGGGCACGAGTCCGCCCAAGCCGAGGGCTGATGCAGAAACGGGCGCCGGCAAGGACACTCCCTTCCGAGTGGGCCGCACTGTCATTTTCTCCCCAAGATGTAGCGGCTCTGCAGGCTCCCGGCACACCGCGGCTATTCTTAGCGCCCAGGGATCCAGAATTAAAGCAGAGGAAGCACCAGCTGCCTTGGTGGTTTGGGAACTTCCCTGAATATAAGGTTCCAGCCACAAAAACCCCACAGCCCAGGAGGACTCGGCTGGCCGGTGGCAGAGGAACAGCTTATGCAACCAGGCCAGGTGTGTCCCGGGGAGACAGGAACCGGGGGCGGGGGGGGTGCCTGGGGCGCCTCCCACACACACGAGGTCTCTCTCTCTGGAGAAAACAGGGATTGGCAGGTTTAGACAAAGATAGGGAGCCAGGAGGCACCAGGACTCACCTCGCAGGGCAGGGCCTTGGCACGATCCGGTGGCCGAGGCACTAGAACAGCCCCTGTGGACAGTGGGCACCCAGGATACCCCCCGAGGGCAGAGAGGAGTCTCGTGAAATGCTGGGCTGCAGACTGAACGGACCCCTCCCTCTGGCACGAAGGGCCTGGCGCTACATGGGGCCAGGATGGCTGCCTGGCTGCCTGCTCGGACCTCTGCTGGATGCCACCTTGTCACGGACGGGGTCTCAGGCTTTTCTGTAACATGGCACCCCCACCTTTGCTTCTGCTCTGTCACTCTCCATGGAAACTGTCGCCAGGAGGCATGAGTTTGCTCCGTCACCTCCTCCACTGGCATGTCAGCCTCCCCTGCGGGGGTGCACCTGTGACATTCCCTAAGGGCCCCCAGCACCGATGACCAGCCAGTGTGTGCGCAGGACAGAGTGGGGAGGCCTTCCCAGCACACGAGCTCCCCCCTGGAGCCTCTGGTGAACACCGTCCCCGCTGCCCAACACGGCCCCCCAGAGGGCCTGCACAGGTGTGTGCGCCACCTAAGACAGGACCTGGCCACCTGTAAGAAAACGTGAAACGGCTACCCTTGTGTAAGGAGTGGAGGCCAGCAGCCTGTCCAGGACCACAGTCCCACTGTGCCTCTGGAAGCTGGCCCCTCTCAGCCCTTTACTCCACCACCTTGGTGAGAGTCACCTCATAGTCCAGAATGGCAGCTGGAGCTCCAGCCATCGCAACCACATTGCCAACAATTGTAAGGAGAATGGGAAGGAAAGCAATAGGAGCTACCCCAGCTGTGTGCCTGCCTTCAGGGAAGCTTCCCAGAATCCCTCCTGACACCGGCCACCCATCCCACCCCTACCTGGCATGCCATCTAGACACAACCAGACTCTCACACGATGCTTGACAGCAGGCAGCCTCGAAGGGCCGCCCACCCCGCCCTGGAAAAGCCCCCACACAGGCGCCGCTCACTCACCATGAGGATGCGCCGGTAGCTGTCCCGGTCGATGCCCCAGAGCTTGAGGTCCGTCTTGGCCTTCACAGTGGCTGCCCTGGGGGTGCCATAGATGAGGGCGAGCTCCCCGAAGCTGCCGCCTTCACTGATGCTGGTCACCCACTCCCCATTCACATACACCTGCAGGGGACGGGGGACAGCGTCAGGGCCTGGGGTCACCCTCTCTCCATTCACATACACCTGCAGGGGACGGGGGACAGCGTCAGGGCCTGGAGTCACCCTCTCTCCATTCACATACACCTGCAGGGGACGGGGGACAGCCTCAAGGCCTGGGGTCACCCACTCCCCATTCACATACACCTGCAGGGGACGGGGGACAGCCTCAAGGCCTGGGGTCACCCTCTCTCCATTCACATACACCTGCAGGGGACGGGGGACAGCGTCAGGGCCTGGGGTCACCCTCTCTCCATTCACATACACCTGCAGGGGACGGGGGACAGCCTCAAGGCCTGGGGTCACCCACTCCCCATTCACATACACCTGCAGGGGACGGGGGACAGTGTCAGGGCCTGGGGTCACCCTCTCTCTGTTCACATATACCCGCAGGGGACAGAGGGACAGTGTCCCGGGCCTGGGGTCACACTGCAGCTTCCAGGGCTGGGAGCCCACTGCAGCCCCAGATCCCTTGCTGGTGGGTGGAACTCAGCTCTACCCAGGCCCAGGATCACCCAAGGTGCCCGCCTCAGGCCCAGCACTTCCACAGCCGAGGCTGGACGGGCACATAGGTGAGAGTGTCACTGAGGCACTTGATCCACGGGAAAGCAAGTCCTGCCACCTCCAGGAGGCCTCCCTTCAACTCTCACCGACCTGAGAAGGGCCGGCCAGCCCGGGCTGCAGTCTCTCTAACCACACAGCAGAGTCAGAGGTGACTCCCCGGGCACCTGAGGCTCCAGCCGCCGTTCGGGGCCCCTCACCTGGGCCTCTCCGGTCCCTGCCATTCTAGGCCCCACGCCCGCCTCCACCAGCAGGGCTGACAACCGGAAGAAGCCACGCTTCCTGAGTCTGGGGCGCCCCTCCCCATGGGCAGCACCCACATGGCACGCAGTCAATGGGCGCTAAGGCCGCCCTGCGGGCCGAGCCCAGAGGGCAGACAAGATGGCCTGTCAGCCTGCGAGGGCGGCGCCCCCAGCACAGGGCCTACTGTGCATTGACACGCACGTCCGCATCCTGCAAGAATGGCCCAGATTGTGTATTATGCAGATCTGCTTACTATAAATTAACACAACGCACTGTTCATTCCCCGCAGTGTCAATGAGCTTAAAGAATGGTTCCCGTTGGCAGGAAGGGTGCCTGCGGGAGAGAACGGATTGGCTGAATCATGGAAGCGATTCTTGCGGAATCAATGACTCATTATCTTGTCGACAACTGAGGACAGATCTGCCAATCTGCGGGGAACACCACGCAGGTGATAACTGGATGGTGTGAGCCGGCGCCGGGGGAGGGGCGTGGGGAACCAGCCGGCCCACGGTTTGTGCGGCCCCTGCCCGCCCCACCCGGGGCCGCCTGCGCTCACGTTCTGGAATCAGGGCCACTGGGCCTCAGCAAGGGTCCCCAGGAATCAGGGCAATGCCCGTCCTGCCCACGAGGCAGGGAGCGTGCCCGTCGGCTGTGCCGCAGACGTGGAGGGCCAGCAAGCTGAGGTCTAGGGGTGAAAGGGCCGTGCGGAGCGTCCCCGGGGCCCCCACTTCCGGTTTCCCTCGAAGGGGCCCAGTGTCCACGGCGGGGCTGCCACTGGGTCTTGGCCAGCAGCCGGTGGCCCCCTTACAGGCCTGTGTCTGTGCACAGTCCTCCCTGCGCTGACGCAGCTCAGACGCTTACCTGCCCCACCCCAGCACGCGGCCTCGTGTTCTCCCCCAACTCAGATCAGGGCACAGGTGTCAGTGCCCCCCACCCCAGGACGGGGGCCTGAAGGTCACCACGGCGCATCCTCCTGGTCCAGCCTCATCTGCATGCTGGGCTCTGCCTGTCTGGTCTCAGCCACGCAGCCGCTATGCGCGCACGGGTGAGGGGCGCTCGAGGTTCAGCTCCGATTCGGAATTCTCGCTTGTGACCAAGTGCCGTCACCTCTCACGGGGATGCCAGGTGGGGGTGGCACAGGCCAAATCCCGGGTGGCCGTACGATGTCCTAACACCGTCTCCCCAGATGGTACCAACCCCCAGCCCACTGCACCTGCTCCCTGAGCAGGGTCACCCCAGCAACGTGGGCTCCGAGGCTGGGCGAGCCTTGCTGGACACAGGGAGCCTGGGGAGCGCGTGCGGCCTCAGCCCTCACGCTTGGGGGAAGAAGGAAGCCGCCCTCCTCCTGGCTGCCGAGGGGTGGGGCAGGACACTCCCAGCACCCGCCAGAGCACACAGGGCCCCAGGGGACAGGCCAGGTGCCTCAGCAGAGCCCACAGTGGTGGTGGCAACCCCACTTTCCTGGGGCGCAATCCCAAAGGGCAGGCGGCGGCTGCAGGTCATCAGCATCCCCGGGGGCCGCAGGACCCCTTCCTCGCGAAGTCCCGAGAGCATCCTCGGGGCCTCAGAGAAAACCATTGTGTGGAGCCACAGACGGCCACGGCCACCCCCAGAGCACAAAGGGCCATCCTTCTGGGGACACTGGCCTCTGTCACCACGGCCGCGCAATGCCCAGCCCCACCCCAGCTGGCACGCAAAGGGGCTACTTCTTGCTTTGTTTCATTTTTGCTTTTTCTTTTTTAAAAGAAACGTGGGGGGAGGCCCCACCGAGCTACTTTACGCTCCCCAATGGCCTCAGCTTCTCCGGCTGAACCCAGGGCTCCTGCCCCGCCTTCTCGGCTCATTCACTCCCTGTCACCCCCAGGGGTACCCAGCATCCTCAGTGCCCGCACGTGCTGACCGCTGGGCTCAGCTTCCTGTTCACGGGGCTTTACTGACCAGCCGGTCACTAATAATCACGCAAACACAGTCACCATTAAAACGAGCTGCAGGAGTTCTCGGCGTGGCGCAGCAGAAACGAATCCGACTAGAAACCATGAGGTTGCGGGTTCGATCCCTGGCCTCGCTCGGTGGGTTAAGGATCTGGCAATACCATAAGCTGTGGTGTAGGTTGCAGACGCGGCTCAGATCTGGTGTTGCTGTGGCTGTGGTGTCGACTGGCGGCTACAGCTCCAATTAGACCCCTAGCCTGGGAACCTCCATATGCCGCGGGTGTGGCCCTAGAAAAGGCAAACAAACAAACAAAAAACCCACGAGCTGCACGCCTTGAAGAGAACAGGAGGCCGATGGCTCAGGGGAAGAGCCACAATCACTTTCCGTGGAGCTGAATGTGAGCCCAGCCTGAGTGGCCCCGTACGGAGACCTGGGGGAGAGCTGAGGGCGGAGAGAGGAACGTGACGGGCAACGGCCCTGAGGCAGGACTGGACTTGGCGAGCAGCAAGCATGCGGGGTGGTTTTCTCCCCGAACCACAGAAGGTTCCGGCAGGTGGCTAATGCTCCCTCTGCACAGGAGCGCCCAGCTCAGGGCGGCCAGACGGAGGCAGGTGGGGAGCGAAGGGCGTCCCAAGGACACGGCCTTTGACCAGGTCACTCAATGGGGGTGCACAGCCCCCCCCACCACACAGGGGCCCCCGGGTCAGCACCTCACAGGCGGCCCTGATGTGGGCCACCAGGGACCAGCTCTGACTCCAACCTCGGGGCGGAGGCGGAGGCGGTGAGGGATCCCAGGCGCAGGACTCGGCTTTGGGAGACCCCAGGAGCGCCTCACTGCAGCGCTGCGTTTCCATGGGTGGGTCTCCAGAGGCTGATCTCGACCCCGCTGAAACCACAGAGGGCAGCTGGGAACGCCGCCAGGGGACACGGGGCACCCCAGCCGCCCGCCGCCTGCCCCCAATCCTGGGACAGTTCCGTTCAACACTAGACTCCACAGAAAGTAAAAGTTTAGTTGCAACAACTGCTAGGTAAGTAGAGACACGGTCACCAAGTTAGTTATCCATTTAACTGGAGGGGGCCTCCTGCGGCCTCACCCCCACGGCCCCAGCGGCACTTCACACGCAATCCGGAGCTGCCCGGGCATGGAGGTAACTCAGCTATGCCACCCGCTGTTGTTTTTCTTTCCCCAGATGGTGAGAAAATGTTAATGGCCCATCTCTGCTGCTGTCCCAGGCTCTGGCTGCCAAGAGTGGGGGCACCTGAGCAGGTGAGTCTGGGCAGGTGATTCCAGGTACATCAGCTCCCCACACGCACCCTGGACGGTCTCCTTCTGGGGCAGCGTCCGCCACGCCCAGCCGCCCTCTCCGGCCCGGTCCAAGACGCCGCCTCCCAGGCTGCTCTTCCCACCAGGTAAACCCGGTTCTGAGCCTCCATCCTCTTTGGCCCAGAACACCTGGGGAGGGGGGATTTGTTGGGCTTTGCTTGAGGGTGCCACAGGCGGTCAGCTACCAGTCCTCTGGGTGGCGGGCTGCCAGCCAGTCTCCCTCCGCGGAACCCAGATCCGTCAAGCTTGTGGGCCACCCTCCTGCGGACGCCGCTCTCCGCCAAGTTCCCACGGGCGGTTCCGCCGGGATCCCGACCCGCACCCGGAGCACCGCTTGCTCCTCCACCAACCCTGCACGCCAGTCAAGGGCCCATGTCCTTCTCAAGCTGTTGTCACATGACCACCACCACGTGGGGGGCTCAGGGTCTCCTGTCCCCCGATTCCAGAGCCGCCACTGCCCCCAGTGGGGCCATCGAGGCCTCAGCAGGAAGCCGAGCGTGTGCTCGGGCCCCCAGACACACCCTGGGGCGACACGAGGCAGGAAAGCTTCACAGCCCGCTTGGGGCCACGGCCGCCCAGCACCCAGGAAGGGACTGGTCAGCGCGTGCCCCGACAGCAGGACTCGACCAGGCCCTGGCGCGGCCACGCCCGCAGCAACACTGCTCACAGCGGCTGCGACACAGGCGGGCACGACGGCGCCAGGTGCAGGCAGTGTAGTGGACGGTGAACCGGAGAATGAGACGCTCAGAGGACAGAGACAGTGCGACCCCACTTGAATGAGGGCCCTGGAGGAGTCAGGCTCACAGACAGAACTCGGAGCGGGGGCCGGGGGGGGGCAGTCAGTGTTTAGTGGGGACAGAGTCTCCGTTTGGGACCGTGACATGAGGTCTGGGGGTGACGTGGTGATGGTTACACGACACTGCGAGTGTCCTTAAGGCCTCCGCACGGGACAATCCAACGCTTAGGACAGCGCCTCTTATGTTATGTGTATGTCCCCACTTAAAAAAGAAAAACAGAGTTCTTGCTGTGGCCCAGTGGGTTAAGAACCCGACATAAGGACGTGGTTACAATCCCTGGCCTCGCTCACTGGGTTAAGGATCCAGCGTTGCCACAACCTGAGGCTTAGGTTGCAGATGAGGCTCAGATTTGGCGTTGCTGTGGCTGGCAGGGCAGCCGAAAAAGAAAAAATAAAATAAAAATAAAAACAGGACACCAAGCGAGCAAACTAAATGGCCATGACCACTGCAGCCAGACGGCCTGTGGTGCCCTGTTCCTGGGGTGCTGCCAAGGCCCCGTGCTGACCTCTGGAAGCTGGACACATCCTCCCAGACGGCTGGTGAGGAGGGAACCCTGGGCGGGGGTGGGGGGGGCAGAGCCTGGGGTGGGGTGGACCCCCAAGAAGGAGGGCCCTCCAACACCAGAGGCCTGGACGGGTCAGGGAGGAACGGCGCTCCAGCGCCTATAAAGTTGGCCACTGAGTGTCCTTTTAGGTGGAAATGCTATGTTCCACGAATAAAACAAATTGGGAGATATTTTTATACTTAGAAAAATGGATTACAGCTCCCGGCACTGTCCGTGTCTCTCTGGAACACCGTAATTTAAGCCAGGCTGGTGCTCTGGCATCCGGTCACCTGGCCGTGCCCCCCAGGGGACCACTGGTCAGAGGGCAGTGTCCAGCCCGCAGGAGGAGAGGCTCAGGACGGCCAGGGCGCGGTTCTCCAAGGACGGCGCGTCCCGGGGTCTCGGGCTCAAAGGACCGTCACAGTTTCCCCTCTTGTTCCCACGAGACTGGTCTTTTTTTGGTAATTTTTGTAATTTTTTTTTCATCTTTTTGTCTTTTTAGGGCCGTACCCACAGCATATGGAAGTTCCCAGGCTAGGGGTCAAATCAGAGCTGCAGCTGCCGGTCTACACCACAGCCACAGCAACGCGGGATCCAAGCCGCATCTGTGACCTACACCCCAGCTCACGGCAACACCAGATCCTTAACCCACGAGTGAAGCCAGGGATTGAACCCGCAACCTCAGGTTCCTAGTCGGATTCGTTTCTTTTGTGCCAAGACAGGAACTCCAAGACGGGTCTTCTTAAAAGCTGCTCTCAGGACCCTGGCCATCGGCCGGTCCCTGAGCAGCTGCTGCCCTGTGCGGGGCCAGGCTGGCTGGTCACGCCCCTGCCCCCCGCAGGCCGTGCCGGAAAGGCACAAACAGAACGCGGCTGGGGCCTGGAGAAGCTACGGCTTCTACCCGAGGCAGTAATAATAGTCCTGATCACCCTGCGACCCCCACACGCGCCTGCCAACGCGCCCCCTTTCCCTCCATATTCCCGACGGAGCAGCTCTGGATTCTTTTAAATGTGGCCTTCACCCACACAGCTCCGGCCTCGCGTGCTCACCCTGTGCTCGCGGCCACATCACAGGCTGCCCTGCACGGGCCCCTGCCCCCGGCCCTGCCAGCACGCCCTGCCGCCCACGGCTGGAAAATCTGATCAGGCTGACGGAGGGGGTGGCCTCGACCGGTGTCACGGGACAGCCTCACGAGTCACACCTGGTCCCATCCGGGGCCCAAGTGTCCCAAATTCAAGACTGCAGCCAGGAAGCGGGCATCCGCCCACAGTGCCCAGACAACCTGGCCCTGGCAGCCGGGTCCACGAGGGCCTCACAGCTACCTTGGGACCTGAGCCGCTGTGGGGAGGGCTGGGCCTGCCAGGTCACAGTGTCTTGTAATGCCCGTGATGAGAAAGCGGCCCCGTCTCCCCTCACACTGCTGCCTCCTGTGTCCCCGCCTGCACGGAAGCCACACGCAGAGGCAGCCGCACGGCCGACAGGGAAGACTGAAGGTGCCCGTGACAGAGCCATCAGCCTGGCCCCTCCCCGCGGGACCGGGACCTGGCTGTGACCTCCCTGGCGCGGGAGAGCAGGTCAAGCCAGCACCTTCCCTCAGTCAGCATCGGAAGGTGTGGGTCCAGGTGAGAGGCCGGGGCCACTGGAGTCAGCACTTTGAAGATGTTCCCAGGACTGGAGAGGCGGAGTCATACGACTTCAAGGAACAAAGAAGGAGGACGTTCCCGGGGAGGAAGGCGGGGCAGGATCTTTGAGGGGGGTCCCTGCACTGGGAGGAGCCTGCACCTCGGTGGTCAGCCCAGCAGCTCTGCCTGGATGGGGAGGAGCTGGGCCTGAGCGGGTCCTGAAGGATGCATAGGAGTTCGCGAGGCAGAGCAGGAATGAGAGCAGACGGACGGGAGGGGTGGAGGCCCAGGCGCATTTCCTTAGAGGTCACATCCCCACACCCACAAACCCAGAGGACATGTGCCCTCAGGGCGTGGGTAGTGCCCAGCACAGATCAATCGCCCAGTTGACGTCTGAGCAAGAGAACAAGGGACACAGCAGAGGGGCCTGGGGAGCAGGGACACAGCAGAGGGGGCCTGGGGAGCAGGGACATAGCAGAGGGGGCCTGGGGAGCAGGGACACAGAGCAGAGGGGGCCTGGGGAGCAGGGACACAGAGCAGAGGGGGCCTGGGGAGCAGGGACACAGAGCAGAGGGGGCCTGGGGAGCAGGGACACAGAGCAGAGGGGGCCTGGGGAGCAGGGACACAGAGCAGAGGGGGCCTGGGGAGCAGGGACACAGAGCAGAGGGGGCCTGGGGAGCAGGGACACAGAGCAGAGGGGGCCTGGGGAGCAGGGACACAGCAGAGGGGGCCTGGGGAGCAGGGACACAGAGCAGAGGGGGCCTGGGGAGCAGGGACACAGAGCAGAGGGGGCCTGGGGAGCAGGAACACAGAGCAGAGGGGGCCTGCAGAGTGGTGACCGCAGAGGTGCAGGCGGAGCCCCATAGGGGTCAGAGCCGGGTCTGTGCCAACGCCCGCTGACCCCACGCCTCCCTGGCAGCTCTACCCCTCAGCACCTCTGGGGCGGCTCCAGGACCGCCAGGTCCCAGGACGGAGCATCCTTGTCTGTCTACTCTGCTTCCTGGGCTGGTGTTGTTTTTAACCCTGAGCAGAGCCAGCAGGAGGTGACTGTGGGCTGGCAGCCTGAGCCCAGGGTTGGAACCGTGGCTCCTTCTAACCCTCCCCTCTGCCCACTTCCTCTGCGACACTGCAGCCCAAGGCCCTTCAGCTCCAGCCTCAGTTTCCTCCTTGGGTGAGAGGCCCAGTCCAGGGCAGAGCACGGTAAAACCCCAGGACAGAGAGAAAGCCCAACCCTATACCCCCTGCCCTGAGGTCCCAGCCAGCCACCTCCTGTGCCACCAGCCCCAAAAGCCGAGGGCCCCCAGCCTGGTTCCCAGAACGGGCAGCCGTGGTGGATGCAGGTGCTCTGCTGGGAAATAAATAAGAAACCGCCCTCCCCCAGGACGGCCTGGGCTGGACCGCGGGCCGAGCCCTGATCCCTGGGCAGGGGCAGCATCACTGAGCCTGGTGAGCCCCACTTCGCAGGGACATGACTGGCAGGGAGGCCACCAAGTGCCCCATCCCTGTCCCATCCTGGTGCGGGGGCCCCGACCAGAGCCCGCACACAGCTGTGTGTGGGGTCCCCCAGACGTGTTCTGTATATGGGGACCGCAGACGCCAAAATGCCAGGACAGACTCAGTCCCATGCTCAGGAGGTTCCCGGTTGGCCTGGGGACCAGCCTTAAACAGATGCTCCTCAGAACAGGGGCAAAGTGGCAGCTGAGCTGAATCTGGGCCACAGAAAACACCCTGGGCAAGACACAGCCGCGGGCACGGAGGCCAGAGCGGGGGCAGGAGGGGACGGGCCACACCTGGGGGGGGGGGACGGGGGGCAGGAGGGGACGGGCCACACCTGGGGGGGACAGGGGGGCGGGAGGGGACGGGCCACACCTGGGGCAGGACAGAGAGGGGCAGGAGGGGACAGGCCACACCTGGAAGACAGAGGGGGGAGAGGAGGGGACGGGCCATGCCTGGGAGGGGACAGAGGGCAGCACCGGCCAAGCCCCAGCTTTCGGAGATACCCACGGGGGGTGTCAGTGCCAGGCCGGCGTGCGGGTGGTGGTCTGCGGGCAGCCGCAGGGGCGCTGGGGAAGGACGCCACATCCCAGCAGGGCCAGGGGGGAGGCGGTCAGCCTGGGGGGCAGGTGACTGAAGGAGGTACCTGTCCTTCCCCATCCGAGCTGGGCCCCACGTCCTGAGACAGGGCGTCGCGGAGGGAGAGGGTGGGGGCACCACCTTCCCAGGACGGACGGCCGCGGCCCAGCGCTCCCTCGTAAAGCGAGAGCCTCGGGGCCGCGGACGCTGAAAGAGACCGTGCGGGCACCTGCCGGGCACCTCATTTCCCACTGCGCCTGGATGTGCTTCGCGTGTCCTCGGAGGAAGCTCTGTCAGCCTTCTGGTTGGAAAAAGCCCGAGCACCACTCCCCAAGTGCTTCCTCTAGAGCTTTTGGGCAGAACGAGGCCCCGTTTCCCAGACACGGTTGTCAGGTACTCACATCCACCTCCCCTTGGTCGACCACGTAGAAGTTGTCTCCTTCGTCCCCTACGAGAAAGAACAGGACACATGATGCAAGATCCCAGGGCGGCTGTTTTCTCGTAACAAACCACCCCTGACACTCTTCCTACCCCACCACCAAGCAACACCGGCTCTCAGCAAAATTAAACACTTGAAACAAAAGCTGTGTGGGAGTTCCCGCTGTGGTGCAGTGGAAGTGAATCCGACTAGTATCCGTGAGGATGCAGGTCTGACCCCTGGCCTCGCTCCGTGGGTTAAGGATCTGGGGTTGCCGCAAGCTGTGGTGGGGGTCACAGACGCGGCTTGGAGCCTGCGCTGCTGTGGCTGTGGTGCAGGCCGGCAGCTGCAGCTCCGATTCGACCCGTAGCCTGGGAACCTCCATTTGCCGCGGGAGTGGCCCCCAAAAGCAAAAAAAAAAAAAAAACAAAACACAAAAGCTGTGTGTTTTAAGGTACACGACACAATGAGTGAACCGATGACAGCGGTCAGCCTGCCAGACCCACCCCCTCCCGACACCATCGGGGCTCTGAAATCCACTCCCAGGACTCGGCAATTTTGTGACAAGAAGTCACGGAAACACATTAACACATGTTAACTTGTGGACCAGGCGGTCTGAAGCCTCCGTCGGGGACTCAGCGATGCCCGGCCATGCGCTCTGGCTCCGAGGCGCGGGGCGCGCACCTTGCTGTATGACGGTCTCCCCAGCGATGTGCGTGACGGGGAACATGGCATCGAATATGTCGCTGGAAGAGAAAGCACGGCGTGTGACGGCTGCGGGCGCCCGCCCGACCCAGCCCCGCGAGGGTGGCGCGCCGATCGTTCCCGCGACTCGGCCCAAAGGAGGTGAAGCCCTCGGCGACCCTGCTGCCCCGAGGCTCACGGCCTCCTCACCGGGTGTTCTGGGATTTTACAGAGACGGGACCGGCAGGGACCAAACCCTGGGACCGGGTCCCACGGCGCCGAGGAGGACCCGCCGGAGCACGGCAGCCGGGCTTGACGGCCTGTTCGCTGCGTTTTCCCAGGGAAATGCTTTCCATCCAAGCGTGTCGAGACGCCAGATGCAGAAATGGGAAGAAGCCAGAGTCATACCAGCTCACTCAAGGGGCCCAGAAGCCAGGGGGCTGGCACGGGGCTGTGCCCAAGGGCCACCTGGCCATTTCATTTCCTGGGTTCAGAGTGAGAGGGACCCACCAGCAGGACGGGCTGGATCCCGAAAGGCAATGACCACCCTCGGGGGCTTCATGACGCTGGAGCCCCTCGGGTAGCAGGTGCACCTTCACGGGATGCCTGCCTGCTGCCCCCCGCCCCCTGGCATTCTCTGCCACTGGGTCAAGAGGGGGCCTCAGAGGAGCTCACAGCGCGGGCCCAGGAGCAAACACAGGGTCAGACCCAAACGGCCCTGTGCCCGCTGTTCCCAGGGTCCACAAAATGTAAATCAGTCTGCCTTGAAGCAGTCACCTTCCCTCTAGGCACATGCTTCTTTCTCTGAGGAGGAGGGCAGCAATGGGGGCAGGGGTGGGGGGTGACGGCGAGCAGGGGGCGGGGGGTGACGGGCGGGGGCGGGGTCAAAGGAGCGCGGCAGGGCCCAGGTTTTCAGCCCTGATGTGCCCAGATGCCTTCCTTCTGCGCTTGGCTAAAGCACGCTGCCACCTCCAGGCCCTCCTGAGCCGCACCGGAGCCCCGCTCGGCTGCCCTGCTCCCTTGTCCCCCCGACCCAGACGGAAAACGAGGCAAAATCCAGCGTCTTCCCCCGAGAGCCACACAATCTCACCCCAGGTGCATGGGTCTGTCCCCCGAGGCCTCTGAGCAGCGTCCTTGTGGGTTTTGCACTGAGGGCAGAGTCCGCAGACGAGGCACCCAGGTGCCATCAGACAGCTCCTCGGCCACCCGGCCTCCCCAAGACGCGGGTCCACCTCCGAGCTGAGACGTTTCCCACTTCGCGCCAGGGCGTGGCTTTCCCACCATCCACGTGGAACCGACGTTTCCAAACTCATCAAGATGGGGTCTGACCCTCGAGGTCAAAACACCAGGGATGAAGGAAACGCAAACCAAAACGATGATGAAGCATCACTCACGCGGGTCAGAATGGCCCCCAGCAAGAAGGATACGGGTAACGACTCAGCAAAGGAGCCCCCACACTGCGGTGGGAATGCAACTGGGTGCAGCCTCCGTGGAGGTTCCTCAAAAAACTAAAAATGGAGCTACCGAGTGATCCAGCCATTCCACTCCTGGGTATTTATCTGAAAAAACCAAGAACACTACTTCGAAAAAGATCCACGCGCTCAAATGTTCACAGCGCCACTATTTACAATTGCCAAGGTATGGAAGGCACCTAAATGTCTGTCTATCGACAGGAAGAACTAAGAAGATGTGGTACATACACAATGGAATACACAGTGGAATACTACTCAGCCATGAAAAAGAACGAAATATTGCCATCTGCAGAACACGGATGGACAGGGAGGGTATGATGCTGAAAGAAAGAAGTCAGACAGAGAGACGAGTACCGTATGACCTCGTTTATATATGGAAGCTAAAAAATACGACAGACGAGTACATTTAGCAAAAAAGAAACAGACTCATATATAGACATAGAAAACAACCCAGCCGTTGCCAGTGGCAAGAGGGAAGGAAGGAGGACGAGACAGGCAAGGAGATAAGAGGTTCAAACCACTACTTATGAAATAAATAAGATACAACGATGCGGTATATGCAGCACGGGCAACACAGCCAGTATTTTGTAGTAACTAGAAGCACAATATAATCTTTAAAAATCATGAATCACTACCTTGTACACCTGAAACATATAATACTGTAAATCAACTACACTTCAATTAAAAAAAAAAAAAAAAAAAAGAACACCCCTGGCGAATTCCAACTTGATACATTTCTGGGGAAAAAAAAGAAAAGAAAAAAAAAAAAGCATGCAAACGGAGCCGCTCCATCTTGGGCTTGTTATTCTCAGCCCAACAGAAGTAGTTTAAATGTATGTCACAGCTAATTCCAACAACACAGACATTTTGGGTTTTGTTTGTTTTAAATCTAAACCCTGCTGCCCAAGTGCCATTTTAAAATAAGGCTACTTCTTGACTTGCGAGTAAATGTTTAGAACACGGCCTGCTGGTAAGTTACTTGTTCTGACCTTGGAAACAAGACCTCTGAAGCTGTGGTCAAGCCAGCGGCCAAGGCCCCCAGGCTTGATTTCACCTTGACCTCAGGAAAGCATCTCCGTGCCTCTGAAGACAGCTCCTCTGAAAACCCGCCCCATCGGTGCCTCCCTGGACCCTGAGACACGCCTGGCCCCAGGGGTGGGTGCTGGGTGTGCCTGGTTCCCAGTGGCACCCACCTCCCTGGGAGGGCCACGTGGCCCCCCAGACACCTGCTGGGCAATGGGTCCTGCTTGTCACTGGATGTCGCTCTCCTGGCAGAAGCCGGACGCTGGCCCTGAGCCCATGGTGTGGCAAACGGCAATGGCCAATGGCCAGGCCTGCTGCCACTGGCAGACCCTCCATGAAGACAAGGAGTTTTCTGATGGCCAGAGGACCCCCGCTACTGAGCGAAATAGCAGCCGAGGTCCTGCCCTATCCTCTTTCTTCCCTTTCTCACGAGCGTCGCTTAGGCTGCCGTCCCACTGTGTCCTCGCATGGGGGGGATGGTGGGGGGGGAGGCTCCCCAGGTCTTCCAGGGACGCTAATCACTTCACTGCCCTCCCCCGACCTCAACTGAACCCAGTCCCTCCCAAAGGCCCCACCTCTCGACACCAGCCCCCTGGGGTCAGGGTTTCAGCAGGTGAATCTGGGGACACAGTTTAGCCCATAGCAAAATCCACCTTCTGCCAAAGAGCTTTCATGTTCACGTGCAGGCCCTCGGCCCACGAGGAAGGACCTGATCGTTCCCCCCAAAGCCATCAGCCAGTGTCCCCAACAATGCCTATTCGCCACGCCTCCCTGTGGGACCGCACGTTCCTCCAGGCTGGTGTGTGTCCCCAGATCCATCCGGAACCACACACTGAGCCAGGCAGCTTTCTCTCCTTTTCTACTTTCTGCAGCAACTCATAGAAGAAGGGACGGTTGGCTGAAGCTTGACAGGATTCACCCGTAAAACTTTTGAGACCTGGGCCCTTTGGGAGGACAGGTCCTGGGCGCTTTGGGAGGACAGGTCCTGGGCGCTTTGGGAGGGCAGGTCCTGGGCCCTTTGGGAGGGCAGGTCCTGGGCCATCACCCACTTTCCTGGTGCTTCACTGAGCCTTCACGGGCCACTGAGGGCACCATTTTCGAAGCTGGCTCCCAGCATTTAAAAACTGAGAGGGGGAGTTCCTGTTGTGGTGCAGCGGAAACAAACCTGACTAGGAACCATAAGGTTGCGGGTTCGATCCCTGGCCTTGCTCTGTGGGTTGAGGATCCGGCATTGCCGTGAGCTGTGGTGTAGGTCACAGACGCAGCTTGGATCTGGCGTTGCTGTGGCTCTGGTGTAGGCTGGAAGCTGTAGCTCCGATTCGACCCCTAACCTGGGAAGCTCCATATGCCTCGGATGTGGGCCTAGAAAGCACAAATAAAATAAAATGAAACAAAATAAAATTTTAAAAATTGGGGGTTTCTTCAGAGAAAAAGGAGTATTTTTGGCTTTTCTTCGGAAAAAATAAAGGCATATCTAGTAGCATGGGGCCTTTGTTCTCACAAAGCAAGAACTGAGCGCCTTCCCCACCTGGCGGGAGCACGTCACCCGATTCCCGATTCTGCCTCCGTCTGTGGCTCCTGCCTTAGGGGCTCACTGTCCAGCGGGGGGGTGACACATGTGCGTGGAGAAGGCCTTCACAAGGAGGGGGTCATCCCGGTGACAAACTCTCCCTCGGTGGCAGCCCAGGGACCCGGCGCCGCCCCTAAACTTGCCCGGAGGGACCCAGGGGCTCAGTCTCCAAGGAGTCAACCCACCGTAACAAGGGCAAAGTCACAGGCCTGCACCCACAGCCCCGCCCGAAGTTAACCCGACGCCCGCACTCCCTGCGCAGGGCGACACGCAGCCCCGCGAAGATCACAGCTGTTCCCAAGCCCGCGCGCACAGCAGCTCCCAGCGCCTTCTCCCAGCCCTGGGAAGGACGCCAAAGCGCACGCCGCGCCCCCAACCTCAGCCAGTCTCCTGATCCAAGTATGGCTTTTATTCCCTTTTATTGGCTCCCACTTCTAATACACTGCGCTCTGCTGCTGCAGGTGGCCTGACAGGTAAACACCCCGCCCCCCACCCCCGCCAAGCCACCCACAGGAGCAAACAGGTTGGACCAGGTCTCAGAGCGAGGCCACCCCAGTGGGCGACTGGGCAGAGGAAGGGAGGGAGGGAGGGCGCCCACACTCAATGGCAGCCACACCTGCCCCAAGCCCCTGACGCCTTCCGAGGCGCACGTGTGGGGTGGGGGTGACAAGGGTCCCTGCCCCACAGTCCCAGGCAGGACCCTCTGCTCCCTTAACCCCAAGAATCTACACTTCTGCATTCTAGAAACAGGGGAACGGGGTGGGGGCGGAATTCCTGTGATTTTCAGCCAAAGCACTGTGACAATGACCAGAGGACCCCCCCTCCAGTCACGAAGGAAAGAACAGACTTAGCACTTCCAACATTTCTGTGGCTTTCTCTCTTTACATGTCTTCTTTTGCAAAACATCCAACTTTGGGGAGCCCGGGGTGGTCAGAGCCGGGATGCGTGCATACCCCTGGCTGGTGAGGCTGCACGAGCAGCACAGAGCACAGCGGGGCGCTCCAGGCGTGGGTGTGGTGCCAACTGGCAGGGGACCGCTGCGATGGAGACGACATCAGGGAAGAGGCCCCACTGAACACACAAAACGTGTTCAAGTGTAGACGCCCGCGTCTTCCCACTTCAAAGTGAGGCCAGGAGGGGACAGCGGCCCTGACGGCCAGTCTCCCCACCTTCGCACGTGGTTCTCAAAGCCCTGCACCTGCAGCCTCTGCCTGGAAACATGTCGCTCCGTGGCCGGTCTGGGCTGATGGTCAGTGGTATTCACCTTTCAGGAATCAGCCCAGGCGAAATGCTGGTGCACTGAGCACCGCGGCGACACCCTGTTTTATGCTGCCCGGGTGACAGAGGGGCTTTTGTCTGCTGGGAGCTCTGCTGGGAGCCAGGGCCCCAGACAGTGTCCCTGGCTTATGTTTAGGCTTTTCCACTGTTTGGGCGAAAGCTCACTACGTTTCTGTATTGACTGCAAGTTTCCAAGTAATTCTCTCTAAACAGCAATAACTCAGGCGTAGCTGTTTACTGTGGGGGATGCGAGGCTGCCTGCTGGTACTGCAGCATCTAGAAATCCGTGTTTATATAAACCGGGAGCCTCTGCCACGGGAGACCTGGTGCCATCCTGTCTACGGCTGGTTCATCAACCACAACGCCTGGCACTGGAGAAGCACACACACGCCTGGGATTCCGTGGGGAATGCATCCGGGGAGTCCCCAGAGGAGGTGCCAGCTGAGCACTGGTACACCTGGGTGCAGCCGAACACATAAAGTATGAATCACACAGCGCCTGCCCTCAGACCACAACGGAATTAAACTAGAAATCAATAACAAAGATACCTTAAAATCCCCAGACATCTGGAGATGAAGCCACACACCATTACACATGGGTGAAAGAAGCAGGCGCAGGAGAAGCTGAAAACATTCTTAACGAAAGGAAAATGCAACTTATCAAAGTGTATGAGATGCAGCAAAAGCACCGCCTGGAGGGACACTCGCAGCACTGAAAGCGCACACGGATGCAGCTACGGCGTGGGGCGTGACGGCGCCCCGGATCGGATCCCTGCCCGGGAGCGCCACAGGCTTTGGCGTGGACGAAAAAGAAAAGAAAGAAAATCAAGGAAGAAAATCTAAAAGCAACCACCTAAGGAAACCAGAAAAAGAAGTTCAAAGCAAGCAAAAGAAAAGAAAGAATAAAAATTAAGGAGAATTTAAATAGGAAATTAATAGAGAAAAACCAATGAAACCCAGGCTGGTTCCTTGAAAAGAGCATAAAAACCTAGGAACCCCTAGACAGGGTCACAAAAAAGGGGGATAGGAGAGAAACTGAGAGACAGAGAAGACACAACAGACGTCAGAAATGAAAAAAAAAAAAAAAAAAAAAAAAGCACCACGACGGAGCCCTGAACCGTAGAAGGATGATAACGGAATCTTGGAACAACTCACACATCACACTGGAAACGCCACACGGGAAAGTCCTAGCTGGTGCAATGAGACAAAAAAAGGAAATAAAGGTATGCAGACTGGAAAGGAAGAAATAAAACTGTCTTTGTTTGCAGAAGATATGACCATCTCCGTAAAAAATCCCGAAGACTCAGCAACAAAGACCAAACCTACAGGAATCTCAGTGACTCCAGCAAGGCTGCACAACACCGGTCAACCGACAAACGCCCACCGCTGTTGCAGACGCCAGCCAGGAACAGGTGGCATTTAACATGAAAACAATACCGTGTACATTAACACCCCCAAAATGAAGGAGGTGCCAACCTCACAAAATATGCACAAGCTCTAGATGAGGGAAACTACCCAACTGACAAAATGTAAAAACTAAACGCAGGCACAGGCATCCCATCTTCGTGGACAGGAAGACGCTACACGGTCAGGCCAGCTCTTCCCAGCTTCGTCTACAGACTCCACCCAAATCTGACCCCGATGTCAGCAAGACAGTGGGTGTCAACCAACGGATCTTAACAGCTACACGGGGGCGAAAGATCCAGAATGGCCAACAGAGTGTGGACAGAGAAGAAAATCAGTGGCCTGAACACCCGACTCCAAGACTTACCACAAGTCTGGAAGCTCGCTCGCGCTCTCTTGCCCTCACTCCTGTCCTTCCAGGGGCTGCCTGAGACCCCGGATCTGTACGGGGCACCACCAGCCCATACGGATCAGCTCTGGGACAGCGCCTCTCGCCACCCCCCGGCCCTCAGCCTCCCCGCCCCTGCCACCCAGGGAGACATTCTCGTGCCCGGGGCTCAGGTCCCGCATGGCCACCAGTGTCCGCCCCTGCAGTGGCGCTGGGCTCTGTGGAGGCCGGGGTTCACAGAGCACAGGAGGTGAAGGCGCCCGGGTCAGGGGCTCCAGGCGCTGGGCCGGGGCTGCTTCTGCTCATGACGCCGGCCCACGCCCGTCTCTCCCTCCCAGCTGCTGGCTTCCCACCGCTCGTCTCACAGGAAAGCACCAACTCTGCCGCTCATCAGCAGCCACAGCGCGACATGCCTGGCAGGCACCTGTGCAAACCGAGGCCCATGGAGCATTCCCGAGGCTCAGGGGGTGGGCCTGGCACCTGCCAGGGCACAGACACCTCATTCCGATGCTCACGTGCGCGTGAGCCTGGGCCAGCAGCTTCCTGTTCCAGGAGGCGGGCAGCGCTGTGACTAAGGAGAAGCCAGCTTGTGCTCCACCACCGCCCCAGCCCTGGGGCAGCTCCCACACAGCCAGAGGGCTCTCTGCGGTCAGCAGGCTGCTAAGGCGTGAGCTCCGGGGCACGTCAGACCGAACAGGGAGTGTGGAAGAAAAGGGGAGGGGATGTGACCCTCCGGGCACACCTGCTTACTTACCTGCTCGCGCCAACCCAGACCACCCCAGGACAACGGGCCCTACAGGTGTCGGGAAGGAAGCGCTGTGGCCACCAGGGCACCAGGAAGGCGAGGCTCCGGTGGAGGCACCTCCTGGGGCGGGTGGCTTTGGAACCATGTCACTATTTGACATAATTATTAAAACAAGATTGTCATTTGAATGATAACACTTACAAATCAGAAGTGGAAAGTAACAAGTGAGCTGAACTGTGTGTCCAATTGACAGCATCGCCTCCGAAAACACAGATGCTTCAGGGCAACAGGGGCAGGACTAAAATCTTCGCCGGTGGCTACTAATCCTACTGGTGGCAACGGCAACAGTGCTTTGACTCTAAGGTCCGACGTGTGTGTGTGTGAACGCACACACTCGCATTTGTGCGTGTGCGTGTGCATGTGTGGTGCAACAAAGCAAAGACATTCTTTTGTTGGTGTTATTCAGAGCTGGGATTTTCAGCGCGAGAGAAAAGAGATAAAGACAAAATCCATCGTGTCAGGTTGAAAGGAAGGAAGGAAGGAAGCCCGCTGATCCCACAGCCCTGAATTGAAATTGGAAGAATCAGTATGAACTCATGAAATATTTTATCTTAGAAAAATAGTCCCGGTTCTGTCTGCAAAAGAAGAAACACCCCAGCAACAAGGACAGACTGAAGCACCGAGCACCCCTACCGCCCAGAATGTCGACTCTAAACACATCTTCCCACTGAAAGGAGCCAGGACGTCTTTAGAGCAGAAACGGGTCCCTCTCCTGGGGCAGAAAATGCACCAGATGAGCCTGCCACATCTGCAAAGACCAGAAAGCAAGCAGAGGGACGAAAATGACGGCTCATGGAGCCTACGGGCCAAAGACGGCCAATCCAAGCGTTGGTCGGACCGTAACTGCAGACAATGACACAACACAGGGGACCTAACTCAGAGGTCAGGGAGGAACAGGGGCCGGGGAGGCACAGACGCTGCAAAAACCGCAACGGGGGCTGTAGAGGGACCGAGGCGTGCGGTTTGCCAGGCCCCGGAGCACAGCGCCACTCCCTGCGCCAGCCCTTCCCGTCACAGCCACGAGCTGCACGCGCTCGGGTTCTGGGTTCTACACTCCGCGGTCCGCGTTTCACGGCCCCACGGTCCCTGGCCCCTCTTACGCTGTGCTGAGACTAGAATTCACTCTCTCCTAACCTGATGGGTGCCACGTGGCGCCTGGGCCACAGCACCGCAGGTCCGTCCTCCGAAGTGGCCTTTGTCCGCAAGTCCACGTGGCCTCCCAGGAGCGGTGGGCCGGGGGGGGGGGGGAGCCCGAGGCAGGCGCCCCAAGACAGGGACAGGACACCCCAGCTGGCGGGAAGTCCAGCCCCGGCCGCCCCTCTCCCAGGCCCCCAGGCCTCGGCAGGCGGCCACACCGGAGTCACCCCACTCAAAGCCTGGCCATTTCCACCCTCGCCCTACACCCTCCAAGGCCGTAACCTGAGAGTGCTCGCAGCAGCCGGGCCCTGCCCTCTGCCTGCCACTTTCAAAGGCCATCCCTGCATCCTCGCGCCCAAACAGCGATGCAGGCCCTGAGGCGCCAGGCATCCCCACGCGCCTCTGCCCGGACGCCCTCTCCACGCGGCTCTGCTCCCTGGAGCCTTCCCATGGGGTGTCCACGGCTCCTGCTCTGTGCCCTCGCGGCCCCCACTGCCCCACCTCTGACTCCCACCCCGACGCAGGCTCAGCACAGAGGGCGCTGGGCTATGTGGGGGCGGGGGTGATGGGGTTGAGGGTGATGGGGGCGGGGGTGACGGGGGTGAATGGGGGTGGGGGTGAGGGGAGGTGGGGGTGATGGGGGCGGGGGTGACGGGGGTGAATGGGGGTGGGGGTGAGGGGAGGTGGGGGTGATGGGGGCAGGGGTGACGGGGGTGAATGGGGTGGGGGTGAGGGGAGGTGGGGGTGATGGGGGCACTTCCTGCAGAGTGTGGACCCGTGGACTCCTCCCTCCTCCGTGCCCATCACAGTACTTTCTCGCTTGTCAACTGGCTTCTTGAGAGGCTTTTTTTTTTTTTTTTTTTTTTTTTTTGTCTTTTGTCTTTTTGTCTGTTGTTGTTGTTGTTGCTGTTGTTGCTATTTCTTGGGCCGCTCCCGCAGCATATGGAGGTTCCCAGGCTAGGGGTCGAATCGGAGCTGTAGCCACTGGCCTACGCCAGAGCCACAGCAACGCGGGATCCGAGCCGCGTCTGCGACCTACACCACAGCTCACGGCAACGCCAGATCGTTAACCCACTGAGCAAGGGCAGGGACCGAACCCGCAACCTCATGGTTCCTAGTCGGATTCGTTAACCACTGCGCCACGACGGGAACTCCTCTTGAGAGGCTTAATCTGGCAGCGGACACTCGGAGAACTTGTGTCCTGGCCAAGGTTCCCCAGCCAGCTCCAGTGGAGCTGGGCTCCTGACGCAGCCCTGAGGCTCTCAAGCTGGCAGCTCCCTCACCAGGTCAGGCAGGAACCAGGGTCTGAGCTTGGCCTCCAGAGCTGCCCCTGAGGTCAGACAGGGACAGGGGCCCAAGACAGTGGCTCAGACGGCAGGTTTCCCGATGGCCTCAAACACTTACACCCACCTTCCACACAGGGCCGTGATGTGGCGGTTTTCCCAGCAAAACGCACCACCCAACCCTGACCTGGAGCAAACCTCACGCCCCGACTGTGCAGCCCCTTCTCTGGGCACTTGGGAGAGCAGGGCACACGCGGAGCCTGGGCTGCGGGTCGGCCACACACGCCGAGGCCCTGAAAGGTCCCAAACACGAGCAGCACCCTCTGCCGGCCCTGCTCCTGGGAGATGTGCGGAGGGTCCCGGGGGGTCCCGGATGCCCAAGTGGAGCAGGGAGCTCACGCGGCAAGACCCGGACGAAGGAGACGAGCCAAGCGGGCACGAGTCCCGAGGCGCGGTCGGCCACCCTGGGTCGTCGACCGGTCTGCTCCCTTGAAACTTTTCTGGTTGAGAGTTTTCAAAAGAAAACTTTAAATCAAAACACACACAAAAAAACTAGATTTCACAAAAATTGGGACTTTTTTTTTTTTTTAATGTCCTTTTGCCTTTTCTAGGGCCACACCTGCGACATATGGAGGTTCCCAGGCTAGGGGTCTAATAGGGGCTGTAGCCACCGGCCTACGCCACAGCCACAGCAACGCAGGATCCTTAACCCACTGAGCAAGACCAGGGATTGAATCCGCAACCTCATGGTTCCTAGTCGGATTCGCTAACCACTGAGCCATGACGGGAACTCCGGGACTTTCAGCTTCTGTGGAAAAAATCCGAGCTGGCCACCCAGGACCACTCCCCGGGGCAGAGGCCGCCACCAGGGGGTCCTCCTCACTGGAGCCCCCGCTCAGCAGTTCCACTTCCCCGCTGGCCCCAGAGACCCGGCCTCTGGGCCAGAGACGTGCTGACACCCAGCCTGTCTTGCTTGCAAGATGGGACCCTCAGTCCTCTGGGGTGCGGCGGGCTCAGAGAGGCAGGGAGAGGGGCCAGACCTCAGCTCCCTTAGCAGCCGGGGTCCCAGGAGCCCTCCCACGGGGCCTCAGCCCTTCATCCACGACACGGAACGACTGGCAGAGCTGCAGAAGCAGCAGCACCGCGCCCAGCACACGCCACCCACATTGATGCCTACCGCGTCCCCACCCCCACATGGCGCTATGCTCATCGGAGGCACAGGCTTCTTCAGTGCGAGGGACCCTGCCCGCCAAGGACAGTGCCTCGTCTCAGCCAGCCCCTCCCTCTCCGGGGGCTGGGGGACAGTGACCCCAGGTGGCCAGCACCTCCAGCCAACCGCCCACAGTCGTAAGCAACAACAAGGGGACGGCCCGTGTACCGGTCACCATGTCCCCAGGTAATCCTGCGAGACCACGGCACCCAGGCTGTGCACGGCGATGCCAGCCAGAGGCACAGGGGCGCCACCCAGTCCCCAACCCCTGGCCACCACCCATCTGTCCTCCACGTCCACAACCTTGTCACCTTGGGAACGTCACTTAAACCACGTCAGGCAGGAACGTCACTGGGGGACTGGCTTTTTTCACTGCATACCCTCCCCGAGAGACTCCCCCCCTGCCGCCTCCGGGTCGTCCTGTGTGTCAGCCCGTGTGCGCTTCGCCGCCATCGGGCTGTTCCACCCCACCCAGGCACCCGGGGTACTGAGCCACTCAGCCGTCGCAGGCTCCTGGATTGTTTTCAGTGTGGGGCTCTACAAACAAAGCTGCCGTGAGCAAAACCACTGCACAGGTTCTCACGTGAACCTAATTTCCAGTTCTCTGGGTAAACGCCCAAGAGGGCAACTGCCAGGTCACAGGGCAGCTACGCATTTGGTTTTCTAAGCAATGACTACAACGTTTTCCAGCCTGGGAGAGCTGCCGTTCCACCAGCGCCCGACGAGAAGCCCGGCTCCGCCGGCGGCGGGAGCATCACCGGCTTTCATTTAACCGCCCCCAGGGCTGCAGAGCATGTCCTGCTGCTTAAGGAGTCGGACAGCTGGTCCCGGGTTTCTCCTCCGTCGGAGCGTCCTCTCTGGTCGAGAGTCTCTTCAGGCCATTGGCCAGTTTCTACCTGCTCTGCTTGGTCTTGCAGCTTTGAGTCACAAGAGATTGTCCCACAGTCCAGAGGCCAGTCCCTGCTCAGATGTGGGGCTTGCAGACACCTGCTCCCAGCCCCTAGCTTGGCTTCCAGTCCATGTTCCACATGGCAAACGCTGCCCTCCGGGAGCAGAAGCAGCCCTGGCAGCGCCCAGGTGCACGCAGGCACACAGCAGGCACCTAATAAACGCCTTGGAACGACGCTGTGAACAAGAGCTGAAAATAGCTCCAGAAACCCTGAGTTCCTCGATGGGGCGCATTTTCATCTGAACTCCAGCCCTGTGCCCAGATCAACAGCGCTGCCAACGTTCAGCCCCGGAGTCACTTCCCTGCCAGTCCCAGCGGCATGAGAAGTCGGTGAACTTCCCAGGGAGACGCTGCCCGGGGGGCTCTGGGCACGCAAAGCCCCCACGCCAGCCGCCGCAGAAAGGTGCTGGTGCACGGCCGCGGGCTCCCTTCTCGCCAGACCGCCCCTCGCCCGGCCTGCTGCCCGCCCGCCACCAGAGACCCCAGGGCCGCCTCAGCCACACTGTCCTCAAGGCCACGGCCGGCCCACCCTCTGGATCCTCCTCCCGAGAGCACGGATGGGCACTGCAGGACCCATCTGCCGAAACAGGGCAAGACACGCCCACCGAGTCGCCAGAAACTGCCCAGGAAGCACAGATCTGCAGAAAGGCAGGACGCGCCTGGCCACCACTGAGACACCGACGGGGTGCCGGGTCTGTACCAAACTGTCCCATAAATTCACAGCAGGCTTTTAAAATAGAAAGTTATCTCAAATTCCTACGGAAATGCAAAGGCCCTAAAGCAGCCCAGACGATCCTGAAAAAGGAGGACAAAGTGGGAGGGTTTTACAAGACCCGACTCAAAACTCAAAATCAGAGCCCCAGCCACCCAGAGGCCGGTGTGGACGCAGCAACACGGCTCACGGATCCGGTCCAGACCGCAGGACCCAGAAACAAACCCTCGCACCTGGGGCAGGGGACTTCTGACGCGGGGCCAAGACGAGCCAAGGGGAGGTAACGGCCTCTTCAACAGATGGTGTTGCGACAACCGGACGTGCCCCCGAGAACACCGGCCTTCGTCCCCACCTCACACCACACACAGGAAGCAACTCAGATCGGATCACAGACCTAAACGCGAGAGCTAAGGTCCATCCCGCCCAGACGGCCCTGCAGGAGGGAGTCCTCACGACCCGGGGTTAGACAGAGACCTGGCACAGAGCAAGCACGGCTCACGGAAGGGAGGAGTGAGAACCTGGACTGTACATACGGTGTTAAGACAACGAAAAGACGGGAGTTCCCGTCATGGCCCAGCGTTCACGAACCTGACTGGGAACCATGAGGTTGAGGGTTCAAGCCCTGGCCTTGCTCAGCAGGTTAAGGATCCGGCATCGCCGTGAGCTGTGGCGAAGGTCACAGACGTGGCTCGGATCCCGCGTTGCTGTGGCTGTGGCACAGGCCGACGGCTACAGCTCCGATACGACCCCTAGCCTGGGAACCTCCATATGCTGTGGGAAGCAGTCCTAGAAAAGGCAAAAAAAAAAAAAAGAAAAGAAAATGAAAAGACAGGAGTTCCCGTCGTGGCACATCGGAAATGAATCCGACTAGGAACCATGAGGTTGCAGGTTCGATCCCTGGCCTCGCTCAATGGGTTAAGGATCCGGCATCGCTGTGACTTGTGGTGTAGGTCGCAGACACGGCTCAGATCTGGCGTTGCTGTGGCTGTGTGTAGGCCAGCAGTTGCAGCTCCGATTAGACTCCTAGCCTAGGAAGCTCCATATGCTGCAGGTGCGGCCCTCAAAAGACAAAAGACAAAAAAAACAAGAAAATGAAAAGAAGAAATCACAGACCAGGAGAAAAACACCTGCAAACCCTGTATGTGATAGACGGCTTGTATCCAGAATTTTCCAAAAGCTCTTGTACCGTGAGTTCCCACTGTGGCTCAGTGGGTTAAGAGCCCAACTAGTATCCATGAGGACGCAGGTTCCATCCCTGGCCTCGCTCAGTGGGTTAAAGATCTGACATTGCCGTGAGCTGCGGTGTAGGTTGCTGATGCAGCTCGGATCCCGTGGTGCTATGGCTGTGGTGTAGGCCGGTGGCTGTAGCTCCAGTTTGACCCCTAGCCTGTCTGGGAACCTCCATGGGCTGCAGGTGTGGCCTTAAAAAGCAGAAAAAAAAAAAAAAAAAAAAAAGCTCTTATAACTCAACAGCAAGAAGATCAAGACCTCAAGCAGTGAGCACAAGGCTTGGGTAGACATTCCGACAAAAAAGTTACACAAACGGCTGCAAAGCACATGAGAAGAGGCTCAATGTCATCAACCTTCAGGGCAACGCAGAACCACCGGGCGACGCCACACCTGTTAGAGTGACTCCAGCTGGGAGGGAGACGGCACCCAGGGACGCAGGGACATGGGGATCCGGTCACCACAGGCAGGTGTGGACACAGCACCGCCACTTTGGAAAAGAGGAGGCTTCCTAAAAAGTTGGACCTGAAGTTACTGAGCATGCAACCCGGAAATGCCACCCATCGGAACCCACCCGAGAGAAGTGAAGATGTGTGCCCACGGCGACTGCACATGCATGCTCACGGGCTCAGAGATGCTGCCGCTGCCGCCTGGCCAGCGGGTGGCCTTGGGCCTGCACCACGCCGACCTGCAGACCAGAGGCTCACAGGCCGACCCAAGGCTGGGGGGAGAGGGGACGGGGCTGGCGACCTTCCGCTCGGCTGAGGCGACGGCCCCCGACCCACCGAGGAAGCTCTAAACGCCTGCCTGCGTGGTCCCCACCGGGTCCCAACGCCCCCCAGGCCCACAGATGGACCCTGGGCCAGGAAAGTGACCTGTGCACAGATGCACACCTGGGGAAGGAGGTCCAGGTGCACAGGGGACGAGGCGGGGGCCAGACGCCGTGCCCTAAGCACAACCTCAGCCTCACGTGGTTCTCAGGGAATCACTTCGGCGCTTCTGGATGGACAGGGCGGGTTTAGACCGTGCGCCCTTCCCGGGCTGCAAGTCCAAGCGGTGAGACGGTGGCAGAGGGACCACAGAACACACCGTCCCTCTGTCTCGGGTCCTGGCTCACGGCGGCTCTCACGTCACTGAAAGGGCACAGACACTTTTCCTCCTGGAGCCGCTTTCGGAATCACCGTCGTTCCCACATGGTTAAGCCCCATCTTCCAGGAAAGCATCCCTTGGAAACGGCCCTGTCCTGGGCGCCGGCCCTGAGCACGCAGGAGCCACATAAAATCCTCGAGAAGGAAACCCGCTCCGAGCGGCGGCGCAGGTCATGGAGAATAAGCCACACGAAGCTAAATGAAAGTCAAGATTTAAATGCGCAAACTGGCCGCCAGCCCAATCGTAACAGGAAGAGAGTCTGAATCCAAAAGGCGCATTAGCTGGGCTCACGGCCCCGCGGGGAGCCGAGGGGCCTGGCAGAGGCGGCACAAGGACCACGTGGGGCAGGGGGCTTGGCCTCCCTGGGAGGCAAGACTGACACTGATGAGGCGCAGGGGTGCGGGGCCGCAGGACGAGGGCAGAAAACGAGCCTGGGGGAGAAGCGCCACCACAGGGCCCCTGATGCCGCTCTCAGGACACGGGGCAGGCCAGGCTGCTCCAGCCTGTCTCCCTGCCCCGACCCCTACCCACCAGGCCACCATCAGCCCTGAGCCTGAAGGCTCCCCGGCCTCCGTCCAGCCCGTCAGCCAAATTTGGGGCCCAAGTTGGCACAGACATCCGCCTGCCCACTGCCCCACATGCAGCCTCTGTGGCCAGGCAGCCAGATGCCCAATCCCTGACTCGGTCCTCTCACCACCAGGGTCTCTACCGGGGCCGCCCGCTCTGTCCCTGAGGGTCTAAAATTCTGCACTCGGAGTTCCTGTCATGGCGCAGCGGCAACAAATCCGACTAGGAACCATGAGGTTGCAGGTTCGATCCCTGGCCTCGCTCCGTGGGTTAAGGATCCAGCGTTGCCGTGAGCTGTGGTGTGGGTCACAGACGTGGCTCGGATCCCATGTGGCTGTGGTGTAGGCCGGCGGCTGTAGCTCTGACTGGACCCCCTAGCCTGGGAACCTCCATATGCCACAGGTGCAGCCCTAAAAAGCAAAAAAATAAAAATAAAAAAATAAAATAAAATGCTGCACTCAATGTTCACACTCTGGCGAAAGGGCGTTGTTTCGGGTCTACTGTAAACACTGACATTTTAACCAGTGAAATGACCGTATTGCTCTTTTAAATGTGGACAATGAAATAACAATCTGTAGCTTTTCATTATGGAGCCAATTTTCAACACGGAGTCAATCCCGCGTCTGCACCTGGGATGCGTCTATTCTGGGTTCCGTGTCTCTGCAGAGCTGCAGACCGAGCACCCCAGCAGCTCTTTAAAACAAGAAATACTCAGGGTGAAAAACCCTTGTAGGGGAATTTCTGCGTCGTTCGTTCTCTCTTCGAATGGTTTCCCACCGAATTTACCCGAGTGTGACAACATTTATGCCCACAAGCATTTTATCCATCGCCCTACGTGCTTTTCCATAAAAGAAAGGCACCTCTTCTGTGAATCTTTGGAATTTTTTTCAATGACCATAAGACTCTATAAACATTTATATTTTCCTTCAACATTGAGCTTTTTATTTTTATTTATTTATTTATTTTGTCTTTTTTTTTGTTATTTCTTGGGCCGCTCCCGCGGCATATGGAGGTTCCCAGGCTAGGGGTCGAATCGGAGCTGGAGCCACCGGCCTACGCCAGAGCCACAGCAATGCGGGATCCGAGCCGCGTCTGCAGCCTACACCACAGCTCACGGCAACGCCGGATCCTTAACCCACTGAGCAAGGGCAGGGACCAAACCTGCAACTTCATGGTTCCTACTCGGATTCGTTAACCACTGCGCCACGACGGGAACTCCAAGATTGAGCTTTTTAAAAAATTATTGGCACGCAGCAGACGAAAGGCACACACGTTACATTTTGAGAAACAGCTATAAATCTGAAAGAATGAAACGGCTTTGGAATATACCACGCATGACACTCTCGCGGACTTGCAGTTCCTTACGGAAAGCGGTGGCGTTGTCCTGATGCCTGCGTCCGGGGGCTGCCCCCCCCCGGGTAAGACCGGGGTGAGAGCTGGGCCTCCGCCCTCAGAGCAGGGCAGACATCCTGAGGAGGACGGGGAGGCTGGCCTCGGCTGCAGACGCGGCCCCTGCATGGCAAAGTGGGCCAGCGCTCGAGGCCGGGTCAAGACCTGGGCCCCTGCCCCTGTCTGCGTGGCCCTCCGTGACCACAGTGACCAGAGGATCTGCCGCCGGCCCTCCCACTCTTTCTGGCCTCAGACTGTCCCTCTGCCAGAGCTGGCTTCCCTGCCCCTCACAATTCCCAGGTCCGGGGCTGCAACACCCCCTCCTCCAGGAAGCCCTCCCTAGGTGCTCTGTCCAGCATAGATCTGCCCACCTGCTCACCGCCCTGGGATAACGCCGACACCTGCAGGATGGACAGGTGAGTGGACGCGAGCTCCTCCCTGGACATCGTGACCTTGCTGCCTCCGAGGGCAGAGGGGACACAGGGAGCTCGCAGAGGTCACGTCCTTGCCGAGGTCACGCAGCCAGCAAGCAGCAAGGCCAGGACAAGACCAAAGCCTTCGCCCCTCCTCAGAGCCAAACAGCCCCTGACGTCACCGCCCCTCTGGGCCAGAAGCTCAGAGGCCCAGGGCTCACTGGCCACTCAAGCCCTGCCACCTTCTGAAGCTTCCTGGGCTCCACCCCACACACCACGCCAAGGTGGGGCTCGGCAGAAGGGGCCACGTTTCCCAAGTGGGGAGCCCTGCGGTCCAGCTGGACCCCGGCCTGGCCAAGCGGGGGACCACGTGCAGACCGCTTCACCTGGCTCTTTGGCCACTGCTGCAGGGCTGGGGGACAGCCTCCTGCTTGCCCTTGGGTTACAGGGCCCATCACAGAGACTTGGCAAACACGCTCAGCCAGACCGGGTTAAAGCCAGGTCCACCCCCCAAGGCCCAGAGCAGACTCAGCCCCTTCGCCGACCAGGGGCTGCTGCACAGGAGGAGAAGGGCAGGAGCGCTGAAGAGCCCCAGCACCCACCGCGGGTGGTTTCTGGGAAAGCCTGCTGGGAGACGAAGTCACCTACACACACCCAGTTTAGTGCGTAACTCATGCTCACCACACCACCACCTCCGTCACTCCCACCAGCACCACCACCGCCACCACCAGCACCATCCCCGCCGTGTTCTGGGCTTTTTTGTCTTTTCAGGGCCGCAGCCGCGGCATGCGGAGGCTCCCAGGCTAGGGGTCGAATTGGAGCCGTAGCCACCAGCCTACACCACAGCTCACGGCAACACCAGATCCTTAACCCACGGAGCGAGGCCAGGGATCAAGCCCGCATCCCCAGGGATCCTCGTCAGGTTAGGACGGGAACTCCCCGTCTTCACCTTCTTCAGCGGCGTCATCACTCCCCAGCACCACCACCACTCCCGCCACCTTCGTGTTCTTCGTCACTGATGTCACCGCTGTCGCCGTCCACACGACGTCGTCACTGCTTTTACCTCCCAGGAATCCCACTGCCAAAGCAGGGACCCAGCCCTGGAGGCGAACACGGGACCAAGCCGACCCGGGCCGGACAGCCCCTCCTTGACACACGCAGAACGAACCACCCACTACCTCCAGTGGTACCACCCGGGTTCAAGACACCATCACCTCACAGGGGTCAGCAACGCATCCCCTCAACAGGTTTTCCTACTTCTGCCCCGGTGCCCCCGTATCTTCTCCTCCGAACACAAACCGGCAGTATTCAAACAAAAGCCCTGACATGCTAGCTCTACGCCCGAACCGTCCAGAGGCTCCCACCTCAGAGCAGAAGCCAGAGCCCTCACAGTGACCCAGAAGACGCACCTGTGTCCTCACTGCCTCTTCCCGGCCTCTTCACTGGCCCTTTTCAGCCTCACTGACCTTCTGGCTGACCCTGACGCTCCGGGCGTGCCCCAGGGCCTTTGCACCTGCACTCCTGCTGCGAAAACACTCGTTCCCCACTGCCTGCCCGATCTGCTTCCTCTCTCTTGGGTTTCACCTCCTCCTATGCGAGGCCTCCCAGGCTGTCCCACTGCCTGCTCCCCGTGCGCCTCTCCAGCCCCCACCGCGTCCGTGGACCTGGCCTCTCCCCAGGGATGGAGCCCCGTAGGGTGAGGTGTCTGCCTCTTGGCCACACCACACCTCTGGCCCCTAGAGCAGGACGTGGCAGAAAGGAGGCACTCACCACGCCTGAGACGTGCAGATGGCCGTGGCCTCTGTCACATGTCCCCACCTGCCGCCTATGATTCAGAGTCACCTCTGGGCAGGTGAGAGCTTGGCCCCAGGAGACCACGACCCTGCAGCCTCAGGGTCCCTAGCTCTGGGGGTGAGGACGACCCGACCTCAAGGGCCACGTGGCTGCATGAGCCGCTGCTCGGGGCGGCCGGCTGGGATCAAGGGCCTGCACCCACGTGAGGGGTGGGATTCTGTGCCGGGAAACCAGGTCACGTGCCTTCGAGAGACGAGGATCCCCTTCCGAGCAGCCCCAGGCCCTCCGAGGCCACCTCCACCTGCCCACCCAGGGCGGCGGCCACACACGTCCCCCGGGAGGGAGGAGCACCGCGAGTCTCCCCGGCATCTCCACAGCGCCAGCCCGGCACCCACCAGACGCCTGGATGGACAGGCGTGGAGGAACCAGCCAGGGGCTGCCCCCCTCTTGGCCCCGACGGCCGGTTCAGCCTCAGTCACATAGCAGGATGCACGTCCACCGTCGAGAAGCCAGACACCTAGGACGGCCTCAGGTGGGCGGACAGGGAGGGAGGAAGGGCCCGTGGCGCCAAAGGGTTAAAGCCAGGCTGAAAATGAGGACTGAGCAGCTGACAGGGCTCCGTGTGCCCTCCCACAGCTGTTCCCGGGACTCAAAGCACATCTTTGTCTGCCAGACTCTTAGCAACTGTTGCTTTTTCTGAAGGACAAGCTCAAACCAGCTGTCCCCTCGCAAGATGCAACGCAGGGGAGGCTGAATCTTGAGCGCAACACGAAGAAAACACCGATTGTCTCGGGCGGGAGGGTCCTGGCTGCTCCAGTCTGACCTCCCCACGCCGCCCTCGAGCGCCACGGACGGGACCCCGCCTCGGGAGGCCCCGGCCAAGTGCAGACAGGACCCAAACCCGTAGGCAGGACACGTCTCAGAAACTTCAGGCTGGCGGCAAAGATGCAGCCCCCCATGCGCGTACGGCGCGTGGGGCGGCCGCGAGGACAGGAAACCACACTTAAGCAGCGCCTTGTACTGAAGCGCTGACAGAGGAAACTCTCTGGTGGCCGAGATCCACTTCCGAGAAGCCTGGGTGGGGACGTGGGTGGGAAGGGGGCAAAACCACCCCACAGGTCACCAGGGCTCATCAGGTGACAGCGAACCGGCTGCGTGAGAAGATGGGCCTGGAGACCCCACACCACAAACTCCCCAAGGTTTTGCTGTTTTTTAACTTCTGGCCACAGCATGTGGAAGGGCCAGGGATTGAATCCAAGCCGCAGATGCGGCCACGCCAGGTCTTTTTAACCCGCTGGGCCAGGCCAGGGGTCGAACGTGCGCCTCAGCAGTGACTGGATTCACGGTGGTCAGGTTCTTAACCCACTGTGCCACAGCGGAAACTCCTCTATACGTTTTAAAGCACCATGGCACCAAACTCGCAAGACAGTGGGTGAGCTTAGCGGAGGGTAAAGGAGCTGGGCACTGCCCTCGTGGCAGGGAGGCAGGTCAGCCCAGGGTGCCTCGTCCTAGCCAAGGATTCAAATCCTGCTTCTCTCAGTCCTGCTGGGCGGCCTTGGGTAGCTCACTTGACTTCTCTGTGCCTCCGTGACGGACCTCCCCAGAGGCGCCACAACAACGCCCGTGTTGTTCAAACGAGACGAGCAGACGAGGCCTGAGGTCTGGGGACTGGCTCAGAGCCATGTGACCCAGGCTCCAGAGCCCCAGATCTCACCCTCCCACCCAAGACCCCGGACCTGCTGGGGTCACGTGGCCCACGGCTCGCTAACCTGGAGGCCTCCTCTGCGCAGAGCGAGCCTGGCTTTGTGCAAAATGAAAAACAAATTCTTTGCATGTTCAAGCCATTAAGCATCTCCTTGGATGAGGCCCTGCATTTTCCAAAATGCTAATTTTGTTTTTTAGTGTTGCCTGAAGGGGAAGCAACAAATCCCAAAGCTGCAGCCAGGCTGGTGAGAGGGTCCGAGGGGACTCAGAGAAACAGAGCCCATCCCCTGAGCCGCATGCGAACTCAACAGACGGGCATGTTTTTCCCATCACCTGGGGGCCCGAGCCAATGTGTGGAAAAACAGACGGCAGAGATACGGGGTGGGCGGGAGACAGACAGCTGTGCGGCCAGGGGGGCAGCCAGAGGCCTGTTTTAATTCGAGCTGCAGAGCGCGACCGCTGCCGGCAAGGCCACCCGCCACAGGGTTGAAGGCCCTCACCCACCTGCCCGGCTGGCGGCTCCAATGACGAGCCCAGCCGATGGCCCGCCGCACACGGCCGCTGCCCGGCCCTGGCCCCCATGCGTGCACACCGGGGCCTGCTCATCACCACGCTCTGGCTCCCCCCGGGGGAGGCTCCGCCTCCAGGCCCCCTGGGAGGCCAAGCCGGGAAGGGACCTGACTGAACCCAAGGTTTCCCCCAGGCCTGGGTGCACCCTCGGGGGACAGGCTGGGACCACAGCACCTGCCCGGGCTCTGGAGCATCGCATGGGCTCCCTGCTGAGGCCACTCAGGCCCCTGCGTCCCCAGCAAGGACAGAGAATCTGCTGTTGCTCACAAGAGCTGAAACCAAGCAAGGAGGCTGCACCCGCCACCACCGCTGGGACCCTCGGCACGACCAGTGACCTCTTCAGAAGGGCATGAGAACGTGTGACAGTGCTGCGTGGCCTGGAGCAAGGGGCCAGGGCCCTCCTCTTTCTGGGCCCAGAAACCTCTGTTCACGAGGCAGGGGGATGAGCCAGCCCCCAGGTCCCTCCTGCTGTGTCTTGATAGCCACAGCATCCGGTTTTCCTACCCCAGGCCCAGGTGGAGCAGAGAGTGACACTGGGGAGTGGCCAAAGGGCCACGCCAGCCCTCTCCACACACTAAGCGCTGAGGGCAGAGGGTCTGGCTGGGGGCTCCACCCGTGTGGCTGAGCCAGCCTCGGAGGGACAAGCCGCATCCAGAGAGAAGCCCGCCAGCTCAGCCCCCACCCGCAGGTCAGAGGACCAGAAAGACGCCAACGATGAGGACACGATGGCGATGACAGTCGTGGTGGCGGCGGCGGCGGTGATTATGGCGGTGCTGCTTGTGGTGCTGGTGGTGGTGCTGCTTGTGGTGCTGCTTGTGGTGCTGGTGGTGCTGGTGGTAGTAGCCGTGGGGCTGGCGACGGTGCCTGTCGCCCCGTGTGCAGGAGTCCCCTGGCCCCTCTCTGGCTCCCCAGACCCAGCAAGCCAGGGCCAGGTCCCTGCAGTTCCAGGGCCCCAGGACACCAGGACCCCACACGCGTGACAGTCCCTGGGTTACCTGCCCCCCGCCTTCCTGCCCCTCACAGGCGGGTGTGGCCTGTCATCGCAGGAGGCGGCAGAACCCAAGCTGTGGAGCCCCGGCTCTGCCATGCAGGTGGTGTGGTTTGGCCAAGGGACACCCTTTTCATTCCCAGGAGGGCAGTGGCGGGGGGACTGAGGCTCCAGAGCAGCCACACAGACCCAGAGAAAGCCTCCGATAAACGTTGACGAGAAATGCCGCCCCATCCAGCAGAAAGCCGTGCGGTGTGGGGCAGGGACTCTGTCCCACAGCCAGGCCGCATCATCTTCTCGGAGAGCAAAGGGCTGGAACACAAGCCTCCCCTCCTTCCACGCTGACACACCTCCACGCAAATGAGAAACACCGGCAGGAGCAAACCACCCAGCCCCTGACCGTGGGGTTATGTGCCTCTCGGCTGAATTTCGCAGGTGGCACCTCCCCAACTGTGGATCTACCTACATGAGCATTCTGGTTACTCTACCCACGCGGAGAAGTGGGGGGAGCCACAGGCAGCGTCCCCATCCAGGCGCACCAGACGCCCTGCAAACCTGGCAAGAATCGTGCAGCAGCACGCGCCAGACCGCGGCAGAGCAGAGGCAAAGCTGCGAAGCCCAGCGTCCAGAAAACTGGAAGAAGCGAAGGCTCTGGATGCCGCAGCGGGAGACTTCATGTGAGAGCCCGGAGACAGCGTCTCCCTGCCCACACCCTCTGGAACCATTTCTGAACCATCCGCCTGTCTCTTCAGGGGTTGCGGCCAGAAACAGGAGCCCGCTGGGGTTTTGGTCTGGAAAGTGAGTTTTCCTATGTGCAAAACAAAAGATCTGAAGCAGACACGCCCCGTGTGAAAGCTTTCTTTCCAAGCCAGCCTTGCAAAGAGGAATTTTAATCCAACCATCTGCTTCCTCCACTTCTTGTCCACCTGGCTCTTGGAGGCAGAAAAGTTCGAGGCAGAGGGAGCCACGTGGTTCTGGAAACTTAGGGTCAAGGGCACAGGATCCAGCAGACACTTCCTGGACACATGCAGCCGGCACGAGCCACAGAACCCAGATGAGCTCGCCTTAGCCGGGCTGGCCCTACACCAAGGCTTTCTGAACCAGCTGGTCCCTGGGGGCTGGAAGGGGCCACCAAGGGCCTGAGGAGTCTGCTTTATACACAACTGCCCCCGGGGGCACCCGGGCGCCACAGAGAGGAGAGGCTCAGCCTTCAGTGGGGCCAGAAGAGAAGCTGAGCCTGCAGTTCCTCTGAAAGTTACACGTGGACTCAGCACGGAATCCAGTGGTTCCTCTCCTAGGGTCGTGACCAGAGACGCAGACACCCCTCCCACAGCAGCACCAGACACAGCGACCAAAGCTGGGGCGAGCCCACACGTCCATCAACTGACAAACAGAGAAACAACTGTGGTCCACCTGCTCCCTGGAATATTACTCACCCTTCAAAAAGGAAAGGGGCTGCCGCCTGGATGACCCCTGAGGACGTGATGCTTGTGAAGCAGACAACACAAGAGAGGACCCAGGCTGCATGACTCCACTTAGTCAAAATAGAAGAGGCACCTCCACAGAAGCAACAAGCAGATCAGAGAGGCCGGGGGCGGGTTTCAAGGATGGGGGGGATGCGGAGTGACCACTTAACAGCCACTGGTTTCTGTTCAGGAGGGTGGAAAATTCTGGAAATAGTGTGGTGGCTGCACAGGGCTTCCTGAACGTAACTAATGCCACCGACTGGTCCACCTGCAGACGGATCAAATGGCGCACCTCACACACATTTGCTAAAACTGCAATGAAAAGAGAGAAGGCGGCAGGGCAGGTCTGGGCGGTGCTTCTGAGGTCCGAGCAAATGCACACTTGGGGGGAAAAGTGGGGGCCGTCAGAAGGCAGAGGCCGCGATGTCAGGAGCCCCATTTCCTGGCGTCCCCTCCTCAGGCCAGTCTCCCCACAGCTGGGCCGGGCCAGGCGACCGCCCTGACCTGGCACCTTCGGAAGTGACGCGTGACACTCCCAGACCAAGGAGGGGACGAGCGGGGCCTGGGGAGCACGGAGCCCACGCATAGCCTCCCCCCCCCAGCCTCGGCCAGGCTCGCAGAACTCGGATTCTGAAAAAAGGCAGGGTCCTGGGACCCCCTGGGGCGGAAAACCCGGGGACCCCAGTGTGGCCACTGCAAGAGGAAGGAACTGAACAGAATGGGAAGCGTGGCCCAGGGAGGCACCAGGACCCTCGGAAACTCGAGGACACGTCTGTGAACCCAGAACAACTCTGAGGGCGCAGTGTGGGCTCCCCGGGGCCCAGCCCCCAACAGGGTGGACGACGCAGGCGCGCCCATAATTTACACAATCACAACTCCCAAGTGAAGCATCTGAGCCCCTTCATGCCTCCCTGGACGCCTCCCTGGAATGACCTTTGTCCCCAGCCCACAGCCGCTGCCCAGGCCCCTCTGGTCCGTGCCAACCATCACCTGGCTCAGGATCACGTGCCCCTGGGACCGGCACGCCTTTCACCATGTCCCCAGGAGGCAGCCAGCTCAGCGTGGGCTTGGAAGCCCTGTGCAACCTGGAGAGGCTGGGGGACGAGGCCCCAGGGTCCTCCCGTGCCGAGAATGGGCCTAGGGCGCCTGGGGTGCACTGAATTTCCGGTCGCCGCCTCCGCCGCCACCCCGGGAGCCCGTGCCTCCCAAACCGACCCTCGAGCCCGGGAGCCGGACTGCCGCCTGCCCCCGCCGGCGCTCACCTTCTCTCGTTGTCGTCCAGGTGCGCAAAGAGAACGTTCTTGGAGATGGCCCTGGCCAGTGCCGTCATGGTCTTGTAGTCTTTGGGGATGACCTGCCGGGGAGGCCGGAGCAAGTCAGACCCCGCGGGCCTTCCCAGACCCCCCGCCTGGCCCGCAGCTCGAAACCGGGCCGCTCAGCCCTCCGGGTGTGGCTACGGTGACGGCAGACGGGCGCCTTGACGTGTGAGGCGCACGTCCCAATTTTTGGAATTTTAAAAAAACAAGGTAAAGAAGGAGTTCCCGTGGCAGCTCAGTGGTAATGAACCTGATTCGTATCCATGAGGACGCAGGTTCGATCCCTGGCTCAGGGGGTTACGGAGCCTGCGTTGCTGTGGCTGTGACGCAGGCCGGCTACTGCAGCTCCAATCTGACCCCCTAGCCTGGGAACTTCCCCAGGCCGCAGGTGCAGCCCTAAAAAGCATAATAATAAACAATAATAAGGTAAGAAAGAAGAGGCAAAGGACCCAGAGTGGCTGAGAGCTGGCGGCGAGCACCGCTCAGAACCTGGGATCCTGGTGGACAGGCCCCAGGGGCCTCGGGCCCCCCGGAAGCTGCAAGACCTCCAAGCGCTTGCATGAGCACGTCTTGTGCGGGTTTCTTAACTCGCTGGCTTTTTTAGAGGAATTAATACTTGCGATGTTTGAAAACGGAAAAAGATAACTTGATCCATGCTTGGGGCCGGGGCCGCGGCCGCAGCCACGGCCAGCTCCACCTTTCAGGAGGTGGCGGAGGGCCAGGCAGCAGTCTGGACCCTGCCATCAAAATCCAGGTAACTGGGTGGAAAGAAAGCCAGATCCACGCCCGCTGGGACCAGCCTGGGGAGCTCATGGTGTGTGTCCCGGGAACCAGGGAGCAGCTGATGGCTGGCAGCGGGGTCGCCAATGCCAAGATTCCTCCCATAAAACGAGAGCCACAGAGGGAGCGGCCGTCTGGGCTGCGAAGTGACCCCACCTCACGCGCAGATGCCCCTAACTCTCCTCCAGGCTGAGGGGTGACAGCGGGACCCCGCCTGGGGGTGTCCTGCCTCAAAAACCATGGAGCCCTTTACAGAGAGACCCTGAGGGGCAGGACGGAGCCCCTTAAAGAGCCACTGCAGCTCCGACAACCGAGTGACAGTTCAGATTTGCAGACGGTGACAGGAAGCGCCCTCCACTCCGCTAATCTGGTCACTCGGGGGCACAAATCCCATCCAGGGAACCAGCCTGGTACCTTCCAGGGAAGCAGACCCACTCGTCCAGCCCATTCCCCCCGGTTTCTTCAGGACCCCACCCAGGCCATCCCTCCCTAGGATGCGGGGCGGGGGGGTGGGGGGTGAGGATATAGGGAGGGCCTGGGATACCCGGGGTGGGGGGAGGGGGACTCCCTGGGATGGGGGGGCCTGGGATGCGGGGAGGGGGGCGCCCACCTTTCGCACGTAGGACACGGCGTCCTCCTCCGTGTACACCTCGGCGCTCACGCCCCCGCGCCGGTGCCGGGCTTTCACCACCGGGTTGGGCAGCGGTGGGGACACCTCCTCGTCGTACAGGTCTGACTGGGAGGCCGATTTCTGCTGAGCCAGAATCTGTCTGTTTTCTTCCTGGGGGAGGATGGCCCGGGAGGTGAGGAGAGTGCAAAACCCGAGTCCGTCCCACTCGCGGTGGGGGCGGCAGTCACAGGGCCCCGGGGAGGTGGGCAACCCGCATAGCCCGGCCCCTCGCCCATCCCCAACGCCTCTGGGGCGACCCTGTGCTGAGCCCACCCTCCTCCAGACGTCAAGGCCACCTCCAAGCCCACCTCCGCCCAGTCCACAGCTCTGCCGGCCACAGAGCCCGGCACCCAGAGGCCTTTGGTTCCTTCACACCTGAAGCAAAGTGTCCAGGTCCCAGGTTCCAGAGGTCAGCCCCACTGGGTTCACGCAGAGGGCGGAAGGCGCCCCTACTCTGCTCACGGATGTGCCGGAAACAGGAGGTGGGTGAGTGACAGAGAAAAAGCCATTCCTCATTTTCCTCTCTCTTTTCAGTATTGCTTTTTTTTGAATTTTTTTCTTTTTAGGGCTGCACCCGTGGCATATGGAAGTTCCCTGGCTAGGGGTCGGAGCTACAGCTGCCAGCCTACGCCACAACCACAGCAACGCCGGATCTTTAACCCACTGAGCAAGACCAGGGAGCAAGTCTGCATCCTCATGGATGCTAGTTGGGCTCCTTACCGCTGAGCCGCGACAGGAACTCCCCAGCACTGCTTTTTTAAAACTATTTACGTACAGAGGGCACAAAATCCAGAAAGTGCAAAGGGCCACGGGTGACAAGAGGCCTCCCAGCCCTGACCCTCTGTCCCACGTCCCCGGCACAACCTCGATGACCACCTCGTCCCTGGACGAGCCCCGGCGCCCCGGCACAGCGCCCAGGACCGAGCCGAGCATCTCAGATTGTTCACTTGTGCAAGCGCCCCCCTCCACACGACCCCACAGCACAGCCAAAACCAGCACGGAGGCCCCGACCACCCTAACACACGCATGTCTTCGTCAAAAACCCAAGGCTGGGTGGGGGCCCCTGTGCCTGGTGGGCTGGGGGGGTCTGAGGGCACTGGTGGGCTGGGGTGGGGGGGCGTCTTCCTGAAGATCAGCCCTGGACGCACCAGCAACCACTGCATCGCTCCAGAACTGCCCTCCAAGTAAACCCCTCACCACTCTTCTGTCACCATGACAACGGGCCATCTCGTCCTGAGGCCAGCACCACACCGCCCTGGCACCAGGAGTCACGTGCTTGTTTCCCACCCTTCGCGAGAATTATTGGGGGAGAGAGAAGGGTGAGCCACCGGAAACATGTCAGTTACACGGTGTGTTAATTCTCTGCAGCATTAAGACTGAGGTGGGAGTTCCCCTCGTGGCGCAGTGGTTAACGAATCCCACTAGGAACCACGACGTTGCAGGTTCAATCCCTGGCCTCGCTCGGTGGGTTAAGGATCCGGCGTTGCCGTGAGCTGTGGTGTAGGTCACAGGCGCAGCTCGGATCCTGCATTGCTGTGGTGTAGGCCAGCGGCTATAGCTCCAATTGGACCCCTAGCCTGGGAACCTCCATATGCCGTGGGATCAGCCCTAGAAAAGGCAAAAAGACCAAAAAAAAGAGACTGTTGTGAAGCCTGTTCCACTTTTACAGAAACCACAAACTCCACTGAACACTCATATAAACCATGAATTTTAACTGCAAGGAAGAGATGCTCAGCCTTAGCTTTTGTAAGCTACTAAAAATAAGAACAACAATACAGATAACGACAAGTCCGTGGGATCTTGATGTGGGATTGGGAGCCCGAGTGGGAAAACTCCGCCAACTGCAGGGTGAACCGCTGACAGTGACGCCGAGACGTCCGCAGAGTCAGGCCTGCACGAGCGACCGGGCTCCACACGGATGGCGACAGACAGGCGAAGGGCGACCTCGGCTGAGGTTGGGAGGAAGTTATTCCAGGCTCCCGAGGAAATGAGGAGACCACCGCCCCATCCCACCCACCCCCCGAGCAAATCAGGGGATGTTTTCTCAACGGAGACAAAATTCACATAAAAGTCACAGGTAACCAAGGTAGAGTGTGCAATTCTGCGGCGTTTAGCACTTTCACGGTGTTCTGCAAACATCGCCAATATCCCGATCCCAACATCTCATCATCCCCAAACCCCAGGTACCCATCAGCAGCCCCTCCTCTCCTGCCCCCCGCCCCCCCCCGGGCGTGGCATCCGCGAACCGGCCTCCATCCGGGTGGATGTGCCCACTTTGGATACTCGACAAGAAAAGAACCAAACAAGGCGTGTCTGTCCGTGGCCAGCAGCACTCCGTCCTCGGGCGCGTCTGAGCCGTGCACACGGGCACGCGTCCCCCCTCCACCCCGGCCGCCTTCTGCTGCGGATCGCACGCTGGGTAGCCCGGCTCGTCGGCTGATGGACATGGGCTGGGGCCGTCCTTCCGCTGGGTGGGTGGGCAGGCATGTGCTTCCGAACTGTTCTCAATTCTTGGGGACACCCCCCGGGGGAGGGGGGGCTGCTGGGTCCCACGGTGACTCGGGCTCAGCTTGATGAAGACCCTCCAAACTGTCTCTACCGCCTCGAGGTTCCACGTTCCCAGCAGCCCTGCCCGAGTCCTCTGGTTCCCCCGACGCCCTCGCCACTCTCTGCGTTTGGTTCGGTTTTTTTGGTTTTGCGGGGGGGGTGTCTTTTTAAGGCCACACCCACAGCATATAGAGGTTTCCAGGCTAGAGGTCGAATTGGAGCTGCAGCTGCTGGGCTACGCCACAGCCACAGCCACACCAGATCTGAGCCACCTCTGCCACCCACACCACAGCTCCTGGCAAGGCAGGATCCATAACCTGCTGAGCAAGGCCAGGGATGGAACCTGCATCCTCATGGATGCTCATCGGATTCTTTAACCACTGAGCCACAAGGGGAGCTCTCATTTGGGTCTGTTTTTGATCCGGTCGATGCAAGCTGGGCTTTTACACTGACTTCGCGATAACAGTGTGACCTGCACTTGGGAATGGCCCACAGACAGCTGGGGTCCCAGGCCCGGGGCACAGACGCAAGCTCGTTCTGGATGCTCAGCTCCAAGGGGCCCCCACAAGTCGCCCCACCACCCCCAGAGACAACCGGGAGCCAGGAACTCACCGAGGGAGAGGGCCACGAGCAGCACACAGGGCTTCCTTCCTCTTAGAGCTCATTCTCCTCATGCTGTTCCTGGCGAACTCCTACACATGCATCAAGGCCCACTCCAACGACGCCTCCAGCATATAAAGCCTTCCTATCACCACCCCCCTTCCTCAAAGATTTTGTTCATACACTGGAGCTCAAGTCACATTGCCGCAAGACGATGTGCCACAGGACAGTGACACCACTACCCGGAAGAAGCGGTGCGACGAGCTGGTTGAAAGCAAGAACGAGGAACCCGGAGCTCCCGATGGCTCAGCGGGTTAAGAATCTGGAGCTGGAGTTCCTGCTGTGGAACAAACCCGAATAGCATCCAGGCACCCACGGGAGCATCAGCAGCCTAAGGAATTGTGACCCAAAAGAGCAGCTGCATCAGCTCTGGTGACACGAGTGTGGGGTCGGTCGGTCCGTCCGCAGGTTCCCCGCCCGGGGCCCTTGGAAACGGCAGCCCTCGAGCCCCGCCGGCAGAGGCTCGGCCCCGGCCCCGCGCGAGCACCAGAAGGTGCTCTTCTTCCAGGAAGCGGCAGCCCAGGCCTCTGCTCGATTTTCCGCCTTTAGCGGCAGAGGTCCAAGGGGGCAGGACACAGGTGGCTCACAACACGAAGGCCACTTCAGGGGGTGCTGAGAGCACATGGGGGGCAGGGCCCCCAGGGCGCGGGGGCAGCTGCCCGGGGCTCTGCCTCAACGGCACCGGCGCGTTATTTCTGGACGGCACCCCTCCCCCCGGGTTCCAGGAAACCTCGGATGCTCGGAGCTCCCCTTCCTGTCTCCTGTTTTCATGCTGACGAATCGTCTGCGCTGCAGGATGGCTGAGGGCGCGGGGTCAGGACGGGCGATCAGGCCAAAGGGATCTTCATAACAAGAGTGTGGGAACGGCGTTTCCAGAAAGCTCCGTGACCAGAAACTGCCCCGAAACGCGTAACGCAGCTCCAGGGACTGGCCCCGTCCTGCCCCCCGGGGCCGAGGCGCCCTGGGTCACGGGTGACCGTCCCTGTCATCCCGACCCCGTTTCTCCTCCACGAGGGCCTGAGAGGGGGCGACGCGGGAGCCCTTCCGGAAGGAGCTGACCCTACGGCCGGGGCCCTGGGACGGGGAGCCCCTCCAAGTCCCCGCTCCCTCTCCGGGCGAGGACCCCGCCCCGGGGGCGTCCCAGCCCAGGCCCGGGGGTGGCGTCTGAGGCCCCAAGCACCAGGGCGGGGCCGCTGTCGCAGTGTCCCCACCCCTGGAGCCCCATGCCCTCCCCTGCGGCTACATCTCCGGCCGTGAGGCACCCCCACCACGAGGCAGAGAAACCAGGGCCAGAGGGCATGAGGGGCAGGTGGGGGCACCTGGCCGTTCAGCGGCAGGGCGAGAAAAGGAACACGGAACTGCCGTCATTTGCTGAGCGCCTTCTGTGTACCAGGCCTCACAGAGAAACTGCAGAGAAAAAGCGGTCGTTCTGTCATGAGCTCAAACAGGACAGATGGACGGGTAGAGGCCGCAGCTCGGCGAGGAGCGAGCCCCTCTAAAGCACGGGTACGGGGGGCTCCTGCCCACCTGCAGGAAGACGGAGTCAAGGAGGGCTCCCTGGAGGAGGCGGCTTCTGGGTCCACCCAGAGGAGAAGAGCTGATGCGGGCGGTTGTGAGTCCCCCCTCACCCCCCTCCGCCCCCACCTGAGCAAGTCGCGGTTGGTCTGGCTCTTCACGAGGTAGTAGCCCCAGCTGTGGGTCACCCAGCCCTTAGACTCGCATTCGATCATCTGGGCCAGTCCTCCAACTGCTGCTTCATTAATTTCACCTTTTAGCCGCCTTATTTTGCCTTCTTTCTGCCTGGCTTTCTTCCTCTAGTCCTGATTCTCAGCGGGCACAAGGCAGTGGGCTGAAAAGGGTCCCTCAAGATTCACGTCCATCCAGAACCTCGGAGCGTGTCTTTATTTGGAAACGACTCTTGGCAGATGCCGTCAAGATGGGATGGTCCTGGGTCAGGCTGGTCCTAATCCCGTGGCGAGCATCCTCGTGAGAAGCGGACACCTGGACAGACGCACAGGGACGAACACCCCAAGCGGTTGGGGGGGTGCTGGGGCAGACGCTCCATCAGAGCCCCCAGGGGCTGGAGGGGGTGCCTGGGGCAGACCTTTCCATCAGAGCCCCCAGGGGCTGGAGGGGTGCCTGGGGCAGACCTTCCATCAGAGGCCCCAGGGGCTGGGGGGCAGCTGGGGCAGACCCTCCACCAGAGCCCCCAGGGGCAGCCCCCAGAAGCACCCCCCTGCCAGAAGCCTCTTGGGCTTCTGGCTTCCAGAACCGTCAGGCATTGACTATCTCTTTTAAGCTACCCAATTTGTGACAATTTGCTCTGGTACCCTAGGAAACCAAGACATACAGCTAATTTCTCATCTCATTTGTCATGAAACTGCAAACGTCCGTCTAAATACCCATTCTGATGCATCCAACATGTTTTGATATGAACCTTTTACTGTCATTCGACCTAAATATTTCATAAGTTTTTACAATTTTCTTTAACTGATAAACCTATGCAGACGCTTGTTACTCATTTCCAAACGTACGAAGAGGCTGCCTCTTTCTCTTTTTTCTGGCCGTCTTTTTATTCATGATTCGAAACTTTATTGGAAGATAGTCCAAGAATTCGGTTTCTGAGCGCGAAAAAGGCTTAAATTCATCCTGTGATTCCTTGAAAGAACACGTCCCACCGGGCACTTAATTCTCAGATTCTGATTTGCACACACGTTTCCCGGATCGCCCGCGCAATCGCTCGTGACCGAGAAAGGACACGGAGCCGCGTGACGACACGAAGGAAGACGCCCTGTCCCCTCCGAGATACGGCCCCGCCCACCTCTTGCGACTCAGGGGGAAACACAGCTTCCTGGTGAGCTTGCCATCACGTCCTCGGCCCAGTGCGCAGCAGGTGTCAGGGATTTCTGAATGAATGAGTGAATGCCTGGAACCTCCCAGAGAAGTGGCGTAACTTATCCGTGGATACTGCTGAGCCTGTAATTCTGTTTCTTACAATACCTCCCAAGGAAACCATGAGAGGCATCAAAAAGATACCTGTATGAGAATGGTCCTTGCAGTGCTAAAAAAAAACGCTTTGATCCAACCAGCAACAATAAGAGATTACTCACGTCAGGTCAGAAACATCTACAGAACACTCTACACCACCAAATCATACTTCAGTACCTTTAGTGATCACATAAAGATTGGTTTAGAACACGCAGGATTCAAAATTACATGTAGTTGGAGTTGCCGTTGTGGCTCAGTGGAAACGAATCTGACTAGGAACCATGAGGATGAGGGTTCGATCCCTGGCCTCGATCAGTGAGTTAGTGAGTCAAGCACCCGGCGTTGCCGTGAGCTGTGGTGTAGGTCGCAGACGCGGCTCGGATCTGGTGTTGCTGTGGCTCTGGTGTAGGCCGGCAGCTGTAGCTCTGATTCGACCCCTAGCCTGGAAACCTCCATATGCCGCGGGAGCGGCCCAAAGAAATAGCAAAAAGACAAAAAAATAAAAAAAAATAAAAAAATAAAACAGGCCTGGAGTTCCCGTCATGGCGCAGTGGTCAACGAATCCGACTAGGAACCATGAGGTTGTGGGTTCGATCCCTGGCCTCGCTCTGTGGGTTAAGGATCCCGTGTTGCCGGGAGCTGTGGTGTAGGTCGCAGACGCGGCTCGGATCTGGCGTGGCTGTGGCGCAGGCCGGCGGCTACAGCTCCGAATCGACCCCTAGCCTGGGAACCTCCATATGCCGAGAGTGCGGCCCTAGAAAAGACAAAAAAAAAAAGAAGAAAACAGGCCAAAGACATGGACAGACACCTCAACAAGGAAGACGCAACAATCGGCAAATATGCATGGGAATGAGGGGCCACGAGACACGTGGAAACTCGGAGTAAAACGAGACGCCAGCACGCAGCCGTCAGAGTGGCCCAGCCCCAGAGCACCGACGCCACCTCGTGCTGGCAGGGACCTGGGGCAGCAGGAAGCCTCGTCCGTCGTGGGTGGGAACACGACGTGGTGCAGCCACTCTGGAAGACAGTTTGCGGGTTTCTCACAAACTACATGCACTCTCGCCAGGCAGTCCAGCAACGGCACTGCAGGTATTGATCAAACGGACCCAAGGCTCCACCCACGGACCGTCGTGGTGGCTGTACTCACCACAGCTACAACGTGGAAACAACCAAGACGTCGCTCAGCCGGTGACGGATAAATAACCCGTGGTCCCCGGAGAAGAGAGTGCCACTCGGCTCCGGGAAGGAGCGAGCTGTCAAGTCACAAGAAGACTTGGACGGTCCACGTTCTCTGCAGCCAATCTCCACCCTGAGCAGCAGACCCGCTCACTCAGTGCCTGGGCTTCTGACCTGCAGAACTGTGTGCCACCGAGAAATACAGATGCACCCAGTGGGTGGTGGTGTGTTATGCAGCTAACACACAGAAGTTCTCTCTGTTTAAAAGGATACCCCCTTGGAGTTGCCGTCGTGGTGCAGTGGTTCACGAATCCGACTAGGACCCATGAGGTTGCGGGTTCGATCCCTGGCCTCGCTCTGTGGGTTAAGGATCCGGCATTGCTGTGAGCTGTGGTGTGGGTCGCAGACGCAGCTCGGATCCTGCATGGCTGTGGCTGTGGTGTAGGCCGGCGGCTACAGCTCCGATTGGACCCCTAGCCTGGGAACCTCCATATGCCGCGGGAGCGGCCCTAGAAAAGGCAAACACACACACACACAAAAAAAAAAGTCACTCCTAGCACAGAGTAGATACTCAAATATTCTCTCAAAGTGCAGTAGGTTCATCATACATTTCAGCTTAAAAAATCAGACTCAAAATTCCCGAAAGAACCTCATCCAGGTCCCAGGAGAAAGCTCTCTGTGGACACGATGCCACATACACTTGCTTTTCTGTATTCGTAACAACAACAACAAAACTTGGAGGAACCGGGGCGCCTGTGAGAGAAGCCAGTCTGAAAAGGCTGCGGACTGCGTGTTGCCAGTGGCCTGACCTTTGGGAGCCAGCAAAGGGCTGGGGTCGCCAGGGGTCGGGGAGGGTGGGGGACCAGGAGCAGCACAGGCGGTTTGGAGGGTGGCGAGGACGCTGGGCGACATGAGAATGATGGAAACGGGGACCACCTTTGTCCACACCCTCAGCATCTACGACCGAAAGACTGAGCCTCGGGTAACCTCTGGGCGTTTGTTAACGAGGCCACATCAACGCTGCCTCTGAATCTCCACAGGGCTCCCCGCTAAGGTGGGCGAGGCCAGGAAAGCTGCCTCCCTTTGCTGCGGACCTAACCCTGCTCCTCAACCGGCTGAGGTGTTGACAGCAGCCGGCGGCAGGTGCTAACCTAGTGCCCGTGTGGGGAGGAAGAGCCCCCAAAGAGGCAGCAGCACAGAAAGCACCGCTCCGGGAAACGCCCAAGGTCAGACTCTGGCGAGACCGCTGCGCTCCTTTCTCCTCCCCTGAGCCCTCCTGCGATTGTGCGGGGTCGACCTTTCCTTCCAGGACGCCATCCTTTCTGAACGTTTTCAACCTTTTTAAAAACCGCTCCAGACGCTCTGGGGTTCCTGCAGAGCTTCCTCACATCACGCGGGGAACAGCTGCCCTGCGCGCCGGAGACGCATCTCACGGAGACACGGCTGGACGGACAGGCACGGCTGCGCCCTCGCGTGCAGACACCTGCTGCTCTCAGGCTGTCCCTGCCCCCTGGGCTCTGTCAGCGCCGCCCCTCCGCACCCCTTGAAATGCTGGGGCTCAGAGGCCCACCTGGGGCCCCTCACCACCCCTGCACCCCAGCCCGGGCCTCGCCCCAAGCCTGCTGTCTCCACCACCCCCACCAGACCTTGAGAGCCGCTGTCTGCTGCTAAGGGCGCCCAGGACCCTCCCACTCCCGCCCAGAAACCTGAGGATCCCAGAGCACCCCTCCCTCCCACCCCCACCGTCTCCAAACCTCCCCCCTCTTCTGACTTCTCCCTGGCTCCGTCCCCGCCCCTCCACCGCCACTCAGGCGAGCAGGCATCTCCACTGAACGGCGCCAAGAATACGGGGTCACCCACGTGCCTTTTCTTTCTCACATCCCAGGGCTTCCCCACAGGCCTCTGGTCCGCACACACGCACAGCCTCCCCCACCGGGCACCCCCCTCGCACGACGGCCTCCTCCTGTCCTGTCCACGCTCAGTCCTAGGGCCGAGGGATCACGACACATCCCCCCCGGCCTGGCGGCCACCAGAACAACCGCAGACTCTGGCCTGGACATCCAGGGCCACACACCCTGCCTCCTCCAGGAAGGCCTCCTGGCCTGCCTCGGCCCACAGCAATCCCCCAGCCTGCGCCGGCTCTGGACTGCACACGCGGTGCCTGGCCAGCATACAGGGCTCCCTCCATGTCCACGCAAGCCCCCGTCCCCCCAAGCCTACCCACCCCATCGCCCCGAGGAAACGCCTCCACTCAGAAAGTTCCCTCACAGCTGGCTGCCCTCCCCTGCAGGGCGCCATCCGCAGGCTCGAGGTGAACTCATCCCCCCACCTCGGCCTCCCCGGTGGCCGCCTTGGGGCCGGGAGGAGGGACGGCCCCTCGAGGTCCTCAGGACTTCAACACCAACCCACCCAAAGTACGCCTCTGTCTGAATGACAGACGGAGAGCCGGTCGTCAGAGGCACAGGGGCCCCTCCGCGGGGTCTCCAGACTCATCCGACGCCCTGTTCCGCCCGCAGCCCTTGGGAGGCGCTACTGGAGCCGACAGCACTTCCTTCGGCGGAAGCCCTGCGGGTGTAGGTTCTGCCGGAGGAGCGTCCGCTCACCCCAAGTGCAACCGCGTAGCCACTCATTTTATCTAAGGCCACCAAGCAGCCTGCGTCTCCGGCGTCTGCCCGGCAGATCACAGGGAAGCCACCCCTGAGCCACTCAGGGGACGGTGGTGGCACGAAGGGAACAAGGGTCCAAGGTCCACAAACCAGCACAGAAGCGGGCGGCACAGAGCAGGTGGACGCGGATTGGGGAAAGGGCGGCGGCCTCACGTCGGGGAAGCCGTGAGCTGGTCCGGTCCTTTGGGAGCAGTCGGGGAACAGGGTTCAAGAGCCACAAACACCCAGTCACTCTGGGCCCCCAGCCTGTCCCTGACATGTCTGCACACACACCCCTTTCTCCTCTACATCGTCTCCTTGGCACAAAGGTGATTTCTGAAGGGAAAAACCCTGAACGCCATCAAACGCAAAACGATGGGAAGGTGAAATTATGACACATCCACGTCATGGATGCGCGACAGCCCCCAGACGCCATAAAGACCCTGCTGCTCAAGTGCACACTGAAAAACGGCCAAAGTGGTAACACTGTGTCATGTTTCACCACAACAAAACAAGCTACTACAGGAGCTCCCGGTGTGGCTCCGTGGTTAACAAACCTGACCAGTATCCACGGCGGCACAGGTTCCACCCCTGGCCTCGCTCCGTGGGTCGAGGATCCGGCGTTGCCGTGAGCTGTGGGGTAGGTCGAAGACGAGGCTCGGATCCGGCGTTGCTGTGGCCGTGGTGTAGGCTGGCAGCTATAGCTCTGATTTAACCCCTAGCCTAGCAATTTCCATATGCCTCTGTGCAGCCCTAAAAAGCCCCCCCAAAAAAGGAAAGGCCTCAGAAAAGTGTCGGGCCGGCACACAGGTGCAGTGCGAGGGGTGCATTTTCATAGGACGGCCTTTCTCTGCACCGTTTCAAATTCAGTGTCAAAGGGACGGATGACCATCTGGACAAGATCTGGAAGGCGGGGTCCTGGGGGGGCCCCACGCTGTGTGTTGCCAGCAAAAGATAAGGACTGTCTCTCAGCCTCAGGTTTCCACCAGAGAGGAAGCCCACCTCCGGGCCCGCATACCCACTGAGGCCTGGGTGGCCTGGCCAGGGCAGCACCCGGAGAGCTGCGCCATCCCACCTGGCTGTGTGGGCAGCACCGCCTCCGACCTTATAAGAGGCCTCACAAACACGCTTCCTGCTCCAGACACAAGAGGAGAAAACTGTTCCCCCCAGGCTTCTGCCCCGGCCCACCTCCAGGCAGAGAGAGCTCCAGGACCCAGAACCCATCCTGCGCCCACGCCACCAACACTTTGCAGCAGCTCCCTGGTCGGCAAATGTGTCAGGAAGTGAGACTTCGGTGGGGTTTAGGCTCTTTAACCCCCCTCGCGTTTGGGGACCTCGGCTCCACCTGCACATCCGCTGCTAACGCCAGGGAGGGACTCCCGGGAAAACGCACCCATGTGTGAAAGCTTGCACACGACTTCGGAGACTCCGCAAGACTGCCCCCAGAGCCTGGAACCTAGGCTCCCTTGTCACCTGTGGACAAGTCACCCTATCTCTTCCAGACCTCAGTCCTAACTTGTCAAAAGCAGGTAATAAACTGCCTCTCTGGGCAAGTAGGATCAGTTAATCTTCCCCAATGTTTATGCCCGTCCCAGCCTCTACTCCAAGCTCCAAACTGAGAGGACGCTCGGATCTGGTGTTGCTGCGGCTGCGGTGTAGGCCGGCAGCGGCAGCTCCGATTCGACCCTTAGCCTGGGAACTTCCAGATGCCACAGGTGCAGCCCTAAAAAGAACCCCCCCCCAAAAAAAAATTTTTTTAGTGGATTGTTTTAAAGAGAAGAAACAAATACGTCCCTTTGGATTAAGGCTATGTGTCCCAGGAGCCACTGTCCAAACTAAACCACTGGGGGGCGGGGGGGGGGGGCTCGGGGACGCAGAGGTGCTTAAAAACAGACCATGGCCCCCGCTGGGTTCCCATTAAGGGCCCACAAGAGACGGGCAGGGGCAGCTGTGACAAGGACCGGAAGGAGGAGCCTTGGGTGACTCCAGAGAGTTCCGGGGAGGAAGGGGGCCCCCGCGGAGGAAGCAGGAGAGCATGAGAGGCGTCATTCACGGGGCAGTGAGCTGGGGGTCTCCCTCCTCAGAACAGAGGGTGTGGATCAGGCCCGCGCCCCCCTGCACAGGTCTGAGGGGCAGGCAGCATCCGCCAGGCCGCAGAGAGCAGGTGAACCCGGACTCCAACCTCACACGGCCCCATCACAGAGATCTTCTTTTACCCCAAGTGCCCGCGGCCTCTGCAACGGGTCCCCTGCGCTGAAAGCTGTCGGTGAGCCCGTTAAGCTACAGCCACAGGCAGCCGTTCCCAAGCCTGGGCTCCGCCTTCCACGAGGCCGCCGAAGGCCTGAACCTCCCGGAAGAGGCAGGGGGATTCTGTGGCCGGAACACAGAGCCTGGGATGAACGAACCCACCTAGGCCTCCCTGCCCAGCTGCGCAGCCCCCTGCAGCGGAGGGACCTGCACCCACTGACCTTCTCCAGCTTCTCGAAGTGCTCCCGCAGGAACTTCATGGGGCGGGCGGGCTTGGAGACGCACAGCTGCACGATGCAGTCCTTGAGCACCTGCTGGACGCCGTGCTTCTGCACGTAGAGCTCGCAGCCTCGCAGGCTGTCGTCCTCCTCCAGCTGGTGCGGGGATGGGGAGGCCATGGCCACGGCTGCCTGCTGCCCGCTTCCTGCTGAGGACACACAATCATGCGGGCCTCGCAGGGTCAGGACCCCCGCGCCACAGACATGCATCTCACAGGCGTTATAAGGTGTAGCCAGGGAGCAACGTGACAGGGTTACACGGCTGGGCCGGGTGTTTGCATCTGTCAAAGGGGCCTCCGCGTGAAATGGCCTGGCAAGAGAACTGCAAAGCTACCTCCAGGCAGATCCTGGCGGGGGCGGAGGGTCTTCCCGGCAACGACGCTGTTGGCTGGGCAACCTGACGGTGGCGAGTGGGGGCGCGGGGTCCTGAGGGCCCGGCCCGGCGGTTAAGTGGTCTCGCTGGCGTCCCTCCCTCCCCCTGCAGGACACTGCGTGTCCTCCACGCTATCTGCGCCCGCGGCCGGCCCGAGGGCCCTGGGCACTGCCAGGCAAGGGGGTGGGGACAGGAAAGCGACAAAGCCCGGCGGCCTCGGGGGAAGAAGAGCCCTGAGAACAATGGCAGGGCCGCGCGTTCTCGGCTACGCGCCGCGGGTCACAAAGCCCGCCCCGAACCGGCCCAGAGGCCAGCCGCCCGCGCGGCGCACGCAGCCCGGACTCGGGCCTCCGCGGCGATTCCGCCCGCTCCGGCCAAGAGGGCGGCGGCGGGGGGCGCCCCAGGTTTCCGGCGCAGCCCCCTCCCCAGCCCCGTGTACCTGGATGTGCGGCGCCAGAGGCTGGAGGCGGCTGCGCGGGGACGCGGGGACGGCCGGCGAGCGGTCCCCGCACTGCAGCGGCGCCGCCCTCCGTCCGCCCCCGCGCCACGCCGTCCACCCCCCGCCCGGCGCGCACCGGCCTCCCCTCTCTCCTCCCGCACCCCGTCCACCCCCGCACGCCCCTCCCCGCCCGCACCCTATCTCCCACAAAATAGGCTTTTCCTCCCAGGACCCCCCTCCCCTGCTCCCCAGATTTCCCGTCACCCGCAGCCCACGCCTGTCCCCCTCTCAGCTCCTTCTCCCTCCTCCTCGCTGCCCCCCACCCTCCCTCCCATCCCGGCTGGGTATCCAGGCTGACAGGCCTACCGGTGGACAGACGGACCCACACGTCCCCAGCGCAGTTGCACAGATTGGCCAGGACCCCAGCCACCCCCAACTCCCTCCCCAGACCTCCCCCCACAACCCCTCCCAGACCCTGCTAGTACCCACCCTGGCTGGTTTCAGCCCCTGGAGTCTCAAGCTGTTGGCCAGGACCCCACTTCCACTGCCCACACCCGGGCTGTCACATCCCTCTGTCATTGAGTCTGCAGGGGTAGCCAGGCGAGCCCAAGTTATTCCTTTTCTTGGTTAGGGGACCAGTTTCACCCGGATGCTCCAGGAGGAAATCAAAGGGTCCCCCTCAATTCTTCCCACCACCCGCGGGCGTCCAGGAGCTCACCGAGGCCAGCACAGTCCCTCGGGATCTCCTGATCCCAGGCCTTCGGGAAAGGGACTCACTCCCCCTTATTCTCCCAGAGTCACATCTTAACTGCGTTCTTCTTCCAGGGTGGCAGAGACTGCATCTCAGGCAGTTGGGGGTCCCCAGCCTTTACCTAAAGTGGTCGAAGTACCACGGAGCAGGGTTAGGGATCCCAGGCCTTAAAGCGGAAGCCCCCTGAGCCCACCCCCCGCCTTTTCCTCTGCCTGGAGGTAAAGGAACAGGCTGTGCTCAGGGGCTCAGACCAGGGGCTCCTCTCTGCTTCTCCATCCACTGCCTCCAGCCGTGCCTCCTGTTCGGTCCCCATCTCAGGTGCATTCACACCTGTGTTCCCATCACACCTGATGGAAGAGTCATTTGGGGAAACTGAAGTCCAGTCTCAATCAAAACTTTACCCCCCAACCAGCTTAACCCTCTGGCTGTTCGCTCAGGCCACCTCTCCTCCCTTGCCCGCCCCCCCATCCTTCCCCTCTTACTCCTGGCTCCTCCAGGGTGGCCTGGTGAAAAGGGGGACATAAAATTGGGGCTACACATCACTTGACAGACTGGGGGGGACATGCTCCAGGGCTGGCCTGTGCTCTCAGCCTCTCCTGGGGTGCTCCAGAGCTCTCTGCACGCTCCCCCCAGAGTGGGGGACCCTCTCTGAGGACCACCGTCTGATCCCGAGGCACCCCCGCCCCCATAGCCTCATTCTGCCCGAGGCTTTGCCCTGACACAGAGCCCCCTGGACAGCGTTTTGCAAGACAAGGTCCTCCCAGGTGCAGGGGCTGGCAGGTGGCTGGGAGCCCTGAGCCCCCCAGACACTTGGCCCCTTGGTCTCTCTCAGCTGCGACTGCACGAGTCCCGTTCGCCACCACGGTGGCAGTTCCCGCCAGCCCCTCCGCTGCAGACCCCTCCAGGCCACTCGGGCCCCTGTTTCAGAGGCTCCCATCCTCCAGGGACTGCAGGCGGCTCCCCCTAAGAACTCCGTCCCACCTCCCTCCAGCAGCAGGCCAGGGCCTGGCTCCACCCGCAGCCCAGCCTGCAGACGAGCCCTGGCCACCTCTCTTGCGGCCCCTGCTCCCAAGATGTCCAGCTGGCTGACTGCTGTGAGGAAGGGAGCCAGGGACTCTGAAAGCAAGCCTGACACTCAGCTTCTGTCCAGGCCTCCCGGCTGTGTCAGCCAGGAAATGTCTGTATTGGTGCCACGGGGGGGGCGGGGGGGTTGTAACTGAGAAGCACGCAAGCAAACAGCTCCACGGGTGCAAGCACAGGGACAGCCGGGAAGGCGGACTGGACCGCTGGCAGCCAGTGGCCTTCGTGAGGACAGCAGGATCATCCCTCAGTGAAGTCAGGAAGCTGTGTGGCCCAGTGCCGCCATACACAGCTAGGCTGAGGCCACCACCCCACCAGTGACAAGTGCTTATATCCTGAGGGTCGGAACAGCCGTGTCCTCCTACCCGCAGTGGTGATCACATCATCACTCAAAAGTCCCAGCCAATCATGGCCTGCCTGTCCCCCCCCACAGTAGGTGCAGGTGCCCCAGCCCCTGGGCCTCCCCTCACCGTGGAACCCCGTGACTGAGTCCTGCAGAAATCCAACCTCGAAGCCACATTCTCCAGCCACCAACCACCCACCTCCACCCCCTGCCCCCAAGTCCTGGCTCTGCCAAGCCCAGATCCCCCACCAAGACTCAACCAAGACACTACCTCGGTGGGGAACCTTCTCAGCACCTCCTGCACCTGCAGATGAGGCTGAGCCTTGTGGGTGCCAGCCAGGACTCCCTGTGGCTGCAGCTGCATCCAAAGTGCTACCAGTGAACTTTGAGAGGCTGTCGGCCAAGCTTGTGTCTCTAGCCCACTGTGCCCAGAGCCCGGGAAGGCACAGAGGCTGTAGTCTTGCTCTTTTTTTGTTTTCTTTTGTCTTTTCAGGGTGGCGCCCATGGCTTATGGACATTCGCAGGCTAGGGGTCGAGTCAGAGCTGCAGCTGCCGGCCTACACCACAGCCACAGCAACGCAGGATCTGTGCCACACCTGCAACCTACACTGCAAATTGCAGCAATGCCGGATCCTTAAGCACGGAGTGAGGCCAGGGGTTGAATCCACATCCTCACGGATACTGGTTGGGTTCTTAACTCGCTGAGCCACAACGGGAACTCCTGTCTTGCTCCTTATTGACTCTACCGGGCACGGAGACAGACACAGACGTCTGCTGGGGAAGAAAGCAGGGTCATGCCCCAGCCGCCTGGCTCTGCTCAGGGACTGCCAGGCTGGGTGCTGCCTCCCAACCTGTGGGCCTCCTGCAGGGTCCCAGCCGGATGCCGTCTGAGGGTGCCCAGCTGGGAACGGAGCGAGAAGCACACGGTCAAGTCCAATAACTGAGAACACCGCCAATTACTGTTCCTCCAGCCCCATCCCTCCTCGGGGAGCAGGCTGATTCCTCCCGGAGCAGCCGCCTGCTGGCTGTGGGGGTGCAGGTGAGGGACGCAGCCTGGAACACGTGGCCGGCGGGGCAGCTGAGGAACTGGCCGCCAGTGAGAAGCAGCAGGAGGTGCAGACTTTGCCACGCGAGGCAATGAACTGCTCCCTGGTGTGGTCTGGGGTGAGGCGCTCCTGGAGAACCTCGCCCTGGCCCCGGGGGCCACCTTCAGAGGACACAGCTAAGCGGCGCCTCGACTCCCGGGCCACAGGCCCCGAGGTAATCAGTGAGTGCCAGTCCCTGAGCTTGCGGGGACGCGTCTGCAGAGACAGACCACTGCTTCTGGGGGTCAAGCGAGAGAGTTTGAACCAGAGCCAGTCAGGAAGGAAGCAGCTGCCGGTAAACGTCCCTGCCTCCCTCCCCAGTTCACACGTTAAGTCCTCCCCCCCCACCCCCATGCGATGGCGCTGGGAGGTGGGGCTTTGGGGTGATGAGAGCACCAGGGTGGGGCATTAGCATGGGATGCACCCTCCTAACAAGAGGCCCCAGGGAGCCCGTCCCCCTTCCTCCGGTGGCCAGAAAGTGAACCAGGACCCAGAGCCGCACCAGACGTCGTGCAGCTGGAGGAGGGAGCATCACACCCAAACCTCAGGCCGTCCAGAGGCTGGACCCCAGCCGTGGACCCTCCCCGACGCGTCCTCTCTGGGGACAGGGTCTGACCTACAGACACAGGTGAGGGCTCCGCACTGAGCAGCCGCCCTGCTCTCCTGCAGTCAGACTCACAGAACGAGACTCCTCCGCAAGCCCCGAGCCTGCATCACGCCCCGGGTGTCCACCCTTGGGCCTGTGACTCTGGTGGGGAGTCCCCATGTGCCTGGTGAGGCTGCGGGAAAGGAGACGCCACAGAGCCAGCTTGCTCTCGCCGTGGGGACCTCAGAACCTGCCCGTCCTCCGTGAGGACGTGAGGAGGAGCTGCAGCTGCCAGGGACAGCTGGACACCAGAGAGGGCGTTCAGGCGTCCCCTGCCCAGCCTTCAGGAGGCCACCCCCCGGGGAGGTGGATGCCCCGCGGATCAGCTACCTGCGTAAATGCCACTGGTTGAGCCCCTGAGGTCGGGGTGAATGGTTGCTCTGTGCCAGAGACCTGAACCACCTCCAGGTCCACGTGTCTCGAGCCAGACACAGGCTCCCACAAGCTGGCATCTCCTTTCCCTGAGTTTTCCACTCAGAAAGACACGTCATCCCAGCCAGCAGCCCCGGGGCCCCCTCTGCGGCCCCTTATGGCTGTGTTCTGCCTGCATCACCTGCAGGCTGTTCGGGGGTTTTAGTCTCTCTCTTGTATGTTTGTTTTACTGTCTAACCTTTATCATTACCTGTCTTTTACTCTGTTCAGACTTGTCTGTATATTTTGCTCTGGGGGAAAAGCACTGTTTTAACCCTAAACAGGCAAATAGAAGCAATAATAAAGGTTATTTATCGAACTAAAGAGCAACACCTGACATCAATTTGACTCGTTCCTTTGAAGGCAATCTGGTCTTTCTCTCTGACAATCACCTGTAAGTTCCTGTGTGCCTTTGATATTCTTAAATTTCACAACATAGCAATATGTGCACCTTGCTGGGGCTGGGAGGGTCCTTCAATTTTCACTCTTCTGAAAATTTGCCTCCATTATCTCTTCAAATAGCTCATAGGCCCGCTTTTTATCATCCCTTTTTCTGGAGGCCTATGAACCAGATATTAGCGTGTCTGCTTCTTTCATCCACACCTCTGACTTTCTTTTATATAGCTTCTTGTCGTGGTTTTGTATTGCTCAGATAAAGACTCTTTTCTCTCCTTTATAGGTAGGTTCCATTTATTTTAATGTACTGGTCCTTCTGTTATACTGTCCTTGCTTCTGCTCATTTGTTTATGCAGTTATGCAGGATTTCGAGGAGAGGGGACAGGAGGTCACAGCCCCCTAAGTGTTCTCGTAGCCATCATGACAATCGGGACACTCAAGCACCATCACGATAGGAGGCTCCCTCTGCGACCCCTGCACAGTCACACTGGGCGCCCATCCCTAACCCTAGAAGCCACTAACCCATCTTCCAGCTCTGTAACTGTAATTTCCTGAATGTCATAAAAATGGAACCGTGATACAGGTATCCTGTTATTACTGTCTTCTTTTATTCAGCATACCTCCTGGAGACACTTCCAAGTTCTTGCATGTATCAAAAGTTCCTTTTTCTTCTTTCTGTCTTTTTGGGGCCGCACCCACAGCATATGGAGGTTCCCAAGCTAAGGGTCTCCTTTTTGTTTCTGAATAGAACCGAGCTAATGTCCAGATTGGAAGACTACCTGTTAGGGATTTTTAGTTTGATCTCATTTTTTGTCACAGAACAGGCACCACATGACTTTGCTTCTTTTACATGCGTTGAGGTCTGTCTGTGTTATCCTGGCATGGCCTCCACACCTGTAAACAGCGCGCATTCTGCTCCCGCTGGGCCGCCTGTTTCGTGAACGTCCACGAATCCTCTCGTCCTTGCGGACCGGCTAGGACTTCCAGCAGCTGCTGAGGGTCGGGGCGCAGGTCCTCGCCTGTATCAGGCGGTTTGTCTCTCCCTTTCAGCTCTGCCAATGTTTGCTTCGTGAATTCTGAAGGTCTGTTGCTGGGGTCATAAATATTTGCAATTACTATATACCTTCTTGGCGGATTGATCCTTTCGTCGTTATACCACGCACCTTTTCCCCTATAAATTTCCCGTGCTTTTAAGTCTACTTGGGCTGATGCTGTTCTTACAAAATAAATGTTTGCGTGATATGCCTCCATCCTCTTACTTTCAACCTGCCCGCGTCATTACGTTTGAAGTGAGGTTCAGCACCTGGTAAACAACACACACGTGGGTCCTGGTGTTTTATTTCCTCTTCAAACCTCCATCTCGGGAGACCAACACCCGCGAGCGGCGAGGGAGCGGCGGGACCGGGTGACCTTTCCGCGTCACTGCATCTGACAGAGCTGCCCCAATCCAAGCCTGCAAGACACCTGAGGGTCACAGGAGCCGCCTGAAGATGCGAAAGGGCGCGGCCACCGCCGCTACGCCCAACACGGTTCCGCGGCGGCCGTCGGATTGGCCGCCCGCCAGGCCCCGCCCCAACTGGCCCCGCCCCCAGGGCCCTGTCCGCGACCCAAGCCGCCAATAAAGTTGCGCTCGGAGCCGACCGGAAGACGCGCCGTAATCCGCGCCAACGGCCGTCGTAAAAGCGCCGGTCTCCCCTGGTGACTAGCAACGCGGGAAAGATGGCGGCGTTGGTGGCGGCTGAGGCGGCGGTGACCCGGGGCCCCGCGGAGGCCGCCGAGGCGGCCGAGGCGGCGGAGCTGAGCCGCGTCCTGAGCCGCCTGTTGCCCGGGCTTGAGGCCGACAACAAGCTGGGCCGGCGGCGCGCGCTGGAGGCGCTGCAGCGTGAGCTGGAGGCAGCGCGGCCTGAGGCGCCCGACGCCGACCCCGCCGCCGCGGCCGCCGCCTTCCAGGGCCCGTGGGCCCGCCTGCTGCTGCCGCGCCTGCTGCGCTGCCTGACCGACCCGGCCGAGGGCTGCCGCGCGCTGGCGGTGCACCTGTTGGACCTGGGCCTGCGGCGCGCCGCGCGGCCTTGCGACGCCCTCCCGCGCCTGCTGCCCGCGCTTGCCGCCCGCCTCGCCTGCCCCGAGCCCGCGCGCCGCCCGCCTCCAGAGCCCTGCGAAGAGCTGCGCCTGGCGCTCGTGCAGCTGCTCGGGCTGGCCGTGCGCCTGGGCGGCACCGCGCTCGCGCCCCACCTGGACGACGCGGTGCGGGTGCTGCGCTCCACGCTGTTGGACCCCTTCGCCGCCGTGCGCCGCGAGAGCTGCGAGTGCGCCGCCGGCCTGGCGCGCGCTACGCCAGGTGCTGCTCCCCCGCAGGCCCTCACCCCGCGCCGTCCTCGGCTCCTTCCCCCGTCGTTGCCCCCTGCCGGGCGGGAGCCGCGTGGCTGAGCCCCCGCACAGGGACTGCGCTTGGCGCGTGCTCACTGCTGCTTGAGTTGAGCCCCACGCCGTCCCCACCTGCTCCCGCACTGGCGGCTTCCTATCAGAATTCCCGTCGTTCTGGTCAGTCGTGGACCAGAGCCTGCCTAGCCTGCCGCGTTCTGGGGACCCGAGGGGTCAAAGAACTCGCCCACGTCTTTCAGACGGGTCTCAAGCCTGGCTGTCACGAAGAACTGATTCTGACTTTCCGTGAGGACCTTAGGAAGCGGGGTGGCCTCGCCTGAGGCGGGGCTAGTCCAGCTTCCTGCAGCATTGCTGGGCGTCTGGCCAGGGGCTCAGCCAGACGTGGGACAGGCGATGTGGCGCTGCTCCATGTTCCTTTCGGGCACCTGTCACACCCGTGGGCAGCCTCATGCCCTCCCCTCACAGCTCCTGGGTTCAGCCGGGATGAGGTCAAGCCCCAGCCTCTTCCCTTGGGTCCCCAAAGCCTCTGGGTCCTCCGGAGAGGTGCTGCTTGGGTCACACCCATCCCGGTGCCTCTGCTGGCGCCGGGGAAGTGAAGCTGGGCCAGGGTGGAGGCCCGTGGGTTCCGCTGGTGACGGGTGGCCTCCCGTGTCCCACAGACCACTTCCACATGCAGTCGGAGTCCTTGATCGGCCCCCTGATGCAGACCGTCTCCCACCAGCACTGGAAGGTGCGAGTGGCCGTCATTGAGGCCACAGGCGCCGTGATTCAGTTCGGCAGCGGAAAGTCTGTGGACGACGTGCTCCCGCACTTTGCTCAGCGGCTCTTTGACGACGTCCCCCAGGTAATGGGGTTCTTCCTCCGGGCAGTCCCTTTTGTCCACCAGAAGTGTGCCCGTGCTCTTCGTCACTCGCTCGCCTTGGCCTTTTTTTTAAAGCTCTCCCCGTGTGACAGCCAACATCTCTTTATTGTTCCCAGTCACTGGGTGTCTTTGGGAAACGAGGGAGAGCCGAGAATTGTCTCGACTCACTTGTTAGTCGTAACTCCAGGGACTGTGGCAAGGGACCTTCCTTTGAGGAAGGAACTTTGAGTCTTGGCGCAGCTCGCAGAGGCATCTGCAGCATGTGCCCTCCATCAGGGCGGCCTGACGGAGAAGCCCCAGAGGCTGGAGAACCAGGCCCTGGAGAAGGACGGAGTCAGGGCGGGTGTGTTGGGGAAATTTGCCCCGTTGGCTTTGGGGCAGACATGCAGGTGGGGATGAGAAAGCTGGCTCTTGCGTTGGTGGAGCCGGCTCGGAGGGCCGTCACGCATCTGAGGCCCTGGGGAGCAGAGCAGAGGCTGCTGTGAGCAGGCCGTCCCCAGGGGAGGATCCGGCGAGGCAGGCACGCGGGCTCCAGGGACCTGCTTGAGTCCTGCTGCGCTTTTGCATAAACGCCTATGGGCCGGGCTGCCCGTCGGGTCCTGCAGGAGCTTCGTGTAGCTTGAAGAATCACCAGACTTCCTCAGGGGGGCGCTGTTTGGCACTCCTCCCAGCAGCGCACCAGGATCTGATTCCTCTTTGTCGTCACGGCACCTGTCACTGTTTTTCCTTCCTTTCGTTTTTCCTAGTGGGCGTGAGGGTAGCTGCCTGTGCTTTGACCTAGGTTTTCCTGACCCGTGGGGTCAGTGGTGTGACGGTCTCTCGGTGAGCAAGCCGGGGCCGTTAGCTTACACACCGGAACATTCAGGTTGCGTGACTCAAGGCCGTTCGCGAGAGCTTTGTGCCAGATCCAAAGGCTCCGGTCGTCTCTTCCCGCCAAACAGAAAGTTAAAGGCTCTGGTCACTAACCTGGGACGTGACAAGAAGCCTGTCCCCGCCCTGCTGCTTGGCAGGGGACCGGAGGGCGGGTGGCCTTGCTTCTCCTCAGGAGCCTGGCCACCTTGGGTGTGCAGGATGCGGCCCAGGACGTGGGAAGAGGGGTGTTGCGGGGCGGCGGGGCAGATGCAGCTTTCCCCAGGCTCAGAAAGCTCCCCCGCCCGTGCCTCCGTGTGCACCATCCAGGCGAGAGCGCCCAGCTCAGGTTAAGCCCTCTGTTGCCCCAGGGCTCCGTGACGTGGGGGCCTCCCTCCGCCCACTGCCGAGTCTCTGACCAGAAGACAGAATTCCGTGTGCTTTGTGTAGTTGGGGCGAACACAGCCCTGTTGCCGAAGCTGTGGGAGGTGATGGTGCAGGCCTCATCAGGGCCGCCCAGCCAGGAAGCCTGGGCTCCACCGCCCGGGTGCAGGTGCTTCTGCGCTTAAGCTCGCCCGTCCTGGGCCAGCAGCAGTGGAGCAGATGGGGGGGCCTGGGGGGTGAGAGAATGAACCTTAGCTCTGCCTGGGGAGTCCTGGGGAAGCCGAGGAAAGCAGCCTGTTTCCCCCCCCGCCGTTCAGCTCCAGCTCCCTGGGGAGCCCGCAGGATGCCATGTAACCAGGCCCGGCGGGTGGACCTTGCCTGAGTGAAGCTGGGCGGGTACCCCAACCTTTGGTCCAATCAGAACATCACGAAGACGAGGCCTGTTGCTGCTCCCTGGGTCTCATGCACCTGCGGTGGGCGACGCGGGTGGAGACAGACACAGACAGCCGCCCAGGAGGCCCCCACCCAGAAGACCAGGAACTCACCACGGGGCTGGGGCCAAGCCTGGGGCCTGCCGTGGCCAGTGAGGGGTCGGCCTGAGCCCTGGTGTCCTCCTCCCAGCAGGACACAGGGCCCTGGCAGTCCAGCCCCCACAGTGGTGGGGAGGCCCCGGGCAGCCGCCTGTGCCCTCAGCGTCCCGTCTCCGTGCAGGTGCGCAGGGCGGTGACACGCGTGGTGGGGGGCTGGCTGCTGGACCTGCGGGACCGCTACTCCTTCTTCCACAAGCTCATCCCGCTCCTGCTGAGCGGCTTCGACGACGACATCCCCGACATCGCGTAAGTGCCGAGGCCGAGGCCGTGATCTGGGCGCCGTGGGCCGTCGTCCTCGCGTGCCGGGGAGCCGCAGCCCCTGCCGTGTGCTCCCGTGCACTCTCCGTGCCGTGTCCTTTGGTCACAGTCTCTCACGGAAGCCGCCCCGTCCCCGTGTTGTGCGTGCTGGGAGGTCACCGGCCTTCTGCAGTTGCGCACCTGTGACACGGGCTCCCGGGCAGGAGTCAGCCCCTTTCCAGTGCTGTGGGCTCACGATGGAACGCGCGGCAGACCTGCTGGCGGGTTCTCTGGGGCACAGGCCCAGCGGCCACCCCCGGGCCCTGCCCCCGCAGGCGCCCCTGACCTGGGTCTGTGTTGCGCTGCAGGCATGAGGCGACCAGCCTCTGGGAGAAGGTCGGCCTGCAGTGGCAGACGGAGAATGAGGAGGACCTCAAGGACAAGCTGGACTTTGCCGGCCCGCCCCCGGCCCATCACCCTTCGCCAGGTGAGTGCCTGCCGCGCCCCCGAAACAGTGGTGTGTGTTCCTATCCTGGGGGTACCGCGCCAGGCCGCCTGGCGTCTGTGTGACTTCACAGGGGCTGCCCCAGGCTGGTGCTGTCAGGTCTGTGGTAGTGTGTGGGCCTCCTGCTAACGCGCAGTGGGGCCGCAGGTTACACCCCAGCCCCCCAGGGAGCAGCGGCGCGAGCAGCCTCATAGCGGACTGTCGTCTGTCACACACGTCTGCTCGGATCTCTGGTCCGGGCTCTGAATGCTTAAGTCGCCATGGAGACCTGAGGATTCCTGATGATGCTTTGTCAGGTCTGCGTCCTGCGGCTTCTCTCGGCTCGGGCTGCCTTTAAAGTCCCCAGCTTGGCCCCACCTGGCAGGCACTGGTGTCGGCTGCGGCTTTGCCCCCTGAGAGCCCCCATCGTCTCCGCCTCTCCCTCCCCGTGGCTGCCCCCCAGCTGACCTGCGGTCCTGGGTGGAACCAGCCAGGCCCACCCCGGGGCCGTGTGCCAGTGCCCTGGGCCCCACAAGCTCGGACGTGGCAGCCAGCAGCGTCCTCCCACGTCTGTGTGGCTGGTTCTCAGGCCCTGGGGGCCGAGGAGCACGGCTCTCTGCTGACAGACGCCGTTGGCCTCTGAGAGAGAAAGGCGGCTGCGTTGCCCGTGGACCGGGGTCTGGGCAGACAGTCCGCTTTCTGCGGGTCCACGCCCCGCACGGGTGCACTTCCAGTACCAGCGCCGGAACCGTCTCCACGTTCTCAGCCCAGGCGGCCCGCTGTCGTCTCCGGGTCGGTGAGGAGTTGACCAGAGTGCTCTTCTCACGCGGAAGCACGAGCCCCTGCTCGCAGTTGAGCCAGAGGATCGGGGCGTGACGGCGGGTTCCAGACCCTCCCGCGCCGCACGGTCTGTCCTTCGGTTGAACCCGTTCCCCTTGGGGACGCCTGACTGCAAAGGCCCTTGCCCCTCACGGTGGCGAAGGACCTGCTGTGTCTTTTGACACGGGAGACAGCACCGGCTCTTTTTTCGAACCAGTTTTAGAGCCACGTAGGCTGCCCTTCCAGTAGACACCGTCGTGACCCCTGTTGGCCGCCTGAGAGCCAGGCCTGCTCCGCTCTGCCGCGGGTCTCACCCAGGCCCTCGGGGGCGGGCGGCTGTGTCTGCAAAGCCAGCGGAGAGCGGCGTGCGGGGCCACGTGCTGTGGGCCCACCTGCAGGGGGTGCGTGCGTGCGGACACGGCTGTCCTTCCCGTGAGGGGCCGAGCCCCGGGGACAGTGGCTTGTCCTCCTCGGCGGATGCCCCTCCCCGCCTGAGGGTCACCCCTTCTTCAGGATGACCCACTGCTCGTCACCTGTCGGCTTCCTCTGCTTCTGAAACAGCAGAACCCGAGCCCCCCCGGGTCTCCCCGCTTGGGATGGCCTCTGAATGCACAGCACGCGACAGACCTGCCGTCACACTGGGACACCCTGGGAAAGTGGTGGTCTGTGTTCTGCCTGCAGTTAAATCGCGCCTGGTCTCACCGTGCCACAGAATGACCCGACGGCGTGGGTGCTGCTGAGCTCGACTCGAGAGCCTGGGGGGGAGGTGGTTAAAGACGGGATCACACTGGGGAGGCCCGAAGCCCCTTTCCGGACGGGTCCTGCTCTGCGCCGGGAGCCGCGCCTGGAGGCCAGCGTTTGCTGCACGTCCGTCGATGCCCAAGGGGCCTGTGCCGGGATCGCAGCCTGGACGGGCCTGCAGGAGAGCCCGGCGAGCTGGCCAGAAAGACGGCCTGAGGATTGGGGGCGACTGTTTGGTGTGTGAAAGTGAGGAGGAAGGTCCAGGCGACCGTGGCACCCCAGTGCCTCCCAGGCCAGAAGGGCACAGGCCTGCGAGCGAGCCCCCGCTGAGCCAGCAGGCCAGTGGCGCTCCTGTGCTCGGCCCAGGGTGAGTGCTCCGAGTCCTGCGTGCGGGAGCTCCACCTGCCGGTGCGTGGGGCCCGCGCTCAGACCAGTGCGTTTATCTAAATAGCCGCTGTGAGGGTGGGGTTGATCTGAGCTGTGAGCCAGGTTTCGTGTGGATTTTTTAAGTGTTCCAGTCTTTCTTCCTGGAGCGATTGAATCATGGTTTCCTAACGTCTAATCCCGAGCAGAGGGCAGCCCCGTGAGTTCCCACGAGCAGTGGGAAGTGTCAGGGACGGGCACCTGTCGCTCCTTTTGGTGACGGGGCAATTGCACCGCCACCGGGAGGAGGCGCCTGGTTCTTCCTGCATCACCCCTGAGCCAGCGTGGGAGGTGGTGGGTCCTCTTCTCGGGCTTTGAGCAGGCTCTGCTCTCAGACCCCCGACTCAGGTCCCGGCTCCCCAGAAGCCTCCCCTGCCCAGCCCTGCATTTTGCACTTGGCACCCCTGCCAGGTCTGGGCCTCCTTCGTGCCAGCTGACCCCTCACCCCCTCACTGGACCTGGTCCCCTGCTCACCTTTACCAGTGGCTCCCCTGAAGCTAGCCAGCCCTCTGGCCGTGGCGGTGAGTTTTGTTTCAGTTATGGAGAGAAGCCAGCTGCACGGGTGTTTGCACCCCGCCTGCCCTGAGAAGGCCAAGCCAGCGCGGGGTCTGTCTGCTTCTCCACTGCCAACGTCTCTTTGTGCCTCGTTCTTGCCCAAGTGCTGCAGTCGTTTCCAGAGAAAAGAGAAGTGGACTGAGGCGGGGCTTAGCTGGGCGCCTGCCAGCAGCTGGACCCTGGACTTGAGCGGGTTCACCTGGGGGTCTCCCTGTGCGGCCACCGCTGCAGCAGGAAGGGAGGCTCCATCTGGAGGGGGAACTGGAACCGCCACGCGTTGCTGGTGGCAGGATGGTGCGATCGCTTCGGGAAGAGTCTGGCTGCTTCCCGACACATTCAGCGCGTGCTCACCAGGTGACCCAGCCGCTCCAGCCCTGGCCGCGTCCCCAGCAGACTAGAAGGTGTGTGTCCACCAGGCCGTGTCGATGCACGTCCGTGGCAGCGCAGCTCACCATGGCCCCGAAGTGGAGACCACGTCTCACGCAGCCCTGGCGGCAGAGCTTCTGCAGGGGCCGTCCCTGTGCCACCCGGGACCGGAGCCACTGGCCCTGTGGCTCCCGAGGCCTGGAATGGGTTTGAGGGACAGAAGAACGGAGTGTTTGGTGTGTGCGTGTGGCACTGCCTGCCGGGAAGGGAATTCCAGAGCCTGGAACAGAGTCAGCAGCCTTTCTCTGTAAAGGCCAGAGAGGAAGTAGTCTGGGCTCCGCCGGGCGAGGGGCAGGGGTCAGCACAGCTGTGTCCAGCGAGCCTCGACTGAGGAACACAGGCGGCCTCTGAGCTGCAGCCACCCCCACCCCCACCGTCTCAGGTCACGTGTCCCTCATCTCACAAACGCCACAACAGACTTGTCATCCAGAAGAAAACAGCATTGATTGTTTTGGCTTTTTGTTTTTTACGGAATTAAAACAAGCTCACTTAAAAGCCAACAGAACTCGAATCATTTGGAACTCATTCCATCATACACCATAAAAATAGAAAAGAAACAGGAATGAAAATTGAAAATGGGGCCTCATGGTACAAGCTGTTCTTTCTACAAAAACACCCTTTAATCTCTGACACGTCGGGGTCTCTTTTCTGTCTTTAGAGCTGTGGAATCTTTAAGGCCAGAATCCTCAAGGCTTTTTTGTCAAAACTGAGACGCTTACCCTGCAGTTCATAAGGAAACGCAGAGAACCGAGAGCAGCTGAAGCTCTGAAACCAGAGACCTGGGCTGAAAGGTGAGAAGCTCAGCCATCAAGGCGGCGCAGCGGCAGCGGGAGCGGGCCTGACGGGCCGGGCAGCGCGGTGGAGCTGCCACCACCCCTCCAGAGATGCACAGAGATGAAGCCCAGGTGCCGTGTGCACCCGAGGGGACGGCCCGGGCACCTTCCCAGAGGAACGACGGCCGAATGGGTTTCCTCCAAACGGAAAGTCCCGCTCCCAGAAAGACGTCAAGGGGACGAAAGTACCAGCCGCAGGCTGGGGGGTGTGCAAACCGCGTGCACGAGGACTCGGGCCCAGAGCACAGGGAGGGCTCGAGGCTCCGTGACACGGAGACAGGCCAGTGGTTTGGTCCCGTGGTTCGGTGGGCGGGAAAGATGTGAAAAGACACAGCTGTTAGCTGAGCACCGGGGGTCCCACGCACAGCCGGGAGGGTAGACGGCTGGGGCACCCATGGGTGCTTCCGCGAGAGAAGGGGGGCGGAGTCCGCACCGGTGCGTTCGCAGCCTGTCTGTAACAGCTCAGGCGTCGTCTACGCAGTGGGGTGCCACTCAGCAGGGAGGGTCGGCGCCTCCACCACGTGCGGTGTGAAGAGCCAGGCCGAGCCGCGTACACTGTGGGGTTGGCACTCCCGGCAGACCTGGGCGATGAGGCTCCTGCGGCGGTGGCGAGGACCGGGCTGAAGGCGGGGGTGGTGCCAGCGCGCAGGGAGCTCAGGCGGTGGGTGTTATCCGCATGGGTGACGGTGCCCAGGGGGACCCACCTGTCAGCGCCTGGCACTCGTGCCCTGGGAGCGTGCCGTTTACGAGCATCTCCCATCTCCGTGTTGCCGTGGCCTCTGCAGGGGTTAGGACACTTCCTGGCGTCGTTTCTGACTCAGAGTGGTGTGACTTCCCTCAAGCCTCACGGTGAAACCCCTGCGTGTGCCGCACACGCGGAGGGGGGCGCGTGGTGCTCCTCACGCGTGGTGGAGGTTGTCTCCGCGACTCTGCTTCTCCCGCCCTCTGACCTGCAGAGCGCCGCCCGGGGCTGGGCTGCCGGGAGCTGGTCTTCAGAAACCTCGCCAAGATCCTGCCCGCCATCTGCCACGACATCACCGACTGGGTGGCGGGGACCCGGGTGAAGTCCGCGCAGCTGCTGGCGGTGCTGCTGCTCCACGCGGAGGACCACGCCACCCAGCACCTGGAGCCCATCCTGCGGACCCTGCTCCACGCCTGCGCCGACGAGGAGGGGGCCGTGGTCCGCAGCGTGAGTGCCCCTCGCCGTGACCTCCCGGTCGGCCACCTGTGAACGGGGACACGCGCGGTCAGGAGCCCCCTGCCCCCCCACGTTCAGGTTCAGATGTCTGGGGGGCCCCCCACCCCACTTTTGCACCCCCCCCACTTTTGCACCCCCTCCCAGCCCCCGTGCCGTGAAGAGTGGCATTTAAAGGCTAACGCGCCCGTCACCACCCACGGCCTCGCTGAGCACTCAGGCGAGCGGCTCTGGCCTGCTGGCAACGTGCCTCCCCCTGGGCAGCCCCCTGGCTCAGCTGCCAAGGATGCCCTCAGACAGATGTGTGCGGCTTCCAGCCAGGGGGTGGGGGCGCGCTTTCCCTGGGCGGGTCAGGAGGGGCGCGTGCGCACGTGCCTGGGAGAGCCTGGCGTGGGCCCGGTTCTGGCGGGTGGGAGCCACGGCGGGGCGCGGCCACAGCCTCCCCGGTCCCGCAGTGCATCAGCTGCGCAGAGCTCATCGGGGCCTTCGTCAGCCCGGAGGTGTTTCTCAAGCTGATCCTGACGACGCTGAGGAAGTCGCCCTCCGCCCCTGGCCTCCTGGTCCTCGCCTCCGTCGTTCGCGGCTGCCCGAGGGAAGCCCTTCGGCCGCACGTCAAGGTCATCGCCACGGAGCTGGCCCAGGCCCACATCTGCCAAGGCCCTGAAAACGTAAGCGTGTGCGGGAAGGGGGTCCAAGCGTGGACCCGGCCTTGGTCTGCAGGGGACCGTTGACAGTGACCAGTAAGGCCCGCAGGCCCTGCGGGGACACCCAACTGTAGCCAGGGCGGAGCCACGGCTGCTCTCCCGTCTGGGGCCCCTTCTGCTCCGTCCACCATGGTGGCCGTTTAAATTAAAATCAAGCAGGGGTAGATGCCGGTGCTCGGTCACCCGGCCGTGCCTCCACTGCCCAGGAGCCACGTGTGGCCAGTGGCTGGCGCGGGGGATGTTGCAGCCCGGAGGGTGGGTGCTCTCGGCTGTCCCCCCACCCGTGAAGCCGCGGGTCTGCCCACACGGCCTGCTGGCCCACACCTCCCGCCGTGCCCGCGGCGCTCCCGCCCATCTGCGTCACGGCTTCGGACAATGGGCTTCGACGGGCAACCCCGCTGGTTGGCAGAGTGTTCTTGGGAGCAAACTTGTTTCGTCTCAAATCGAGCAGTAAGTCCCTTCCATCTGAAGCCGAGACGGTCCAGGTAGTTAGGCTCAGTCATTTGGAATCAGGGAAAATGACCTTTTTCTCGGGCTGGGATGGGCCTGGACCCTGGCGTCCTGGGCTGGCCGGGGGCCTCCACATCTCTCGGGAGAAACCAGGTGTGCCTCCTCGGGCGTCTGGCCCGGTGGCGCAGCCCCGTGGGCCGTAGGAAGCTGGCGCTGTGCCGCAGTGGCTGCTGTGGCCACAGAGCTGGATCCGAGGGGGCCCCAGCTGCTGACGGGGCGCCGGGGGCCGTGCTTCCAGCTCACGTCTGGCCTTCCCGGCACGTTCAGGTCGCGTTAGCCGTCTTAACAGGCCTGAAGGCGGCTCCCAAGCTCGGGGCGGGGGTGAAGCTGAGGTCTGGGGGAGGGAACCTTCACGGGCTGTCTCACCTGCTCCTGGTGTTTTCAGCCACGGTTTCAGCCCATTGTCAAGACAGTGAAACTAGGGTCTCCGTTCTGACGAGTGGTTCAGTTGAGGGTTTTCACTCCAGTCGCATTTCTGTTCCAGAAGGTAAAGCTTGAAAACTTGTGTAGGTGTTTAAATACGCACCTTGCGAGCCTCACAGCAGAGGGAAGGGCTTCCGGTGTTAGTGTCACGGGAACGTCTGTCCCCTGGTCTGTCCAGCTCAGGGCACGCGCCTGGCTCAGCCTCAGGTCCTTCGGAGGAAGGAGCTTCTCCGTCGTTCAGACAAGCAGGCCCCCTCCTGACACGGTTCCATGCACACTCTCATCTCTGGACGTGTTCTCGCCTCTGGCCAGGGAGCCCAGCCAGGGCGCAGCCCAAGCCCCCGTCTGCCTTCCTCACCAGGCCTGTGGCCGGGAGACGGGCCCGGCTTCGCCCTGAGCACTTCCTGCAGTGACTCTCCAGGGCCGGTGAGCACAGGCCTGAGTGTCTTTCAGGAACAAACTACAGGACCAAGCCTGGGTGGGGCAGACAGCCCCTAGACGGTCTGGGCGCCGCTGCGGGTCGGGCGAGGAGCCCTGCCCCGGGCACCTCGGGCCTGGCCTGCCCCCGGGCCAAGCTCCGAAGGGCGCTTGCTCAGCGACAGGTGCTGGGGCGAGGAGATGGTTGCTGGGAGAGGCAGCCAGCAGCGCCTCTGGGGACCTTGTGGCATCTCCGGTGACCCGAGAGTCATTCCCTGTGCTTCTCCTTTTCCCTGTGCACCGTGTGTGTAGGGAGAGGCCGAAAACCCTCTGGTCAAACACGGGGAGACCAGTGACGGCCGAGCCCGTTTCCCCCGAGATGCAGGCCTGTGCGTGGCGGGTGCCGTGCTGTTGAGGACACGGCCTCGGTTATTCCAGCGCTTGGAGGGGTCTCGAGACGGCCGGGCCAAAGCCAAGAGCAGGTCCCTCTTGGTTTAACTGAAAGAAGCTTGGCTGCTCAGTTGTGTATAGTGGGTCACTTAGAAAGTAGCCAAAGTCGCATCCTCAGAAAATCAGTCCATCTCGGCCTGAAAGGAACGGGGCTGTGGGAACAGTAAGGATTTGAAGAAAACAGGACTTGTGGCTTCTCAGAGGCTTTAGGACCCCCGAGGGGCTGGGGGTGCACCCAGTTCCGTGACCCACGGTGGATTTTGTGTTTCAGCTTTACGATTTAGGTCGCTTGTGAGTGCGTCATGGACTCAGAGCCTAGCACCTGTCCCTCTTGCCAGCCACCAGCCTTCCGAGCTCAGCCCCGTTAGTAACTTGGAGGTGTCCCTGCTTACCCGGGAGTCGCGTCCACGAGCTGCACGCGACAGCCTGGCCCATCCCTTCCGTCCTTTACGAAACAGGACAGAGTGGGCGGCCGAGAGGGACGTTGCAGGGAGCAGGCGTCCGCAGGAGCTACACTTGCCGAGGCTGGAGCCCAGCCAAGGTGTCCCCTTGTCCCCGTCAGTGTGGAGGCCGCCTCTGAATCGCTGCATCTCCTTGTTTCTGCTCTTGGGCGTCTCGGACGTGCCCTGAGGCCCCTCAGGCCTCGGGGTTCTGGCTGCTGCCCTTCCCCCAGCCTTCCTCTCCCTGGGGGGGGCGTGTCCTTCCGCGCGTCCATCCGTCCATCCTGCAGCGAGCAGCACCGACCCACGAGACCTTGTCACACGTGACGGAAACGCCATTAGGCAGGGACGAAAGGAACGTGAGCTCCTCGCGTCTCAGGCCTGTTGTGGGAAAGGACCCCCTTCCCGGCCGACGCGCCTGAGCCCTGGCCCAGCTCCGCAGCCCTGGCGGCCTGGGTCTCGACCAGGCCCTCGGGTGGGCCCTGACTGCCCCGTCTCCACAGCCCGTCTACGGGGAGCGCCTGCTGCTGTGCGTGCAGGCCCTGGTGGCCGGGAGCCGGGAGGACTGCCGAGAGGCCGCCCTGCCGCTGCTGGAGGTGCTGGTGACCGTCCTGGCTCTGTGGGGGGCCACGGGCCTCGGCGACAAGGTGAGGGGGTCGGGGGGTCCTCTCCACCTTGGCTGCGGCCCCAGATGGGGCAGTCGTTCCTCAGTCTCTGCCCTTGGACGCCAAGCCTCGGGCAGCCCGCCGAGCCAGCCGCCCAAGGTGCGCGCTTAGAACGTCCCGGGCGAGTCACCCATGAGGCGGCCCTCGGGGCGCGAGGGAGCTGGGAGCAGGCACGCGCCCCTGAGGGCAGGAGAGCAAGTGGAGTCCCGGCTCCCATTTAGCTGCGGCCCAGCTTTACCAGATGACTCCGCTCTGCTGGCCGTCCAGGCGTAAAACCTCCTGGTGTCCACGTCCCTGCGGCCGCCAGTCTGGCTGCCTCTCCCTCTGCATGAGCTGCGGGCCGCCCCGTCCAGGAGGCTGCCCCGCCCCCGCCTTCCTGGGGCCGCTCGACACTCTTAGTTCTCTTTTAAAAAGCCCCCTTCGCAGAGGGCGCAGTCTCTGAGCAGCTTGTCACTGTAGGGCTGTAAATACCAGAAAGACTGACTCGTTGTGACAGGCGAGACCCATCGGGCCCCGGGCAGCCACACAGATGGTCAGGAGCCCCGAGGAGGAAGGCTGGAGGCGGCGCCGACTCCGATGTCCTGCTCCGCCTCCGTCCCCTCTGTTCCCCCAGAGCAGTGGATGTGCCGCTGGCAGGGGGCGGTGGGGTCTGGTCACACGAAGGGCTCGGGGTGGGGCGGGGGGCGTCCGTGGCTTCCGTAGTTCAAGTCCGTTCAGTTCGGTTCCCGAACCCACCCGGTCCCCCCTATCACGGAAGGCGCCCGGCCGGCCGGCCCCACGGCTCAGCCCGCTCCTGCTGGGCGGCCCTGGATTTCTTCTGTGGGCACTTACTTGGTCTGGCTGACGGTCGAGCAGACAGCGTGGAAGTGCACGTGTGAGCCCTGGGCCGTGATTCTCGCCCAGCTCGTACCCCAGGCATGTGCAGACGGGCCTCCAGGAGGCTTTCGGCGTCCTAAGCCTGCGACTCGCCTCTCCTAGGTTCAGGAGACACTGGCCGCGCTGGCTGCGGCAGAGGGTGTGGACGGCAGCCAGGACCTGTTCCGAGAGCACCTGGGCCCCCTCCTGGAGTGGGTGGCCGCCTCGCACCGCGACTGGACCGTCCACTCCGCAGAAGTCCTGCTGTTGGACGTGGTGGTCACACACTCAGGTGAGTCCCCAAACAGGTGCCCCCGGGCTGCCCGTGTGGCGGCCCCAGCCCAGAGCGGGAGAGCAAGTTCCCGGACCAGGGGCTGAGTCCAGGCTGCAGCTGCAGCAGCTCTGGACCCTGTAACCCACTGTGCCAGGCGCAGGATCGAACCCACGCCACTGGGGCCGGATTCTTAACTCACTGTGCCATGGCGGGAACTCCCAGCCTGCTCTTCCAAGGTAACTCATGGTTGCTCTGGCCTGTGAAGAGCAGGCATTTTAAGGGACGAAAACCGTGATTTTCAGAGCCGGGAGCGCCATGTCGAAGATGGTTTGTGGGTTGGTCTGTGCGGTCCGCCCAGGGCCGCCTTCTTTGTGTTGGACCTTGAAGGTGAGATTTTTGTGGCTTCCTTGGTAGCCTGAGCTCTTCAGCTCCGTCTCCGCATTGGCACAGAACTGGGCACGTCCGTCTGTTCCCAGGCCCCGGCCATTGGGCGCTGTCCCGAGTGCGTGGGGTTACGATGGCCCCTGACGCGTGGCGCGCACCTCGCAGTTTCCACGGGGTTTTCGATGGAAGAACAGCAGCGGCTTGTTAGAGCATCCTGCGCTTTCCCAGGCGGCTGTAAACTTGCGGCTCGCCGGTTCCTGCGTTGAGATTGAGTCAGAACCCTGGTGCTGCTGCGCTGCCGCTTCCTGCCCCTTCTGCCTCCCTGCAGGCTGGGAACGTGCACCCCCTGGGCCCGACAGTCTCTGATTGCTCCGCTTGGAGGGCAGCCAGGACCTGACAACGGCTCATCTCAGTGACCCCGGTGCTGTGAGACCTGGGGGAGCCTCAAACTCGTTTTTGGTTAGGGGTACACAAAGCTCCGTTTCCAAATTGGAAAAGAAAAGCACAGGGACCGCTGGCAGTGCTGATCCGTTGTCACTGCTGCGCCAGCGTCAGCTCATCGTGTGTCCTGGCTCTTCTGTGAAGCAGGAACTGTTTTCCCACCTGACAAAGGAGGCGGTGGAGGCCTCCGAGCCTTGGTGACTGGTCCAGGGTCCCGAGGCTGCTGGACTGGGACGAGACCCCGCCCAGTCCCCCAGCCCACCCGCCTCTTGGCCGGCCGGCGTGTTTAATTTCTCAGTTTTACTAAACGTCACCCAAACAGCCCTCGCCTTGCCTCCCTGAGCAGTAAGGCCAGGGTCTGGGGTTCTTTGGCCAGCGTGGGCCCCCTGCCGTCTGCTCAGTTGTGTGGTCTCATGCTGGTGCTGTCACCGATGGAGACTCGGGAGCACGATGCCGCGTGAGCCTGCAGCCGAGCGGTTCCGGCCGTTCTCCCCGAGCCCATGTGCGCGCGTGCGTGAGGGGTGAGCTCTGCGAGGGAGGGGACACACCGTCTCCAGCAGGTGCCCTGGGAGCGTGCAGGACTTCGGCTTTTCTCTTTACTCTCTATCATTCTGTGTCTTTAAGGATTCTGTAGGAAGCACAGAAAAAGATTTTAAGTCATTTTTAACTGGGTGAAATTTTTTGCTTATTTGGAAAAGCTCTGTAAGAAAATGATTTTTTCAACTTAACTATAAAACATTTAAAACAGAAACAACCCAGTCAGAAAACGGGAATAAGGAGTTCCCATTGTGGCTCAGTGGGTTACGAACCCAACTAGCATCCATCCATGAGGATGCAGGTTCCATCCCTGGCCTCGCTCAGTGGGTTAAGGATCTGGCATTGCCGTGTGCCGTGGCATGGGTTGCAAACGTGGCTTGGATCCTGCATTGCTGTGGCTGTGGTGCAGCTGCAATTCGACCCCTAGCCTGGAAATTCCATATGCCGCAGGTGTGGCCCTAAAAAGCAAGGAAAAAAAAGCATAAGATCTAAATGCTCCGAAGACACACAGGTGGCTAGAAAACACATGGAAAGATGCTCAGCATCACCAATTATTAGAAAAATGCAAGTCAGAACCACAACCAGGTAGCACCTTACACCAGTCAGAATGGCCGTCATCAACATGTCTACAAACAGGAGTTCCCGTCGTGGTCAGCAGAAACAAATCTGACTAGCATCCATGAGGACACAGGTTCAGTCCCTGGCCTCGATCAGTGGGTTGAGAATCCGGCGTTGCCATGAGCTGTGGTGTAGGTTGCAGACGAGGGTCGGAGCCCACGTTGCTGTGGCTGTGGTGCAGGCCGGCAGCTATGGCTCTGATTTGACCCCTAGCCTGGGAACCTCCATAGGACAAGGGCGCAACCCTAAAAAGACGAAAGACAAAAATTAAAAAATAGGAATGTCCATGAACAATGCCGGGGAGGTTGTGGAGAAAAGGGAACCCTCCCACACCGTTGGTGCGAATGAAAGCTGGTGTGGCCGCTGCGGAAAACTGTGGGAAAAAAACCAACTAAAAACAGTTACAGTGTGATCCTGTGAGCCCACTCCTGGGCATCCGTCTGAAGAAAAGCATAATTGGAAATGATAAATGACAGAAGCAGCACCAGTCGCAAGAGCCAAGACATGAAAGCCACCTGCACGTCGATCAACACATGAATGGATGAAGAGGTGGTGCAGGAGGTCCCCGCCAGGCGCAGCGGAGACGAATCCCAACTAGGAACCGTGAGGTTGCAGGTTCGATTCCTGGCCTTGCTTAGTGGGTTAAGGATCCGGCGTTGCCATGAGCTGTGCTGCAGGTCGAAGACACGGCTCAGATCCGGCGTGGCTATGGCCCTGGCGTCGGCCGGCAGCTGTGGCTCCAATTCCACCCCTAGCCTGGGAACCCCCATCTGCCGCGGGTACAGCCCTAAAAACCAATAAAAACAAACAAAAAAAAGGTGTACATGTGCACAGTGGAATACTCCTCAGCCGTTAAAAAGAACGAAACGACGCTGTTGGCAGCAACAGGGGTGGACCTGGAGATGATCGTGTGAAGTGAACTGAGGAAAAACAAACACTGTATGACTGCGCTGTCATGTGGAATCCAGCTTTTTAAAATGACACAAACGAATTTGTTTACAAAACAGAAGTAGACGTCCACTTTGAGAACGGATTAACAGTTCCCAAAGGGGAAATGGGGGGGGACATCAGGAGTTCGGGATTAGCAGGAATACGCCGTCACGTGTAAAATGGGTGATGGACCTGCTGTGCCGCACAGGGAGCTCTGCTCATTATGCGGAAACAACCTGGGGGAAAAGAAGCTGAAAGAGCGGCTCACGGTGCGGCACGCCTGAAACTTACACGCCATTGTAAATCAGCCACACTCCAATCGCATAAAGTAATTAAAAACTTTACAGAAACAGGTAACGTCCTAACCCTCGAAAAGACAGGGAGGGAGTTCCCGTCGCGGCTCATCGGTTAACGCACCGAACCAGGACCCATGAGGTTGCGGGTTCGATCCCTGGCCTCGCTCAGTGGGTTAGGGATCCGGCGTTGCTGTTGCCGTGAGCTGTGCTATAGGCCGGCAGCTGTAGATCCATTTGACCACTAGCCTGGGAACGTCCACATGCCACGAGTGTGCCCTAAAGAGCAAAAAAAAAAAAGAAAAAAGAAAAGAAAAAAGGGGGGACAACAAAAGAAAGAAACAGACTAACTGTACATTTGAAAGCAAGTCGCAGAAGAGGCTGTGGAAGCGAGTCCGCAGGTCTGACTGTGAGAAGCTCTGTGACACGGAGCCCGCGCCACGTTGGGGTTGACGCAGGAGACGAAGCAGGAGAAACGGGGCTCTTCCAGCAACAGGGAAATTGGGAATTAAATCTGCATGGTGGTGTTTCCCTGGCTTTCGCGTTAAGCCAAAAATACAAAATTGTACCCTTGGTGCCCCTGAGCCGGAGCCGTGGCGTCCCCACAGACTCGCCCAGGAGCCCCTAGTCCCGGGAAGCTGGCGGGGGGCTCCCGCCCTCCTGCCCTGCCCTGGGCTTTATGCCCTGGGCTTTATGAGAAGGCGTCCTGAGAATGCGTTCTCACCGCACGGGAAGACCGTGCCCCGGCGTCGGCCTCGCTGCCGCAGGGCGCCCAGCACGAGCTGCTCTCAGGGCAGCTCCCAGACGTGCGTGGTCTTGTGTGCCTGGGTGTGGACGCCAACGGGGGGCGCCGGGGCCGGGGCGGCAGACGGGTTTCCGAGGCCCTGCAGGGCCCCTGGATGTCACATTATCACCTCCACTAGGGCCAGAACGTGGGTCTTTTTTCCAGGCCGCACAGATGTCGTGGAGTGAGGGGTGCAGAAATGACCCCCACGAGAGCCCAGTGTTGCAGCGCCCACCAGGGGCCAAGGGGATCACGGGGCCTCCTGCCCCCTGCCCGGCCCCAGGGATCCGCCTGGAGCAGGTGCGGGGGGTGGGTCCATGGGTGCTCAGTGCCCGGCCAGGCAAGGGCGGGGAGTGGTGGGCTGCGGAGCAAATGCTTGGCCAGCTCAGGTGACAGCCGACCCTCGGCCACCCTTGGGCATCTGACTTTGGTTTGAGGCAGCGCCTCTGAAAGGGTTGAGGTCTGACTGACTGCAGACCTAACAGGCCGGGCCGTAAACTAGGAGGCCTGAGGGTGCCCAGCATCAGGTCAGGACACGCCATCCCCTGTGGGCACAGGGCCTGGCAGGGAGGGCGTTTCACCGCCTACTTCTGCTGTCGCCACTGGCGCGTGGACCGCAGAGGCTGGGTTATTGCAGCCACGACTAAGCGCCATCACTGTCGGGATCCGTTTCGTGGCTTGGGGACAACGGCGTCACGTGCTCACCTAGGAAAGGCTTGGGAGAGGCCGCTGGCTGCCGGGCGCGTGTGAGCAGCTCGGCATGCCGAGTCCTCCGGTTTGCTTGGTCTTTAGAAGATTGCTTGACTTTATTTGGGGGTTTTGGCTGTGCCTGCAGCTCGCGGAACTTCCTGAGTCAGAACGATGCCAGATTCTTAACCGGCTGGGCCACCAGAGAACCCCGCCTTTAATTGTTTAAGAATTTGGGGGAGGTGAGAAAAATAGGAAGTTTCCACACTGAACAGTTAGCGCAGCTTGGGGGTTGGAACCTTCTCGGCGGCTGTGATGGGCCCGGCCCGGCCCTGATGCCGAGGGGGGCGGCCCGCGCGGGGGGCATCCTTCCTGGAGCGGGGGCGCTGGCGGGCAACGCGCCTGCGGGCTCCCGTCCTGCCCTCCTCCTGCGGCGGAAACAGGGCTGCCGTCTGTTTTCCAGGCCCTGCCCTCGGAGAGGCCCTGCCCCAGCTGGTCCCCATCCTCAGGAGCTGCCTGCAGCCCGCCAGAGACCCAGCCCTGCGCCTGCAGCTCTTCTCCACCCTGACCAGGGTGCTGCTGAGGGCCCAGGAGGCCGCCGACGCCCGGGGGTAGGTCGGCGCCGCCTCCGCCCGCACACGGGCCCCGGCCCGTGTCCCCGGCCCGTCCTGCCTCTGCCCTCACTGTCCCCCTCACACTTACTGTCCACACCCCTCACTGTCCCCCCCCACTGCCCCCCACCCCACACTGTCCACACCCCACACTCCCCCCCCACTGTCCCCCACCCCACACTTCCCCCCCACTGTCCCCCACCCCACACTTCCCCCCCACTGTCCCCCACCCCACACTGTCCACACCCCTCACTGTCCACACCCCACACTCCCCCCCCACTGTCCCCCACCCCACACTTCCCCCCCACTGTCCCCCACCCCACACTTCCCCCCCACTGTCCCCCACCCCACACTGTCCACACCCCTCACTGTCCACACCCCACACTCCCCCCCCACTGTCCCCCACCCACTTCCCCCCCACTGTCCCCCACCCCACACTTCCCCCCCCACTGTCCCCCACCCCACACTGTCCACACCCCTCACTGTCCCCCTCACACTTACTGTCCACACCCCACACTGTCCCCCACCCCTCACTGTCCACACCCCACACTGTCCACACCCCACACTCCCCCCCCACTGTCCCCCACCCCACACTCCCCCCCCACTGTCCCCCACCCCACACTTCCCCCCCACTGTCCCCCACCCCACACTTCCCCCCCACTGTCCCCCACCCCACACTGTCCACACCCCACACTTCCCCCCCCACTGTCCCCCACCCCACACTGTCCCCCCCCACCGTCCCCCACCCCACACTGTCCACACCCCTCACTGTCCACACCCCACACTTCCCCCCCACTGTCCCCCACCCCACACTCCCCCCCCACTGTCCCCCACCCCACATTGTCCACACCCCACACTGTCCACACCCCTCACTGTCCACACCCCACACTTCCCCCCCCACTGTTCCCCACCCCACACTCCCCCCCCACTGTCCCCCACCCCACACTGTCCACACCCCACTGTCCTCCCACAGCCCTCACTGTCCCCTCCGCACACCGTGTGAGGGTGGTCGTCCCCCCCGCCCCCACACTAGGGTCTCGGGTAGGCCGGGAGTGACCCCTGCTCTGGGGGCCCCCTGTCCCGCGGTCCCGGCACCGACCGCAGGCACAGAGACCTTAAGTCAAAGCCGTCTGGGGGTCGTTCAAGCTCCACTGAAAGCAGAGGTTTCAGCGCGTTGACGGCTAATGGCTCACGCGTCAGCTCTTAGTTTGGAAAGGCCTCTGGTGCCTTCAGGCCTGTCAGAGGTGCCTGAGTGACCCCTGAGGACACTGCTCTTCCCCGGAGGGACCTGCCGCTCAGGGCTTTGCGGGGAGGGCACCCCTTTCCGGGCCTGTGCCCGCCGCCCCCCATCCCGGACAAGACGCTCTGGGCTGTCGGGACCGTCCCCTCGAGGGAGCACGTTGGCCGCGCCTCCCGCCTTGTCGTCGGCACTTCCCAGGGGAACAGGGTCGATGTGCGGACTTTGCTTCTCGGCCATTGCTCTGATCTTTGCTGTTGGGCCTCTCACCAGCCCACCGTTTTCTGCTTGTCTGCCAAGGCTTCCAGCGCTGGGGGGGCGGCGGAGGGTCCTGAGGGGCCCCGCTGACAACCCGTGCAGAGAGGGCCTGCGGGGCTGCCACGCCTCGGGGCCGCTTCTCCCAGAGGACGGTGCCCCCAGCACAGAGACGTCCTCGCTCGAGACGCAGCCCCTGAGGGCGGGTCCCTGGGGCACAAGGGCAGGGACATGTCTTTGGAGCGCCAGGCTGCAGGTTCGATCCCTGGCCCGGCGCAGGGGGCTAAAGGGGCCGTGGTGTAGGTTGCACCTGAGGCTCTGCTCCGATCCCGCCCGGGGAGTCCGTGTGCCGCGGGGCAGCCAGGAGTTAAAGACTAAGTTCCCGAGAGAGAGCCGGTGCTCCTGACAGCTGCCCGTGCAGAAGGCAGCGTCGGAAGAAAGGTGTGCCACTTGCGGACACTTATCTCAGGGAACTGACGGCGCATCCTCAGGGAGGAGAGAGGTTGAGACCCACCTACCGGGTCTTGGCCTTGAGTGTTGCGAACGGTCCAGTCGTGAGATACCAGGGCCCTGACGGGGACGCGGCGCTGCCACCCTCCCCAGACTGAGCGCCCCTCCGGGAGCCCCCTCCCCAGACTCAGGGTCGTGCGAGGCCCCCGGGGCCAGAGAACGGCGGGGTGAGGGCGCCCCGCTTGGAGGACGTGCTGGCTCTCGGGGGCTCCTGCCCTGGCTGGAACACGAGCCCCTCGATGAACGGGGGCCTGGAGCTCAGGTGCCACCCAATGCCATCCCCTCTCGCACCCTGTGTTCTGGCCTCAGGCCCTCACCCCGGGCATGCCGTTCCCGTCTGTTCCCTGTGGCTGACTGCGAACCGGGAGTGGCAGCCCCTCCGAGCAGGGTCCTGCCTGAAACCCACGAGGGATTTGAAGGCGCTGCTCTCGCGCCGGGCGGCCGGATGCTGGCCTTCTCCGGGAGCCTGTGGGTCGCCTCTGCCGGGTTCCCAGTCACAGGCCCGGCTGCAGGCCGACGTGCGTCTTCTGTAGGAAGCCTGCTGCCCTTTCTGCTCCCAGCACCTCCGTGCTTGGGGGCAGGTTCTCTGGAGTTGGAAGCAGCACGCGTGGCCCCCACCTGGCCCCCCCCCCACCTCCAGCTCTCAGCCCTCAGGCTCTTGTGGCCACATTGCGTGGACGCCTCCTCCTGACAAGGGCTGAGCTCTCCAGAGACCCCTGTGAGTCACGCTGCGGGAGAAGCAGTCCTTGGCATGGAAACTGAAGCCCGGGGCAAAGCTAATTGAAAGAGCTAAGGGCCCCCGAGCCAGGCAGCAGCAGGTGCGCCGGTGGCTCTGGCACGCCCCCTGCTGGAGGCAGGCCGGTGGTGCCTTTGGAGGCCAAGGCCGCAGACAGAATGCAGCCCCGGGCTGGGGGGCGTCTTCACCCTGGGTGGGACCCTGAAGCATCTGGCGTTTGAGGCGAGACCAGCTGTGAAGTGTGCCCAGTGAGCATGTCGGGAAATAATTCGAATTACTTGTTGAACAGAATGTGTTTTGCTCCGTTCGCAGAGGCCTGTAGGGGCCGAGGATTCACAGGAAAGGCCGAGGCTTTTCCCTGGGAGCTTTGAATGGGCCGCAGTCTGGCTCGGCTGCGCTGGGCGGCCAGGCCCGCTGGCTGGGGGCCGGGGTCCCAGCACCACTGGCTTTGTGTTCGTCCTGGTGGCCGTGCTGGTGGAAGGCCTGCGTCCCCCGTGTCCTTGCAGGTGACACCGTGGGCGCAGCCCTGCCGCGTCCTCCCGCTGAGGTGGAGGGTGCGGTCGGGGGGCCCCGTGCTTGTGTCTCCCGGCACGTCGAAGCTCGGGCAGCTTGACCTCCTTGGAGATCCAGCAGGGGTGACAGGGATGCCCCCGGCTGGGGCGGGGGGGGGGGGTGCTGGCACACACGACCGCCACCCCGGGCCGCGGAGACCCGCACGGCTCTCCAGTGCCGCTTCTGCGGGTTCTCGCTGGCCTCTCCCTCAGCCCGTCTCCCAAACAGAAGGGCTTCGTTCGGGAGTCTGGGGGCCCCTCACCGCCCTCTCCTGCTCTCGCTGCAGACAGCTCCGAGGCTGCCTGGACACCGTGCTCAAGGACATCCTTGTCCCCAATCTGCAGTGGCACGCTGGCAGGACGGCCGCGGCCATTCGCACAGCGGCCGTGTCCTGCCTCTGGGCCCTCGTCAGCAGCGGGGTCCTGTCGGACAAGCAGGTAGGGCTCCCCTGCCTCTCCGGTCGGGGGCGGGCCGTGGGCACGAGGGTTAGCAGGGGTCTGGGGGGGCCTTTTGTTGACGAGAAGAGTTTGGTCCCGGGATCTCACTGGGGAGCACGTCTGTATCCAGGTCTGCAGGCAGACCAGGAACGGAGCACACGGGGGGCGCGGTTAAAACACGCTGGCGCCTGAGCAGCCGTCACCTAGGCTGAGGTGTTGCCCAGCCTCGGCGGACCTGACCCGGTCCCGCGGCCCGTAGCGGGCCGTGTGGGGTTGGTCCCTCTCCCAGCCTTGCGGAAGTGACGTTTTTGTAAACTCAGCAGACCCGTGTTCACGTCATCTGGATTCTTAAGGTCAAGGTTCAGGTCTGCTCTGTGTGTGGAAACTTAAAGGTAGCATTTCAGCCTCCGTTAGGTTTGCATCCAAACCACGTCTCTTCCGTTGCAGGCAAAGCACACAGGGCAAGAGCAGCCGCTCTCCTCTCCGGGACGGTGCCGCCGGCGTCACGGCCGTGTGTGCTCTTTACTTGCAGGTACAGGAGGTGCAGGAAACGCTGATGCCTCAGGTTCTCACCACCCTGGAGGAGGATTCTCAGACGGCGCGACTACTCTCATGCCGGATCGTTGGCGTGTTTCTGAAAGCCTCGGATGGTGCAACGGAGCCTGACAAATTCATCAAGATTTATCCCGGTAGCACCTTATTCTTTTCCAGTTCACATGCATCTGTCTGACCGTCTTCTGTTCTTTTTAACTTGTTCTTATTTCTTTCTTTTGCAGCCGCACCCATGGCATATGGAAGTTCCGGCCTACACCACAGCCACGGCAGCTGGGGATCCGAGCCGCATCTGTAACCTACACGGCACCTTGCAGCAACGCCAAATCCATGACCCACTGAGCAAGGCCAGAGATTGAACCTGCGTCCTCACGGACATTGTGGTGTTTGTAACCCACTGAGCCACAGTGAGAACTCCAACAGTTGTTTGCTTTATAGAAAAACATAAAATCCTGCTTTGACTCCGGGCAGCTTGGTACTGTGAGTCCTCAGACCTGGTGATGACAGCTGTGACGTCACTACGTAACGTGACACGAGGAACAGGGCAGGCCTGTTGTGCACGGCGTTGGGGGGGGAGGGCAGCGTGAGCGGGTCGGCCCTCAGACACCCCCCGGCAGCGGGGGTACAGCCCTGGAGCTGAGGCCGGGCCCCGGGTGTGGGAATGGGCAAGGGGCCAGCCTTGTGTGCCAGCCATGCCTCAGGTCCCCCGTGTCACTGCCCTGGAGCCCAAGCACCGACAAGCCCCAGAGACGCAGAACCCAACCCTAAGCAGCCAGCAGGTGCAGGGGTCCCAACACAGAGTCGGGCTTGTGACATGTACTCCGCGGGAACTTGAGGAAGCTGGCAGATGTGCCTACACGGAGCCAAGTGCGATTACAGGCCCCTCAGAGCTGTCCTCTGCAAGCGCGTGGAAGGTTCCCCCCAAAGCTGAAAGAATAACAGCGAGTTCCCACCGTGGCTCTGTGGATTAAGGACCTGGCTGCAGAGGCATAGGTTTGATCCCAGCCCGGCACAGGGGGTTAAAGGATCTAGCGGTGCCGTATCTGCAGCTTGGATTCAGTCCCTGGCGCAGCAACCAGGACATGCCAGAGGTGTGGCCCAAACCACAAAACACGAGCTTCCGGGGGCGGGTCTGGAGAAGGGGCAGCGGGCCCCGTGTCCAGCCTCGAAGGGAGCAGGAATCAGGCCAGGGAGATGGGCGCAAAGGGGAGGCGTTGGGGCAGCGACAGGAGGGTGAGGGGAATGGCCTGGGAGCTGCGCGGAGGCGGGACCGAGGAGCGGGCTGCCCGTGAAGGAGGGCTGGCAAAGGCCGCTGCTCCTCGTGCCGGGCGCTGGTGTCCTTCACTCCCTCCTCTGAGCATCTGGGTTCCTGGCCTTGGCCTCTGTTGCCACCTGCAGTGGAGTGAAGCCTTTCCTGGAGCCTGTGGAACACCGACAAAAACGCTTGTTTAAAAGGAAAAAAAAGAATCAGAGATGCTGCCGGGGAACACAGAGCAGATTGATGAACCCCTGGGGTGGGGGGTGGGGGGCACGGGGCCCCTCGGGTGGGTCCCTGGCGGTTTTCTTCTTCTTTTTGTCTTTTTGCCATTTCTTGGGCCACTCCCGTGGCATATGGAGGTTCCCTGGCTAGAGGTCTAATCGGAGCTGTAGCTGCCAGCCTCCGCCAGAGCCACAGCAACGCGGGATCTGAGCCGAGTCTGCGACCCACACCCCAGCTCACGGCAACGCCGGATCCTTAATCCACTGAACGCGGCCAGGGATCGACCCCGCAACCTCACAATTCCTCGTCGGATTTGTTAACCACTGCGCCACGACGGGAACTCCCAGTTTTCGTCTTAAACCTGGTGGCAGCTGCTCAGGTTTTCATCATTATCTGCCTATTTCTTGCCACAAATACTCATTTTTGGAAACAGTTTTCTGGATTCCTGGAAATGAGAATAGTCACTGAAGTTTAAAACTGTGGTACGGGGCATAAACTCGACTGACCAAGGCTGCTGACAGTCCCCTCGGGGCGGGACCGTGGGGGTGGGGGCGCCGAGCTTTCTGGGGGCAGGCGAGTGTCACCGTGCGGTAACGGCTCGAGTGTCCGGAGCCGCAGCGGCCGAGTCCTCGAGGTGTGCACCTGAGCGCAAAGCACCTGCCCGCAGGACCCCGAGCTGAGGCCGCCCCTCCCGCATCCCCTCAAGTGCGCTCTTTTCTGTGTTTGTAGCACGTGGTTTCCGCGTCGGCCTTGTGGTCCTGCCTCTAGGTGCGCCCGGCTGGCCATGTGCTGTGCTGGCTGCCGGCTGCGACGGGGTCTGCTCGCTGTTCCACACGCAGGCGGGGAAGGGATGGCGCCTGTTTGGGCACTTGTGCCCGTTGGAGGCAGGCGCGTGCGGGTGGTTTTGGGACAGGGATTCCTTTTGTGGTCCCAGCCCTGACCTCTCGCAGGGATGGGTCTGGAGAGTCCTTGCCGGCTTGGCTGGCGAGGGGAGGACACCGAGCCGCCCAGGACAAACCCAGAGATGCCAACACAGGGCAGAGCCGTGCAGCAGCATCTGTTCTGCCGAGGCCGTGGTGGCTCATGAAGGGAAGCCTTCGGTGACTACAGTGATAGCGTCTGGCTAAAGCTAGAGAGTGAGGGTCACAGGAACAGGCGTTGTCACCTGCAGACGCCCCGGAGCGGTACCGCGGGTTCCCTTCCAGACGCCGCAGGGAAGCCAGGCCGAGGACCCTGTGGGTTTCCGGTGCAGAGAGAACCGTGTGAACACAGAACTGTAGTCTGCTAAGTGTGCGGTGGCGTTACGTCTAAAGAAACAACATTTTTGCCTTAATCAGAAGGCACTTGATTGCTAAAAACAGCCACCATTGTCTCAGCCGTCAGTGAGTCGTCATCTTTGTGCTGGAGGAAGGCCCGGTGGCCGTGGCCGTGGCCGCAGCAGTTTCTTCTGATGCGAGGGTGACGGTGACGTGTGCCGCGTGGCCGGACCCTCCCTTTCCTGGACGCTTTCTCTGTTGCGCGCCGAGCTGTGCGGAGTCGGTCCTCGCAGGGCCCGCCGCTGCTTTCTCACCAAATCGATGGAATCTCCTCCGTCCTTTGCTCCACCGGACCTCACAGCGTCTTCCCCAGGAGTGGATTCCAACTCAGGAAGCCGCTCTGCCGCCTCTTGCGTGCGAAGCCGCCCCGCATCCGTTCCCGTTTCTCCTCAAGATGCAGCGGCTCAGGCCATCTCCAGGCGCCTGTTCTAATTCCGGTTCTCTTGCTGCTCCCACCGCATCGGCAGCCACTTCCCGGTGAGGTCTTGACCCCTCTGAGTCGTGCCATGCACCAGGGGTGTTTGCAGGGGCATCTGGAGTAGTGAGTGCTTTCCAGAAGGTTTTCAATTGACTAGATTCGATCTCCCAAATCCATCAGAGGAGTCACCCTCTACGGCAGCTCTAGCCTGACGAAATGTATTTTTTCAATAATTAGACTTGAAACTTGAAGTGACCCCGCGGGCTGCAGCATGGACGTTGGGTCGGCGGGGCGCAGGCGCGGCGGCTCGTGCACCTCCAGCAGGGCCCTTGGGGCCCAGGTGCGTTGTCCGTGAGCAGTGATCTTTGGAAAGGAATCTTTTTTTCTGAGCAGCGGACTTACAATACTGAGTTAACCGTCCTGCAAGCAGAAGTGCTGCCGTCCCGGCTTCGCTGGGGCCCCGGTCGCGCACAGGCAGAGGAGATTCAGCGTCATCCTCGGGGCCCCAGGGGTTCGGGAAGTGCGCCCTGGCCTCCACTTGAGTCAGCAGCTGCTTTAGCCCCATCAGACGGCTGCCCGTCGTGAGGCCTGGTGTCGGCTCCTCCTCCTCCTCGCTGTCAAAGCCCCGGACGGCATCTTCTAGTGAGAGGCCGCCCCTCGGCTGCAGCTCATGGAGCAGGTGCTGCAGCTTCTGCATTGGCACCTGCTGCTTCACCTGCGCTTTTATGCTGAGGACGCGGCTCTCTCCCACCCTCCTGAACAACCTCGGCCTGCTTCGGCCTTTTCGGCCTTTGCTTCGGCAGCTCCTGGTCTCCGCCTTCCGAGCAGGAGGAGTCAGTGCCTCGCTCAGGGTGAGGCTTTGGCTGAGGCGCATGTTGGGGCTGCGCTGAGCCTCCGTCCAGACCTTTCACGCTTTGTCCACGTCAGCAGTGGGGCTGCTTTGCTGTTCCAGCCTTTGCGGCCTCGCCTCCGGTGTGTCTGGGCCTCCACCTCGCCTTTCCCGCTGGGCTCAGTCGTCACTTCTGTTTGCCGGGAGCGCCACGTGGCTTTCCCTCTCCCTCGAGCCGCTGGAGGCCGGTGCGGGCATGGTTCGGGCTTCAGAGAATAGGGGCCCGAGAAGGGCAGGGCGCCCCAGAACGCTGCCAGCAGTGTCATCAGAGGTCCCTGGTCGCACACAAGTCACAGTGACAGTGATGCTACTACAAATGAAAAAGTTTGCCAGGTGCTGAGAGCTGCCAAAAGGCGACACAGACACGAAATGAGCAGATGCTGCTGACACAACGGAGCCGGTGGACGTTTCACCGCACACCTTCCGTTGGCCAGGCTGAGTCGGAGGGACCGGCGCCTGTGTCGTTGCCGAGGTGACCGGGACGGGGGTGGAGTGGCGCCTGGCCGCTCTCTGGGCTCGAGGCGCGCCTGTCTCCGCGCTCTTTGCCCGAGGAAGGTGCGTCTTCTGGGAGCTGAGGCCGTGGGCCCCATGGGGACGGCCTCGCCGGCACATTTGACTGGACTCTCGCCGGGAGCAGAGCTGCCCTCCGAGCGTGACGGGTGGCGCCAGCCCACAGCCCGGACCGCAGGACACTGGCGCGAGGCCAGGGCTCCCCGAGCGTGGGCATTGCTGCGTGCCCACTCGCCCACCTGCCGAGTCGCCAAACGTCCCCCGGCCGCGGCCCAGGCGTTTCTTGCAGCTCCTGTGGGGAGAGCATCCACTGGTGAAAGCCCTGCCCCTCACGGGGACGTGGCTACCCGCCGGGGAAGGCGGTGCCTGTGTTTTCAGCAGCAGAGCATCTCGTCCCAGAGGCTCAGCAGAAACAACTGCCGTGGCTGGTGGCTGCCATGTCCCCGGGCTCAGCTCTGTCCGCAGAGCCCGCGGTGGGCAGACGGCAAGACACCTCTCCTGTGCTCTCTGCTCCTCAGGGAGGGCAAGGCGGCCTGGGTGTGGTGCCTCTGGGGGACTTGGAGTCGGGGGCCCCCAGGGCTGCCCTGCAGCTGTGGAGATGCTCGGCCAGCCGAGCACGCCCGGCAGCAGCGGGGCCGGTCGCTCCTCCGCCCTGTCCCCGGCGTCCCTCCCTTGGCCAGAGCGGCCGAGGGTCCTGGTGTGGGTTACACCTCTGCAACCAGGCTCCGGGCTCCGGGACCTCCGCTCACACTCCCGTCCGGCCCTTCCTTCCAGAACTCCTAAAACGCCTGGATGACGTCTCCAACGAGGTGAGGCTGGCGGCCACCTCCACCCTGGTCACCTGGCTGGAGTGCATCCGGAACGAGGCCGGGCAGTGCTGTTACCGGAGCAGCGTCCAGCACCTGTACAGGGAGCTCCTCGTGTACCTCGACGACCCCGAGCGCGCCGTCCAGGACGCCGTTCTCGGTAAGGCCCCGCGGGGCAGCGCCGGCCAGGCCCCGAGCCCCTGGTGCTGACTGGTGGAGGGACGCCTGAGAGGGTCCCGATGCCCACTCGAGTAAAGCCACAAGAAGCCCATTCCGCGCACTTTAACGTGAGTCGCTCGGGTTTCCGAGAGGCGCATTTTCCAAAACACAGCAAGGAGCGTGAAATCGGTTCACGTTTCCTGCGTCTCTCGAGCATCAGGCTGCGAGAAGACACGCGGAGCCACGTCTGCGCTGAGCCGTCTGTCATGTGTGTCCTTGTCCTTTGGTTGAAGTACGTGAATTTAACATAATCGGCCTCGGAGTTCCCGTCGTGGCGCAGTGGTTAGCAGATCTGACTAGGAACCACGAGGTTGCAGGTCTGATCCCTGGCCTTGCTCCGTGGGGTAAGGATCCGGCGTCGCTGTGGCTGTGGTGTAGGTCGCAGGCTCAGCTCGGATCCTGTGTTGCCGTGGCTGTGGTGTAGGCCAGTGGCTACAGCTGTGATTGGACCCCTAGCCTGGGAACCTCCATATGCTGCAGGTGCAGCCCTAAAAAGAAAGAAAGAAAAAAAAAAAAGGTTTCTCCGTGTCTCTTCATGGCCTGATAACTCCTTTCTTTTTCCCGCTGACATGCCATCGTCGGAGTGTAGCTTCTGTTACATGCACCTACCCAAGGACGCCTTCGTTGCTTTCAGATTTCAGCAAGCACGAGGAAAGCCGCTCTGAACATCTGTGTGAAGGGTTTTTGCCAACATAAGTTTTCAGCTCCTTTGGGTAAATACCAAGGAATGTGGTTGCTGGGTCGCACGGGAAGAGTGTATTTATTTTTGTAAGAAGCCGCCAAACTGTCTTCCAGAGGGGCTGCACATGGCATCCCCAGCAGCGAGGGGGCTCCTGGTTTCCACATTCTGCCAGCATGAGGCCTGCTGGTCTTGGCCACTGTGATGGGGTGTAGTGATGTCTTGTTGGTTTTGGGGGGTTTTTTTTTTTGCTTTTTAAGGCTGCATCTGCACCATATGGAGGTTTCCAGGCAAGGGATCAAATCAGAGCCACGGCCACAGCAACGCGGGATTGGGGCTGCATCTGTGACCGACACCACAGCTCACAGCAACGCCAGATTTTTTACCCACTGGGTAAGGCCAGGGTTCGAACCCTTGTCCTCACAGATACTAGTCAGGTTCGTAACCTGCTGAGCCACAGCGGGCACTCCTCATACTGTTTTAATTTACCTTTCCCTGGTGATAGGTCTTGTGAAGCGTGTTTTCCTATGCATGTTTTCATCTGTGTATCTGCTTTGGTGAGTTACCTGTTGAGGTCTTTGGCCCGTGTTTTAATTGTGTTGTTTGTTTTCATATTGTTGAGTTTTAAGAATACTTTGTGTATTTTGGATAATAGTCCTTTATCAGATGTATCTTTTGCAAATATTTTCTGTGTGAAATGTTTTTAATTTTAATGAAATCCATCTTTTTGGTTATTTTTTTTCACAGATTATACTTTTGGTGTTGTATCTAAAAAGTCATTGCCATACCCAAGGGGCACCTCGGTTTTATCTTATGTTTGGTTTTTGTTTGTTTGTTTGTTTGTTTGTTGTCTTTCTAGGGCTGCACCTGCGGCATATGGAGGTTCCCAGGCGAGGGGTTGAATCGGAGCTGCAGCTGCCGGCCTGCACCCCAGCCACAGCCACGCGGGATCGGAGCCGCGTCTGTGACCCACAGCACAGCTCACGGCAACGCCGGATCCTTCACCCGCTGGCGAGGCCAGGGATGGAACCCTGTCCTCATGGATGCTGGTCAGGTTCGTTACCACTGAGCCACGACAGGAACGCCCGTCTCATGTTACATTCCAGGAGTTTTACGTGTGGGTCCGTGATCAGTTTGAACTAATTTTGTGAAGCACGTAAGGTCTGCGTCTAGATTTTTTCTTTTCCTTGTAACGAGCATCCGTTTGTTCCAGTCCTGTTTGTGAAAAGACCGTCTTGGCGCCATCGTTTCGCTTTTCCTCCTTAGTTGAAGAGCAGTGGGCCGTGTCTATGCGGGCCTATTTCCGGGCGTCTCCGTCCTGTTCCGGTGACCTGATGGCCAGCGCCACACCGTCCGCGTCACCGGGGCCTTACAGAGTGTCTTCCAGCCGGGGGGGCTGGCAGCTGAACGCTGTCCCTCAGTATCGTGCGGCTTTGTCGACACCCAGGAGCGTGTTGCTGGGACTTTAATTCGGGCCGCACGGAATCCATGCGTCGATCAGCGTGGGAGGAACTGGCGTCCTGGCCATGCTGAGTCTGCCTGCCCGGGAACATGGAGTCTCTCTATTCGGCGCTTTGATTTCGTTCATCAGTGTCTTGTAATTGTTTTTCACACGGGTTCCCTCTCCGTTTTGTTAGCTTGACTCCAAAGTGTTTCATTTCGAGAGGTGCTGATATAAACGGTATTGGGTTTTTCATGGGATTTTTTTCCTTCTCTTTTCTTTTTTTGGGGGGAGGGCTTTTTATGGCCGCATCTGCAGCATATGGGGGTTCCCAAGCTAGGGGCTGAATCAGAGCGGCAGCTGCTGGCCTCCACCACGGCCCCAGCAACGCGGGATCCGAGTCACGACCTACGCCACAGCTCACGGCAACACCGGATCTTTAACCCACTGAGCAAGGCCAGGGATCAAACCCGCATCCTTGTGGATACTAGTCGGGTTCGTTAACCACTGAGCCACCATGGGAACTCCTTTTTTTTTTTTTTCTTCCAATTTTAAGGGCTACACCCATGGCATATGGAAGTTCCCAGGTTAGGGGCTGAATCGGAGCTGTAGCTGCTGGCCTACACCATAGCCACAGCCATGTGGGATCCAAGCCACATCTACAGCATACACCGTAGCTCACAGCAACACTGGATCCTTAACCCACCGCACAGGGCCAGGAATCGAACCCGCGTCTTCAGGGATACTAGCCAGGTTCGTTACCACTGAGCCACAGCAGGAACTCCATAGTATTGTGGTTTTAATTTCCAATCCCACTTGTTCACTGCGTGTATATAGGAAAGTGATTGACTTTTGAGTATTAGCTGTCTAGCTTGCAAATTCGCTGTCATCACTAGTTCCAGAAGTTTGTCACCTGATCCTGTCACCTGCACAAGTTCTCCAATGTGTATGTTATCTTTCATTTCCTTTTGCATTAGCCGGGACTTCCTCTTTGATGGTGAAAAGGCGTGGTGAGCACGGCAGGAGCACGTCCTTGCTGGTTCCCAGTTCTGTGGGAAAGGATCACATTTCTGACCCGAAGCCTGGTGTTAGTTATGGGGTTTGGGTAGATATTCATTATCGAGGCAGTTGCCTTCTATTGCTAGTTGACCAGAGGGTGTTTAATCGTGAGTGGATGTCGGATTTTGTCAGAAGGCTTCTCTGTGTCTGTGGATGATGTGGTTTTCTCTTTTAGCTTATTGGTGTGATAAATCGCAGTAACTGATGTTTTAGATGCTGCCCCAGTTGTTCATACCGGATAGATCTCACCCGGTCTTGGCGTGTCAGTCTCTTTCTGCATCGTCGGATTTGATTTGCTAAAGTTTGGCTGAGGAGTTTTGCGCCTCCCTTCACAAGAGACACTGGCCTTTAGTTTTCTCTTCTTGTCACGGGGTGACCTGCTGCTGGGGTGAGGCCAGCCTCACGGGACGCGTCAGGCAGCGCCCCTCTGCTGCGGTCGTCTCGGAGAGGTCGGAGGGCCTCGGTTTGTAGAATTTACCAGTGAACCCTTTGGGGCTGGTGCCTTCTGCTCTGGACGGTTATTTATTACTGGTTGGGTTTCTTTAGCAGAAGGTCGGTTGCGATTGTCCGTTTATTCTCTCGAGGGTTTTGGCAGATGATGTCTTTCAGGGAATTGGTCCGTTTCTTCTAGGTTATCGAATTCGCGGGCAAGGAGTTGTTCAAAGAGCCCGTTCTGGTCTTGCGGATGTTCTCTGTTGATGTCGTGTTTCCGGCTTCAGTGGTTTATTCTCTAATTCTTCTTTCTGTTCTTCTGCTGACTTTGGATTTAATTTGCTCTTTTTCCAGTTTCCTGAAACAGTCATTCAGATCACGGGTTTCAGTTCAGTGAACACTCAAGGCTGTGAGCTTCCCTGTAACAAATCCTGATAAGTCGTTTCCATTTAGTTCGATTTTTTTGTCTTTTTTTTAATTATTATTATTTTTGTGTGTTTGTTCAGGGCCACACCTGCGGCATATGGAGGTTCCCAGGCTCCAGGTCAAATCAGAGCTGTAGCCGACAGCCTACACCACAGCTCACAGCAACGCCAGATCCTTAACCCACTGAGTGAGGCCAGGGATCAAACCCGCATCCTCAAGGGTCCTCGTCAGATTAGTTTCCACTGAGGCACAACGGGGACCTCCTCGTTCAAAATATTTTTTAATTTTGCTTGAGGGTTTTTTTCTCTGACCATTGTGCTATTGAGAAATGTTTGGGGTTTCCGGTTTTGCTAGGGGGGAGGTTTGGCTGAGCCCACGGCATACAAAGGTTCCTGGCCAGGGATCAAACTCACGCCACAGCTGTAACCAGAGCCACAGCAGTGACAACACCAGATCCTGAACCCACTGAGCCACCAGTGAACTCTGAAATAGATTGTTTAATCTCCAGATAGTTAGGGATTTTTCCGGTTTAATTCCATGGTGGTCTTAGAGATTGTGTGTTTTCCGTCATTTCAGTTTTGTGAAGGTCGGTCGATGGCCCTGAGTGTGGCCCATTTAATGGCTCTTTCACGAGAGGGTGAGAAGGACGAGCATGGGGTAGCTGGGCGAGGCCGTCTGGAGGTCCAGGGGATGGTGTGCTCTTCGGCTCGGCGCTGTGCTCACTGACGTCCTGCCTGCTGGCTCTGTCCCTGGAGAGGCAGGCGTGGGGTCTGCAGCCACAGTGGCGGGTTCCTGTGTTTCTCTTTGCAGCTACTGGTTTGACCTCGCGTGGGGCGATGCTCGGTTACTAGGCTCACCCTTGCTAAGGAGGGTTGCATCTTCCTGGAGACCTGACCCCTCAACCAGCATGCTCATCACGTTGCTCGCTCCGCGCTCAGCTCCATTTATAGCTGTCGTGACTCTTTTGCACTTTTTAATGTTTTATTGACGTTAGTTGGTGTACAGTGTTGTGATAATTTCTGTGTAGAAAGTGATTCCGTTGTGCGTATACACACATCCGTTCTTTTTCTGATTCTTTTCCCATAGAGGTTATAACAGAGTATTGCATGCCATTCCCTGTGCTAGGCGGCGGGCCCTGTTGCCCGTCCATCCCACATACCTAGAGTGCACGTGCCCATCACAAACCCCCAGTCCACCTCCCACCTTCCCTTTTAGTAACCGTAAGTCAAAGTCTGTGCACCTGCTTCTGTTTTGTAAAAATAAGTTTATTTTTATCATTGTTTTTAGATTCCACATATAAACAATATCATGATGTTTGTCTTTAGCTAATTTACTTAGCGTGATAATCTCTGGATCCATCCATGTTGCTGCAAATGACATTATTTCATCCTTTTTTGTGGCTGAGTAGTATTCCACTGTGTTTATACACCACATCCTCTTTTTTTTTTAATTTTATTATTATTATTATTATAGCTTTTTAGGCATATAGAAATTCCAGGCTAGTTGTTGAATCAGAGCTGCAGCTGCCAGCCTATACCACAGCCACAGCAACACCAGATTGGAGCCACATCTGCAGCCTAGACCATGGCAAACAGCAGTGCCAGATCCTTGACCCACTGAGCGAGGCCGGGGATTGAACCCGTGTCCTCATGAATACTAGTCAGGCTGGTAAGCCGCTGAGCCACAGCGGGACCGCCCGAACCACATCTTCTTAATCCGTTTTTCTGGCAGGGGACATTGACGTTTTCCCGAGTCCTGGCTGTTGTGAATGGTGCTGGCTGTGAACATAGGGTGCATGTGTCTTCCCAAATCGCAGCTTTGTCTGGATATGTGCCCAGGAGTGGGACTGCTGCATCATATGGTAGTTCTCTGCTTAGTTTTCTGAGACGCGTCCGTCCTGTTCTCCACGATGCCCCCCGATTTGCATCCCCACCGTCAGCGCGGGCGGGCTCCTTTCCTCCACACCCGCGGCAGCATTTACTGTCTGCAGACTTTCTGATGGTGGCCGTTCCGACTGGTGTGAGGCGATAGCTCACAGTTGGCTTGGTTTGCATTTCTGTAGTAATCAGAGATTCTGAGGGTCTTTTCATGTGTCTTTTGGCCCTCCGTATGTCTTTGGAGAGGTGTCTGTTTAGATCTCCTGCCCATTTTTTGGTGAGGTTGTTTGGTTTTGATGGTGAGCTGCATGAGTTGTTTTAATACTTTGGCTATTAATCCCTTATCAGTTGCATTGTCTGCAAGTACTTTCGCCCATCCTTTGGGTTGTCTTTTTGTTTACGGTTTCTGTTGCTCTGCCAAAGCTTCTGAGTTTAATCGGGTCCCGTTTGTTTAGTTTTGTCTTTATTTTCATCACTCTAGGAGATGCACGCGAGGAGATAGTTCTGTGCTTTATTTTCCTCTAGGAGTTTTATAGTATCTGGTCTACGTTTAGGTCTTTACTCCATTTTGTGTCTGTTTGGTGTCTGGTGTTGGAGAGTGCTGGATTTCATTCTTTTGCATGTAGCTGTCGGGTTTCCTTGGCAGCACTGATTGAAGAGCCTGTCTTTTCTCCCGTGTGGAGTCTCACCTCCTTTGTCACAGGGTAGTTGACCAGTGACGTGTGAGCTTATTTCTGGTCTTTCTATCCTGGTCCATGGATCCGTATTTTTGTTTTTGTGCCGGTACCACACTGTTTTGATGACTGCAGCTTGTCGTATAGGCCGAGGTCAGGGAGCCTGATTCATCCAGCTTTGTTTTCCTTTCTCAGGGTGGCTCTGGCTGTTCAGGGTCTTCTCTGTTGCCGTAGGCATTGTAAATTCTTCGGGGTTTTAGTTCTGTGAGAAGTGCCGCTGGTGGTTTGATAGGATTGTCGGGACTGTAGGTTGCCTCGGGCAGTGCCGTCATTTTGACAGTATTGATTCTCCCAGTCCAGGAGCAGGGTTTAGCTTCGCATTGGTTTGTTTGTCTTTGGTTGCCTTCGTCGGCATCTGATGCTTTTCGGAGGACAGGTCTCTTGCCTCCTTAGGTAGGTATATTCCTAGGCATTGTATTCCTTTTGATGCAGTAGCAAAGGGGATTCTTTCTTTAATTTCTCCTTCTGATTTTTCATTGTTAGTGCATGGAAATGTGAGAGATTTCTGTATACGAAGTTTGTGTCCTGAAACTTTGCCAGATGCATTGATGAGCTCTGGTAGTTTTCTGGCAACGTCTTTAGGATTTTCCACGTATAGCGTCATGTCATCCGCACATAGCAGTAGCTTATTTCTTTGTTAATTTGGATTCCCTCCTACCATCTCATAATGGCTTCTTCATCTTTGGGTGTAGAATATCTTTTTTGGTAACTTCCGGTCTTTTTTTTTTTTTTTTCCGGCCGTACCTGTGGCACATGGAAGTTCCTGGGCCAGCCATTGGGTCCTAGCCGCAACTGTGACCGACGCCACAGCAGCGGCAGTGCCAGATCCTTTATCCACTGTGCCACAGCAGGAACTCCTCCAGTCTTTTGTGTCCATGGTTGTTCAGCAGCTCGTTGAGATCTTGCTGTTTTCGTGAGAGGGGGTGAGAACGCGTCCTTCTGCTCCACCGTCCTGCCTCGCGTCACAGCCGTTATAACTTGAATGCCAAGCTGAGGTTGCTTTAGTGGTGTTTTCCTGTTTTGCAGAGGCCCTCAAAGCTGGCAGCGTCCTGTTCCCCGACGTCCTGGTGAGAGAGACGGAGGCCGCCCTCCACAGGCATCGCTCCCCCGCCTACTGCGAGCAGCTCCTCCGGCACCTGCAGGCCGCGCCGCCCGCGCAGTGACCGCAGTTCTGGGCGCAGAGCCTTCGGCTCGGCAGCCGGAGGTGAGAGCCACCGCCGGGCCCTGTCCTCCCCTAGAGCAGGGGTGGGGCCTTCGCGTCTCAGCCGCGGACACCTAGAAGCCAGCCTTGGTTTCCTGAGCGACAGGTTTTCAGACCCCGAGTTCCCGAAATGAGCCGCACTGTGGCTTCCGTGTCTTTACGTCCTGCTGACGCAGGTCGCTGAGAGGCCTGCCACCCGCCTGCAGCTGATGCCCAGTTACATGCTGGCTTCTCCAGACGCAGCCGCGTCAGGCCTCTCTGTCAGGCTCCGTGCACTGCTAGGTTCACGGATTATCAGTTCCTTCTGACTTAAAGGAACCCCAGGAAAGTTCTTGACGATTTCAGAAGAAAAAAGCCAAACTGATTAAAAAGAAGGGTTATTGGAGTTCCCGCGCGGCTCAGTGGCTTGGGGCTCCAGCGTTGCCGCTTCTGGCGAGGGTTTGATCCCTGGCCTGGGGACTTTCTCATGGCACAAGCGCAGCCCAAAAGAAAAAAAAGGAAAAAAAGAAAAGTTCTTTCTGTGGGTTCCTCTACTGAAACGTAGTATCTCAGAGAACAGACTGAAAGGAATTTGAAATTTTAGGAACTATTTATGAACGAAATCTTTCCCATTTAAAAACACTGGAACTTTAGCTGTTGTGTGGATATATTTAGCCATGGTATTTTTTTCTTAAGTCCATAGTACTGACAGTGTTGAAACAGACTCTCTAGTCGGATGCAGTTCTGGTTGTGCTCCTGTAAACAGCAGTTAAGGAGAAGTGCGTTTTCTTCTCTTGCACTTTCTGCGCCCAAGTGCCTAAAAGATTTCATTTTCTGTGAGTATTATTTCCACAAGCAGAACATTTATGTTGACACCAGGGGAAAAAATGCCGTGTGTGTTTTCAAAAAAATCAAATATTAACATTTATGCTTTGGTATTTGGAAATGTAATTTAAAATATTTATTATAATTATTTTACATGCCTGTCTGTGTTTTGGTAATTAACCTAGGTTTTTGTCTCATGAGTTTTAACCTCACAGGGCCTCTGCCCGGAGCATCCTGGGCCTTCACCCTGAGGGGCCGCCCAGCTCGGGGCGTGTCCCCTCCGGACACCAGGTGGCAGGAGCTCCAAACGTGGGAGGAAGGCGCAGCAGCACGCTCACCAAGGGCTCGCTGGGGCACCGGGGTCGAGTCAGGGAGGGTGGGGACGGAGCCTGCACTGCAGGCGGGGGGCGCCACAGCCCAGGCCCCTCGGAGCCCTGTCTCCTGACGGTGGCGACGGCACTGCCACCCTCCTGAGTCGCTGAAGCTGCAGCCTCCCTCCCAACCCAGTTCCTGTGCTGGATGGCCTCAGGGGCGTAGGTGCCCTCAGTTCTGGGTTTCTGCCAGCTTCCCGACGGCCCTCTGCCCTCTGGATCCTCTGGCACCTTCCTCAGCACCACCCGAAACCTGTGAGAAATGCACATTGCCAGGCCTCACCCAGGCCGCCTCAATCAGAGGTGACCAGGTGGGGCCCAGCGGTGGGGACCCTTGCCCTGAGACCACACGTTTGCAGGCCCAGCCCTGAAGGGGCACAGGAACCGGAAGTCAGCGGCAGAGGCTCGGCTGCGGGGGCCCCACAGGCTCCCCCTCGCTCCCCCGGGGCTCTCCCCATCCAGTCCGCTGCCCGCGGCTGCCATGGAGCCGGTAGCGGGTGTGCCGCAGCTTCTGCGCATCTTTGGGGCAGAAGTTCGGAGGCAGCGTTTCAGTGGGTCAGTACGCCTGGCACAGGGTGAACCGGTCCATGGGTTCAGAGAAAGACGTGACCGTGCAGCCTCTTAGGCCATTAGTGATCTTTTCCTGTTGTTGTGGTTTTTTTGGCCACGCCTGTGGGCTGCAGATGTCCCCGTAATGTGCTGAGCCCAGGGGGCTCCAAAGGGTTAGTAATCTTTTTTTCTCTCTCTTTCTTTCTGTCTTTTTAGGGCTGCACCCAAGGCATATGGAAGCTCCCTGCCCTGGCTAGGGGTCCAGTCGGAACTGTATCTGTTGGCAGCACCACAGCCACAGCAACGCCAGTTCTGTACCCACTGAGCAAGGCCAGGGATTGAACCCACGTCCTCATGAGTGCTAGTCAGGTTCCTTACCTCTGAGCCATTGCAGGAACTCAGGGTTAATAACCGCAACACCTGAGAAGTTCTAGGTTCTTCTCCACTTGACTTTTTGAAATTCTTGTAAGCTTTTCTTTTTTTTTTAATTCATGCAACTTGCTTTTATCACAGTGGTCTGGAACTGAGGGTGTAGTATCTCCAGGGTCTTTCTGTATCATGTTCTTTTTTTTTTTCTTTGTCTTTTTAGGGCCTCACGCATGGCTTATGGAGGTTCCCAGGCTAGGGGTCAAACCAGAGCTGTAGCTGCCAGCTACACCACAGCCACAGCAATTCGAGATCCGAGCCTCGTCTTGGACCTACACCACAGCCCACGATCGAGGCCAGGGATCAAACCTGCATCCTCATGGATATTAGTCGGGGTCGTTACTGCTGTGTAAGGAACTCCTGTGTACTTATTTTTTTTGGCCTCGCCCATGGCACCCAGAAGATCCCAGGCCAAGAATCGAACCCAAGCCACAGCTGTAACCAGAGCCACCACAGTGACAACACTGGATCAGCAACCTGCTGAGCCACCAGGGAGCTCATTGCAAGCTCTTCATTTACCCCAATCAACAACTATTTATGGAGCCCTCACCACCACGTGCCGGGTGGCCGAGAAGAGGGACATACAAGATGCGGTTCCTGGACCTCGCAGCAGGATTGGGTACAGTTTATACACTGTGAAACTCATCCACGCTAAGCATGCAGGGGGTTTTAGCAGGATGGCAGAGCTGTGTGCCCATCACCACAACCCAGCCTTAGAACACTCGGGCCACCCATAAGCCCCCCAGCCCATCGGCAGTCTCTCTCTGCTGCAGACCCCACCCCCGGCAGCCGCTTACCGTCCGCCTCTAGTTGTCTGCTGCACACACTTCATGTAGATGGAGCCGTATGATACCTGGTCTGATGTGTCTGGCTTTTTTTTTTTTTTTTTTTTGTCTTTTCTAGGGTGGCTCCCGTGGCATATGGAGGTTCCCAGGCTAGGGGTCGAATTGGAGCTGTTGCTGCCAGCCTACACTACAGCCACAGCCACAGCAACGCAGGATCCGATACCCATTTGCAACCTACACCACAGCTCATGGCAACACGATCCTTAACCCACTGAGCAAGGCCAGGGATCGAACGCGCAACCTCATGGTTCCTAGTCGGATTCGTTAACCACTGCGCCACGACGGGAACTCCTGGCTTTTTCCTTTTTTAATGGCCACCCCCATAGCATATGTGTGGAAGTTCCCAGGGCAGGGATCGAACCCTCGCCTCCGCAGTGACCGGAGCCCCTGCAGTTGGATTCTTAACCCGCTGTGCCACAGTGGGAATTCCTTGTGTGTCTGGCTTTTTTCACTTAGCATAAAGTTTCTGAGGTTGTTTTCTATTCATTAGTTCAAAGGTCAGCAGTCTGTATAAAGGGCCAGACAGTAGATTTTTTTTTTTTTTTTTTTTTTGGCTTTTTAGGGCCACACGTACAGCACATGGAAATTCCCAGGCTAGGGGTGAAATCACAGCTGCCGGCCTAGACCACAGCCACAGCAACACCAGAATTGAGCCGAGTCTGCAACCTACACCACAGCTCAAGGCCACGCTGGATCCTTAACCCACTGAGCGAGGCCAGGGATCGAACCCGCTCATCCTCATGGACCCTAGTCGGGTTTGTTAACCACTGAGCCACAAAGGGAACTCCCAGATAGTAGATATTTTAGTTTTTGGGAACCATACAGGTTCTGCCACCAAAACTACTGAGCTCTGCTGTTATCCTTCCCCTGCTGATGGACCTTTGTGTTGTGCAGTTTGAGGCTGCTACGAGTGAAGAGGGCTGGGCTTTGTGAACTCTGTGGGCCTGTTTACCTTGCTCCCAGGTGATGCCTTGGGGTAAAACTACTAGGTCCTACTTGATAGGGGTTTGTAGTCCCTGGTTTATTTATTCACCGGGGTTTTTTATTGCAGTTTGCATATGGAGGTTTCCAGGCTAGGGGTCCAGTCAGAGCTGCAGCTCCTAGCCTACACCACAGCTCAGAGCAACACCGGCTCCTCAACCCACTGAGCGAGGCCAGGGATCGAACCCACACCCTCATGGACACTAGTCAGGTTCAGTAGCCACTGAGCCACAACGGGAACTCCGCCGTAGTTTTGCTGTGGTGTACTTGACCTCCAGTTAACTACAGCTAGTTGAAAGTAGGCAGTTTGATCCGTTTCGACACGGGTCCACATCGTGAAACAGCCACAGTCAGGTTGGTGAGTCTGCATCACGGCCCCTCCGGCCCCTCCCTCGCCCCCACCCCCTTCCGCCACGTGCTCAGGCAACAGTCTGTCGGAGTCTATACGGTAGTTTGCATTCTGAGTTCTCTGTAGGGGTTCATGCACCGGGCACCTTTTCTTCTCTCTTCTTTCCCTCAGCATAATTATTCTGCGGTTCATCCATGCTGCAGTGTCCGTTGTGTGGGTTTACCCCAATTCCTTTGTGTGCGTCGCCCACAGCATACAGAAGTTCCTGGGCCAGGGATCAAACCTGGGTCACAGCACTGCCCCAAGCCACCGCAGTGACAACCAGCCCACGGCACTGCAAAGAAACTCCAATATACCACAGTTTTATTGTTTGGTTTTTTGCTATTGCAACTAAAGCTTCCTAGAATATGTGTGTACAAGTTTTTGTATGGATATACACTTTGGTTTCTCTTGGGCATAAACTAGGAGTTGAGTGACCATTACACTAGAAGTATTTTTAAATTTTTTAAATTTTTTATTTATTTATTTTGGTCCATTTGGGGCTGCACCCTCGGCACATGGAGGTTCCCAGGCTAGGGGTCAATTCCAGTCCTCATGGCTACTAGTTAGGTTCTTTACAGCTGAGCCACAAGAACTCATAGTAGACACACATTTAAGATTTCAAGAAGCCAGGGGTTTCTGTTGTGCAGGGGGTTAATGACCTGGCTTGGCTCCAGGCGCTGGTTCAATCCCTGGCTCGGCGCAGTGGGTTAAGGAGCCAGCGTTGCTGGGGTGTGGCGCAGGTTCAGCTCCGGCTTGAATTTGATCCCTGGCCCAGGAACTTCCATAGGCTACAGGTGCAACTGAGAAAGGAAAAAAAAATTAAGAGGCTGCGAGAAAGTCCCCCTGTGGTACAGTGGGTTAGGGATCCCGCATTGCCACAGTTGGGATGGGACACAGGCTGCAGTTGCAGCTCGGATTTGACCGCTGGCCTGGGAACTAACTTGCACGTGCCTCAGGCACAGCCAAGGGGGGAAAACCGTGCGGCGGTGTCTGAATTCGGCTCTAACGTAGTTCCCTGCTGTCTGGTGTTGAGCATCTTTTCACTGCCTAATTGCCGTCTGTACACCTTCACGTGGTCAAATATCTTAAGCTCTTTTGACCATTTTTGAAAACCATGCCCCCCCCCGTGGTTGTTCAGCAGTGAGTTGAGATTTTGGCATGTGCACGAGAGGAGGTGAGTCGAGGGCCTTCTGCTCCGCCGTCTTGCCTCCAATCCAAACTGGGCTGTTTTCTTACTGACTATTGAGAAATCTTCGTATATCCTGGGTTCATATATATAATTTGCAAATATTTTCTCTCATTCTGGAGAGAAATGCCTTCATTCTTTTCACAATGTCTTTTGAAGCACAAAGGTTTTTTAGTTTTGAAAGAAAACTAATTTATCTGTTCTTTTATGGATTATGCTTTTGGTGCTGTATCTAAGAAATTTTTGCCGAACCCAAGTTTTCATGTCCTGATTCTAAGACTAAAAAGTTACTTTCAGAAAGATATTATCTATTTGCTCCTAGCTATGCTGCAGTTCAAAGCAAGTGTTACTTCCTTTTAAAATCTCCTTTCCGGAGTTTCCCTTGTGACTCAGTGGGCTGAGTACCCATAGTCGTCTTTGTTGGGATGCACGTCCAGTCCCTGGCCTTGCTCCACAGGTTAGGCTCCAGCGTTGCTGTAAGCGGTGGGGTAGGTTGCTGATTGGGCTCGGATCCGCTGTGGCTGGCTGTGGATGGAGCGACAGCTGCAGCTCTGATTTGACCTCTAGACCAGGAACGTCCATATGCCACAGGTGTGGCCCTTCCGTGACCTAAGTGAAAATATGAGATCCTTCTAGGGTGAGTTGGTTGAAGATAAAACACCTACCTTTTAGTAGCCAAAGATAGCCCTCTGTGCACCAGTACGGAGCGGCCTCTAAAGTTAATGATTGCATGGAGTTCCCGTCGTGGCGCAGTGGCTAAGGAATCCGACTAGGAACCATGAGGTTGTGGGTTCGGTCCCTGCCCTTGCTCAGTGGGTTAAGGATCCGGCGTTGCCGTGAGCTGTGGTGTAGGTCACAGACGCGGCTCGGATCCTGTTGCTGTGGCTCTGGTGTAGGCCAGTGGCTACAGCTCCAATTCCACCCCTAGCCTGGGAACCTCCATATGTCACGGGACTGGCCAAGAAATAGCAAAAAGACAAAAATAAATAAAGTTAATGATTGCAAAGGCACACACCGCCCTGCGTACAGAACAGAACACACCATCTGCAAAAGGAGAGCGGGAGCTATGTCCTTGCGTTTATGTACATAAAACATTTCTAGAAGGTTCTAAAAAGCCAGGAAGAGTGCGACCTCTGGGGAGGGGACTGTGCAACAGAGGGCCTGGGTGCAAATCCAGTCTCTGCCTGTTGGAACCGTGCATTTTACTTTCTTGTGCGTGTGTTGCCGAGTCACAGACACAGCTCAGCTGAGGCTAATGGTGCATCAGCGATGCAGCGCACTCCGGGAGATGTGCTTGGCTCCTTCGTCAGCACACCGGTTTCTTCTGTAAAACAGTCCTTCCTGTTCCAGGGAAGGACGTTCAGGATGTTAAAGCAAAAACTTCACGGAGTTCCCGTCGTGGTGCAGTGGTTAACGAATCCGAGCAGGAACCACGAGGTCGCGGGTTCGATCCCTGGCCTTGCTCAGTGGGTTAAGGATCCGCATGGCTGTGTCGGTGGTGTAGGCGGGCAGCTGCAGCTTGATTCGACCCCTAGCCCAGGAATTCCCATACACGCAGGTGCAGCGCTAGAAAGCAAAACAAACAAACAAAAAAAACACCCTGAAGGTAAGTCTTTCTTCCTGACTTTCCTCCATTTCCAGTGTTCTCTGAACAGCTGATGTCAGACGCCCAGGCACTGCCTGTGTGAGGTCAGACGAGAGAAGCAATTACTGCACGTTAGTTAAGGTGGTAGGCTGTGGGTATACTTTTTTTTTCTTGTTTTCCAGACCTGAGTCATTTATCATTTTAAAAGCATTTCTAAAGGCTCTATATAGGTGGTACTGTGGCAGACAACAATTGATATCTCAGAAGGGAGGCTGTCACCTGCACTCAGCTGTTACCCTCAGCCACTCTCCACTGACGCAGGCATGTCCTTGAACCCCCAGGGGTAAGCCTCTTTTCTGTGACCATTCCTGTAAGCAAATGATGGCCTCAAGAGCTGGCTGCATAGGAGTTCCCGTCATGGCTCAGTGGAAACAAATCTGACTAGGAACCATGAGGTTGCGGGTCTGATCCCTGGCCTTGCTCAGTGGGTTAAGGATCCAGCGTGGCCAGCAGCTGTAGCTCCGATTAGCCCCCTAGCTTGGGAACCTCCAAATGCCGCAGGTGCGGCCCTGAAAAAACAAAACCTGGCTGCATGATGGAAAAAATAAAAATCATTAATAAAAATGAATCAATCCTAGTGTAAAACAATAGTCTAGGTATGTTACCAGTAAGTAGTCTTAAATACAACAAATATTCATGTTTAAGAAAAAAGCTGGCTGGAACACCAAGAACTGGAACCTGTCTGTCCCAGAGGCCAATGCACTTGCTCCTATGTCCTTACATGTCTCTGCAGGGTTTTCTTCAGGTCTTTTTCAGTGTGATTTCAAGAGGCAAAGCAGAGCCCATTGTTGGCTGACAATAAGTGGTAACTACAGATAGAAGCATCTATGGCAACGTCTAGGCCTCTCTTCCCGGCCTAATTGATGGCTTTACCCTCTAGGGCTTTGTTAGTTGCTTTTATTTCATTCTTTAAAAAGTGAGTTGAGGAGTTCCCTGGTGGTCTAGTGGGTTAAGGACCTGGCATTGTCAATGCTGTGGCTCTGGGTACAGCGGTGGGGTGGGGCAGGTGTTCAATACCTGGTCCGGGTGTTTCTATATGGGCACAGTCCAAAAAAAAAAGGTGAGCGGACTGGTTTGGCTAAGATTCAGAGTGAGGAGACGTGGTTACACCGGCAAAAGTCCGGGACGGTGGGCTGGGTTTGGGCAGAACACTCGCACTTTCCCAGGGCCTCCCAGTGACGGGCAGTGGAGGTGGGATTTTCTTCCTCGGGATCAGCGGGGGCTCTAAGTCCAGGCAGGCGGTGTTTTGGAGTTGACATAAGCCTCACACCAGGCTTGCTGCTTAACCAGCAGCCACAGGTGACCGAGGCTGGGGCAGATAAACCACCCTCCTGGAAGGACTTCACTTGGCCCTGGCAAGTGGCTTGGTCTCCGTGATCGGATGGCAGCTTCAGCGACTAACGCGTCTCACCGAAGTGCCCTGGTCTGCACCCCTTCCCGTCACTAATGAAACATGTTTCGGAAACTACTGTGAGCACCTCACACGACCTGAACGCCTTACTGACACTCAATGCAAAACCGATTTTGGTTTGGAGCATAACATCCCTAAAGGATGAAACTGGAGCATCTGACAGCGCAGGGACGGGATTTCTAACTCCGGCAACTCGGCCTCGCGACGCGGTCCGCAGCAGCTGACGGTGTCCACGCCAGCCGAGGGTCCCGGACCGGCCCCGCCGGCAATGCCAGAGTCCGGCCTCCGTGGGCGTCCGAGACAAAGGGCAGCGGTCACCTCGGCCACTGGCCGCGCCGCATCTCCTCCGGCCCCGCGTCCGCCTCGTCGGTGACCGTGACCGGCCTGCCGGCGGCCGGGAAGACGTGAAGTGTCCACTACGAACGTCCCGGGGGAGCCGTGACTCACGTAGGCCAAAGGCCCAGCCGGGGTCGTCCTCCCAGACGCCCTTGCGGGGAGGCGCCGCCACGTGACCTGGACTCGGCCAATCGGGGCGCTGGCGCGGCCTCGGGCCGAACATGCGCAGAAAGGCCCGCGGCTCTGCGTTGCGCCAGCGTGCGTCTTCCCCGATTGGTCGAGTCTGTGTCACGTGGCCGCGGCCCGACCGGATCCCCACTCCCCACGGGAACCCGCTCACTTGGAGTGTCGCTTGCTCCCGGCCCCGGAGCTGTCGGCCGGTGTTTCCGGTCCTGAGGGACGAGTCGTCCAGTCAGGGCACGACACTGTTGCTGCTGTTACTTTGGTGAGACGTGGAGCCAGAACCCCCATCAAATTGTACCTGCGGTCCAACCCCGTCTTTTCGGTTGAGTCACTAAAACCTGTTTGCCTGAGCCAGTTTGGGCTGCACATTGTGTTACTTGCAAGATAAGACATCATAATTGGAGCAGCAATAGAGAGAAATACGGATCGGGACGTCCTGGATAAAGTTACTTTTCCACGTCGTAAGCTTGTGTCTAAGTCGGAAAGCCTTTGACCCGGTGGGAATTAGACTCCCATTCCTCCAGCTGAGGTTCCCTTCCCACCGTCCTTTCCCCGGAGCCCAGGAAAGGGGAGGGAGGAAGAGTTGTGCTGCAGGTTGCAGCTGCCGCAGTTGGCAGTTAATGCATCCTTTTCTGGTAACTCTTGAGACGCGGTCATGTTCCTCTGAGTAAAGTCCTTGCACCGCAAACACACCTGGGGAGTCCTAACAAGGACCCAGCGGGGCGTCGCCCGCAAAGAGCCCATCCCGCCTGCTCTAGCCACATCCTTCCTGAAGGGAAGAATAGGGAGCTGGGAGAGAACCCTTATGGGTCCGGGGATGGGAGAGAGAGGGCGGGAGTGCCCGTCAGCACACTTTCTTTCCTTTCTTCCTGCCTGTGGCCGTTCCAGGACTAGGGCAGGAAAATAAAAGATGAGCCTGGAGCGTCCTGCATTGCTAGAAAGTAAGGAAGTGCTCCAGAAAGGATGGGGGCATGTAGAAAAAACTCAGGAGCAACCTGACAGAGCTCCTACTGGCCAAAGCTGGAATAACATGAGCAGCAAAATTAATAATATCATTTGGGGGTTATGACAACAGAATAATATAATAGCGATAAAAAGAATAAATAAGTGAGGTAGGGAGTTCCCATCGTGGCCCAACGGCAGCAGAAACCAATCTGACTAGGAACCATGAGGTTGCGGTTCCATCCCTGGCTCAGGGAGTTAAGGATCTGGCATTGCCATGAGCTGTGGTATATAGGTTGCAGACGCGGCTCTGATCTGGTGTTGCTGTGGCTCTGGCGTAGGCCAGCAGCAACAACTCCAGTTAGACCCCTAGCCTGGGAACCTCCATATGCCGCGGGTGTGGCCCTAAAAAAAAGAAAAGGATCCAGCATTGCCCTGAGCTGTGGCGTAGGTCACAGAGGCGGTTTGCATCTGGAATGGCTGTGGCGTAGGGTGGTAGCTGCAGCTCCGATTGGACCCCTACCCTGGGAACCTCCTTATGCTGCAGGTACAGCCCTAAAAAGACAAGTTAAAAAAAAAAAAAAAATAGGAGGAACTGGGCAGAGAGTATGTGAGAACTTTCTATACTAAATTTGCAACATACAAGCGGGGTGGGGTGAGTTCACTTGTCTCTGTCCTGCTGGGTGAGCCAGGAATATCAGGGCTGACTCATCCCCCAGCCTGGGAACCTCCCTGTGCCGCAGGTGTGGCCCTAAAAAGCAAAACAAAAAAGGGATCTCTTTGCATACCTAAAAAGGCTTTTAGGAGTTCCCCTGTGGCACAGCAGATTAAGGATTATCACTACTGTGGCACGGGTTTGATTCCTGGCCCCAGAATTTCTGCATGCTATGGGCGACGCCAAATAAAAGGGTTCCAGAAGCCTCCTGTGCAAGGGTTGGGTTTCCAGGTGTCTGGCTTTGTGTTACCCGAAGAACTGTTGGAGGCCTTACAAGGTGCCAGTCTGAGGCAGCCCGCGCCCACTCAAAAGTGCCCCGGAGGAGTTCCCGTTTGGCTTAGTGGTTTAAGAATTGAACTAGTATCCATGAAGAGCAAGTTTGATCCCAGGCCTTGTTCAGTGGGTTAAGGATCCAGTGTGGCCGACAGCTGCAGCAAGAATTGCAGATGCAGCTCGGAAGTGGGTGGCTGTGGCTGTGGCGTAGGCTGGCACCGGCAGCTCCGATTCAGCCTCTACCCCAGGAACTTCCATGTGCCTCGGGTGTGGCTCTAAAAAGGCCAAAATAACAAGTGCCCTCCCCCCGCCAAGCCACTTACTGGATTTCTTCTGAAAAGAGCAATCCGGCCTTTGGACCTGGGCACCAGGCCAGCTGCCAGTTGCTCTGCAGCCTGGGTTGGGAGAATGGGAGGAACAGTTGTTCTCTCCTGGAGCCCTGGTTAATCCCCTGGTGCCAGCGGTCACCCCCACCTGCGCCTCTGCCCGCAGGAAGGACAAGGCCCGCCTCTGGCCCCACCCCCGGCGCCCCTTCTGGGCCGCTGCTCCCGCCGCCCACACCCTGCCCTGCGCTCCTTCCCGAGTTGGCTGCACTCTCTCCTGCCCGACGCCTCACTCCGCCCATCCCCACCCCCACGTCCGTCTGCGCTTCTCCACTAATCCGGTCAAGGAAGCCCTTCTTGGGCGAGACGGGAGGAACCGCCCCTGCTCGGTTCTTCTGCGCGGAGCCCTTGACCTCGGTCCGTGCCCACAGGGGTCGGGCAGTAGAGAAGCGGACTCCGAAGCCGCACATGCAAGGGTTCCCTCGGTAAAAATGTGCACATGCGCTGATGGAGAGTGACAGAATAGACCTAAAAATGTTTGCCAAGTTATCTCCGGGTGAAGGGACGAAAGTCATGCGTGGTTTTTAATCTTTTTTTTCTTTTTTTTTCCCCCTTTTGGTTCCTTTGTAATTTTTTTTTAATTGGCAAGAAATAGGTTTATTAAGGTAGGATGCTTGTGAGGGATGCAAGGAGGCTCTCTGTAATTTTTAAAACGCTTTCTTTTTTTTTTTTCTTTTTTTTTTTTTTTTTTTTGTCTTTCTGCTATTTCTTTGGGCCGCTCCCGCAGCATATGGAGGTTCCCAGGCTAGGGGTCGAATCGGAGCTGCGGGATCCGAGCTGCGTCTGCAGCCCACACCACAGCTCACGGCAACGCCGGATCCTTAATCCACTGAGCAAGGGCAGGGACCGAACCCGCAACCTCATGGTTCCTAGTCAGATTCGTTAACTACTGCACCACGACGGGAACGCCTCTTATGTTTTCTGAACTGTAGTCGTGAGTGTGGCAGTTTACACAGTGGCTCTAGCTTCAGGCCACGGGATCTGGATGTCCCGCGCTCAGCCGTGGCGGCCTCCTCTGTCGTGAGGGTTCAGTGAGGCTCACACACTCAGAGCCACAGAGTACTTGGTAAATGTTGGCTCTTATTGCTCTTTTCGTTTTAAGATCAAAACCAAACAGCAAACAATCTAGACCATTCAGCTTTGGGGTTCCCTGGTGATGCAGCAGGTTAAGAACCTGGTGTTGCCACTGCTGTGGCACAGGTTCGATCCCTGGCCCAGGAACTTCTGCATGCCGCAGGCGCCGCCAAAAATAGAAGCTTCAAACTAACAGTTTCCTCAGCACCGTCGTGGCCACCCTGACCTGCCCATCTCTGGAAAGCTTGGCATCCAGAAGGTCCACTGTGCCCAAAAGAAACAAAGCCAGCACGTATGGAATCTAAATTTTTCTAATGGCTACATTAGAAAATTAAACAGGTGAAGGAGTTTCTGTTGTGGCGCAGCGGAAACGAACCCGACTAGTATCCATGAGGAGGCGGGTTCGATCTCTGGCCCCACTTAGTGCCATGAGCTCTTGTGTAGGTGGCAGACTCGGCTCGGATCTGGCGTGGTTGTGGCTGTGGTGTAGGCCAGCAGCTGCAGCTCTGCTTTGACCCCTGGCGGAGGAACTTACATATGCCTCGGGTGCAGCCCTAAAAACAACAAAAAGAACCAGATATTGTCTGTGAGGACGCAGGTTTGATCCCTGGCCTCGATCTGTGGGTTAAGGACCCACAGTTGCCGCAAGCTTTGGCGTAGACAGCGGATGCAGCTCGGATCCCATGTTGCTGTGGCTGTGGTGTAGGCTTCAGCTGCAGCTCTGATTTGACGCTGCAGCCCTGATTTTGGCCTGGACTCCTGTGTACCCCAGAGGTGGCCCGTGAAAAGAGAAAAAGTCTGATGTGCGTTTTACGCAGACACCGCATCTCCGTGACAACTAGTTGGAGTGACCCAGACATCTTCCCGGAGGAGGCAGAATGACTGTTAGTTTATGCGGAAGGACGTGTACGGGTGGGTTAGGGAGGCAGCCAGCCACATCAGAGCGTCCTGCACAACACGCAGAGGAGAGCTGGGGACTGGGTGTGACGGAGGCGGGGGGGGGGGCACAGGTGGGGAGGGCACAGGTGGGGAGGGGGTGAGGGCACAGGTGGGGGCTGACCTCAAGTCCCCGGGGTGACAGGAAAGTTGTTCTAAACCAGCCACAGCTTTTCGTCTCTCCAAAGCCAGGCGGCTTCCGTCACAAGGCCCGGCCACTGCACGGGCTCAGGGCTGCCCTGTCCCTTCACGTCCCGTGGAGCTGAGCACAGTGCCACCTCCCCACTGAGTGTGGAGCTGAGGTCTGAGCTGTCCGCCTCCCATGGCGCATGAGCTGCTCCCTCAGACCCTTCGGCGCCGACTCTCCACCTCCCGGGACGCAGCCGTCCCAGCAGCACCGCGCTGCTCTGCCCGCTCTCGGCGGCTGTGCTGGGGGAGCAGAGTTTCAGATCATCTCACGTCTGGGAGGGTCTTAACGAGACTGCAGAAAACAAAGATTGTTGGTATCTTCTCCAAAGACCTTGTCTTCAGACAGACTCATTGCGTGTTTGGTGCCAGTGCAAAGGTAAATTCTGACCGAGTCTAACAGGCTATGTGCCTCTTAGCAAAGAAAAGGATATTTTTTCTTTTTCTTTTTTTTGACTTTTCGTGGCCGCACTCATGGCAGATGGAGGTTCCCAGGCTAGGGGTCCGATCGGAGCTGTAGCTCGTGGCCACGCTGGATCCTTAACCCACTGAGCAAGGCCAGGGATCGACCCCGCAACCTCACGGTTCCTAGTCGGGTTCATCGTTGCCGCTGCGCCACAACGGGAACTCCATGAAAAGGAGACGCTCTTGGCTACCACACGTGCTCCAGCCCTTGCACACACTCCTCGGGATTGGGGTTTTCATAAGGAAAGCTGGGGTCACCTCTCGCTTTGCTCAGAACGTGCAGAAACAAGGAGCTGGGTGACTTTGTGCAAATGAAGGAGAAAGCTGCTAAGATGTTTCCGACAAGATAGCTGTGGTCGTCGCCAGCCCAGGAACAGATGTTACAGCGTTGCTTTGCCGTATAAATCTTTTTTCTCAAAGTGTGGACACAAGGAATGGCCCTCTCCAATCAGGAAGCACATCGAGGCTGAGAACAGAGACAGGGCCGGAAGGACAGCGGCGGTTCGGGACTGTTGCATGACCTTGGAAGAGGCCCCACGGCGCTGAGCTGACCGCACCCGAGTTGTCTGAGGTCCTGTGTAGGGTTTGGCAAGAACTCATATGGGAAAAATAATTCTCTTTATGACCATAATACTGCTTCAGAACTCAAAAGAATCCAGCTGTGAATTCCAATGTCAGTTGCCCCTGTGCCTTGAAACCAAGTCCCTAAGAAATCAGGGTTATTTTCTGGCGACTCCGGCATGCTTGGCCGTGTTTAAAAGTGGATACATTAGGAGTTCCCTTCGTGGCTCAGTGGTTAACGAATCCCACTAGGAACCATGACGTTGCAGGTTCGATCCCTGGCCTTGCTCAGTGGGTTAAGGATCCAGCGTTGCCATGAGCTGTGGTGTAGGTCGCAGACATGGCTCGGATCCCGTGTTGCTGTGGCTCTGGCGTAGGCTGGTGGCTGCAGCTCCGATTGGACCCCTCGCCTGGGAACCTCCATCTGCCGCGGGTTTGGCCCTAGAAAAGGCAAAGAGACAGTAAAAAATAAAAGTGGATACGTGAGCCGCGGGGAGCCCACGCGACAGATTCACAGATGCTAAGGACCTGCCTCCTAAACAGCTGGTCACCAAGTCTTGAGAGAGGGAGCGACTTCCCTGCATCTGAAAGCGGGGGCTGTGGGGACGGCGGCGACACCTGTGCTCCCGGGGGGAGTCCAGTGGCTTCAGGAGAACAGAACAGAGGGCATCCCAGAGATGAGAGAGACGTCATCAGAGCGGACAGGAGGGTGACGGCGTCCTACTCACCAGGACGGGGTGCGTGTCGACACCAGATCGATGAGTCCTCATGGCTGCAGCCTCCTTTTATTTATCTATTTATTTTTTTTGTCTTTTTAGAGCCACTCCCCCAGCACACGGAGGTTCCCAGGCTGGGGGTCCAACCCGAGCTGTAGCCGCTGGCCTACACTGCAGCCACAGCAACGCCGGATCCTTAACCCCCTGAGTGAGGCCAGGGATCGAACCTGTGTCCCCAGGGATGCAAGTCAGATTTGTTACCTCTGAGCCATGATGGGAACTCCTGCAGCCTCCTGTTAAAAAGTCTGAATTTGCAGATCTAACTATTAAGGAGAGAAAAGTGAGAAACAGATGATAAAACCAAAAAAACACCTAAGGAACCATCCCCACAAAGGCTTTAGTCATCACAGCCCTAAACCAGAAATGGGCAGATGCCCATGGCCGGCGGGGGCAGCGCTCCTGGCCCCAGGCCTGTCCTCTGCTGCTGCGCGTGTGGACACACGAGGACAGAGACCCCGCTGAGCTCTTCTGCGGCTGAAGGGTCCCGCCACGCCCCCCCGACCCACGGGGCGGCCTCTGGCCCACGCGCAGAGGGAAGTGGCACCTCCTGAGCCGACGAGGGCCTGAGCCCCTTGGAGGAACGTGTGTCGGGTGGAATCCTGGTCGAATCCCGCAAGACGGGGTGACCGCGGCCAGGCCTGGAGAGCCACGTGCCGAGCACAGGAGCCTGGCTCCCAAAGCTTCCTGCTGGACGGTGTTGCCTCAGTGACCTCGGGAAAAGGTGAGGCAGCAGGAACAGCAGACAGGTGAATCAGTGCGAGGGCAGGGGAGGGGGCGGGAGGGACCTTTCGGGTGATGGAACCGTCTTTTTGTGATTATGGCGGCAGTAACACAACTGTCTGTTTGACAAAACACCTTGAACCAACATTTTAAAAGGGTGGTTTTTTTTAATGATTTTTTTTTCCATTGTAGCTGGTTTACAGCATTCAGTCTGTTTTCTACTGTGCAGCAAAGTGACCTGGCCGCACCTACATTCTCTTTCTCACGTCATCCTCCCCCCTGCTCCGTCAGAGGTGACCGGATAGAGTCCCCAGTGCTGTGCAGCAGGACCCCACTGCTTCTCACTCCAGAGGCAGTCGTGTGAATCCATTCACCCCCGCTTCCCCCTCGGCAACCACCCGTCTGTTCTCCAAATCCATGAGTTTCCTTCCTGTGGCAAGGCTCACGCGGGCCGAATGTTAGATTCCAGATGCAAGTGATATCATACGGTATTTGTCTTTCTCGAGGGCCAATCTGCGTCCCCCACAGTTACCCGTTTCGACTGTGCTCGTCGATGGTTTTCAGCATCTCCGCAGGGTTCTGCCACCATCCGATTTGAGAACGTGCTTTTCACCCCAGAGGAAACCCATGGCAGTCCCCCCACTCTCCACCATCACCCCAGACCCTGGGCTGTCTTTCTGTCCATCCGCCACCATCGTGCTTTCTGCCTCTGTGGATCTGCCTGTTCCGGATACTTCGCGGGAAGGGACGCCTCTGCGCCGGGCTCTTGTGGCTGGTTCGCTTCCCTTGGTCCAGTGCTTCTGAGTTCACGCGTGTCGTCGCTTACAGGCGGGTGCGTCCCTTGGACGGCCCAGTAAGAGTCCATCGGGAGGAGGCAGCAGGTCCCGTCACGCATTCATTCGTCTGGAGGGGCCTTTGGGCTGTTCCCCGTTTGAGGACAGTGTGGACACGCCATGAACACTGACGCGGAAGTTTTCACGTGAACGTGTGTGTCCAGCCCTCTTGGGTGTGTGTACACCGAGGACTGGCACTGCTGGCCAGACGGTAACACTGAGTTTCTCGTGTCGAGGGAGTCCCAACACGTTTCCAGGGTGGCTGCCGCATTTCCCATTCCCACCAGCCAGGTGCGAGTTTCAGTGCCTCCTCATCCAACACTTGCTGTTCTGTCTTTTTTTTTTTTTTTGTCTTTTCGCCTTTTCTAGGGCTGCTCCCGCGGCATATGGAGGTTCCAGGCTAGGGGTCTAATCGGAGCTGTAGCCACCAGCCTACACCACAGCCACCGCAACACGGGATCCGAGCTGTGTCTGCGACCTACACCCCAGTTCACGGCAACACCGGATCCTTAACCCACGGAGCAAGGCCAGGGATCGAACCCGCCACCTCATGGTCCTGGTCGGATTCAGGAACCACTGCGCCACGACGGGAACTCCTATATTTTCCACTGTTATCTTATTTCACACCCATGGGTTAGGGCATTGTAAAATGGAATCTCTCTTTTCTTTCTTTCTTTCTTTCTTTTTCTTTTTTTCTTTTTTTTTCTGCTTTTTAGGGCCGCACCTGTAGCACATGGAGGTTTCCAGGCTAGGGGTCTAATCGGAGCTACAGCTGCTGGTCTACACCACAGCCACAGCAACACCAGATCCAGCCGCTGTAGTGACAATCCCGGACCCTCAACCCGCTGCACCACAAGAGAACCCCTGGTTATGTTTTAAAAGAAATATTTTAAAGTAGTTCCCGTTGCGGCTTAGCAGTTAACGAACCCAACTAGGATCCATGAGAGCAAAATATGTGTATGTATATATTATAAAAGAATGATTTCCTTTTGTCTTTGTTGTCTTTTTAGGGCCGCACCCGCAGCATGTGGAGGTTCCCAGGCTCGGGGTCGAATGGGAGCTGTTGCCACCGGCCTGCACGACAGCCCACAGCCACGCGGGACCCGAACAGCACCAGCTCCTTGACCCACTGAGCGAGAAGTGGGAGTGAACGGCATCCTCGTGGACCCTGGTCAGCTTCATTGGCTGCTGAGCCACAAAGGGCGCTCCCCACTCTGCTTTTTTGAATAGAGAGTTCTCATTTTGTGAGCATCTCTCACACACACACACACACACACACACACACACACACACACACACACGTGTGTTCCTCACGGCCCTTCGTACTGGAACACGGGGGGCAGGGGGGCTGTGAGTGTGAGGGGTCTGGTGGTGGATCCCACCACGTACTAGGTACCTGGCACTCAGCAGGCAGCCCATAAACGTGTGTTAAATTAACGCAGGCCTGGAGTTCCTATCGTGGCACAGTGGAAACGAATCCAACTAGGAACCATGAGGTTGTGGGTTCGATCCCTGGCCTCACTCCGTGGGTGGAGGATCCAGTGTCGCCGTGAGCCGTGGTGTAGGTCGCAGACGCTGCTCTCATCCCGAGTGGCTGTGGCTGTGGTGCAGGCCGGCAGGTGCAGCTCTGATTCGATCCCTAGCCTGGGAACCCCCATATGCCACGGGTGCGGCCCTAAAAAGACACACACACACACACACACACACACACACACACACAAAACCCCCAAAAAAACATTGAAAAAAGAGTGACTTCAGTCCCAATAAGAAGGAAGACTGGGCGTAAGTGCCCAGGAAGCTGGTGAGGGGAGGGTGAGTGAGGTGCCCAGGAAGCTGGTGAGGGGAGGGTGAGTGAGGGGAGGGCTCTGGTGAGTAGGGGGCTTGCAGTGGGAGGGAGAGGGAAGGAGGCAAACTGGGGAGAGGCGAGGGCGGCCAGGACTCCCATCACCCCAACGGTGCCCAGAGAGAAGCTTCTTCCCGCCGGGGCCTCGGCCGCCTCCAGGAGCTGGGCCGAGAGCAGCCGCGGTGCCAGGTGGAGTTGTTCAGACCGGTACCGACCAACGGAATCCAGATGAAGCCAGACTGGATGGAAGCCAGTCCCTCCAGGGAAGCACGCCCGGCTCTGTCCCTGGTTCCAGCCTCTCCCCCGCGTGTGCTGGAGGGCGCAGGGGGCAGTGCCAGCTGTCCGCTGCTGCTTCCTCCCTCACAGCGTCCTGTCCCAGCTGTTTCCTCTCTTGCTGGTGAGTGTTCTGAGGCCCTGTTTTTGTTGCTTTTTGGCAGGGACGTTTTCACACACACCTCCCCCCCTCCCCGGCTCTGCTCCCCTCTCCTTGGCCTGTTGGTGAAAACGGTGAGCACCCAGGCTGTGCCCAGAGGCCATCGGAATTACGAGCTGTGCCCGGAGCAGATGGGGCTCGTATGGTTTTGAGAGCAGGTGCTCCTGGCCTTGGCTCGGCGGCACCACCTCAGTCTCTGGGTGGGAAGCGGGGGGCTTCTGCCCTCCAGGGCTTGTCTGCGCCTTTCCAGATGCTGCTCTAACACTCGCCGGGTGGGGCTGACTTGTCAGGACCCTCAGGATTTTCTGGATTCCCTTTCATTATCTGGCACCTACTGGGGGTCCCCCGCGCCCCACCAGAGTCTTCTCTCCTCCTCTCGGTTCACGGCACACAGGTTTGCCCTATTCCCCAGTCATTGTTGCTGGTGAAGTGTTTTTTTCTCTTTTTAAGCTGGCCTTGGTCATTTCATGATTCCTGTGAGGAAGAAGATGGGTTCTTTGTGATCTGCCTTCAGTGTGGCATCCTTACCTGGGGGAATCCTTACCCGGGAGTCTCCAGTGATGTCGACACCACTGTCTACTAAATACCCCATGTGTGCCACCTATGAAATCTCACATTTTCTAGCAGCTGCATTGAAAACTCAAAAACAGATGACGTCAGTGTGATAGCATATCTTATTTAACCAACATATCCAAGATATTACAGCTTACCATATAAGCCATACTTTAAAATATTGAGATATTTTACCTTTTTTGCATAGTCTTCAAAATTCTGTGTTAACTTTTTTTAATTTTTTAATTACTCAAATGAATTTATCACATCTGTAGTTGTATAATGATCATCACAATCCAGTTTCACAGGATTTCCATCCCACAACCCAAGCACATCCCCCCACCCCCCAAACTGTCTCCTCCGGAGACCGTAAGTTTTTCAATGTCCATGAGTCAGCATCTGTTCTGCAAAGAAGTTCAGTCTGTCCCTTTTTTCAGATTCCACTTGATGTTGGTGTCTCATTGTCTGACTGACTTCACTTAGCAGGATAATTTCTAGGTCCATCCATGTTGCTGCAAATGCCGTTACTTCGTTCTTTTTAATGGCTGAGTAATATTCCATTGTGTATATGTACCACCTCTTCTTGATCCACTCCTCTGTCGATGGACATTTAGTTGTTTCCATGTCTTGGCCATTGCAAAGAGTGCTGCAATGAACACTGGAGTACATGCGTCCTTGCGAGTCATGGTTTTCTCTGGGTAGATGCCCAGGAGTGGGATTCTGGGTCAAATGGTAGTTCTATTTTTAGTTTTCTGAGGAATCTCCATACTGTTTTCCATAGTGGTTACACCAATTTACAATCCTACCAACAGTGCTATAGGGTTCCTTTTTCTCCACACCCTCTCCAGCACTTAATGGAGACTTTTGGATGATGGCCATTCTGGCTGGTGGAAGGTGGTACCTCAGAGTGGTTTTGATTTGCATTTCTCTAATAATGAGTGATGTTGAACATCTTTTCATGTGTTTTTTGGCCATCTGTATGTCTTCTTTGGAGAAGTGACTGTTTAGATCTTCTGCCCATTTTTCGATGGGGTTGTTTGTTTTTTTGGTATGGGGCTGCAGAAGGTGTTTATAAGTTTTGGAGATTAATCCCTTGTCAGTCGATTCATTTGCAAAGGTTTTCTCCCATTCTGTGGGTTGTCTTTTCTTTTTGTTTAGGGTTTCCTTTGCTGTGCAGAAACTTTTAAGTTTAATTATGTCCCATTTGTTTATTTTTGTTTTTACTGTCATTTCTCTAAGAGGGGGATCTGAGAAGATGTTGCTGTCGTTTATATTGGAGAGTGTGTGGCCCATGTTTTCCTCTGAGAGTTTGATAGTGTCTGGTCTCATATCTAGGTCTTGAATCCATCTGGAGTTTATTTTTGTGTATGGTGTTAGGGAGTGTTCTCATTTCATTCTTTTCCATGTGGCTGTGCAGTTTTCCCAGCACCACTTATTGAACAAGCTGTCCTTTCTCCATTGTATATTCTTGGCTCCTTTGTCATAGAATAGTTGGCTGTAGGTGCGTGGGTTTAATTCTGGGCTTTCTGTCCTGTTTCACTGATCTCTTTTTCTGTCTTTGTGCCAGTACCATACAGTTTTGATGATTGTTGCTTTGTAGTGTAGTCTGAAGTCCGGCAGCCTGGTTCCTCCAGCTCCCTTGTTCTTTTTCAGGATGTTTTTGACTATTCTGGGCCTTTTGTGCTTCCAAACAAACTTTAAAATATTTTGTTCGAGTTCTGTGAAAAATGTCCTTGGTAATTTGATAGGGACTGCATTGAATCTGTAGATTGCTTTGGGTAGTATAGTCATTTTGATAATATTAACTCTTCCAGTCCACGAGCATGGTGTATCTTTCCAGCTCTTTGTGTCCTCTTTGATTTCTTTCATCAGTGTCTTATAGTTTTCAGAGTTCAGGTCTTTTGTCTCTTTAGGTAGGTTTACTCCTAGGTATTTTATTCTTTAGGATGTGATGGTAAACGGGATTGCTTCCCTAATTTCCTTTTCTGATCTTTCATTGTTAGTGTATAGAAATGCCGTCGATTTCTGTGTATTGATTTTGTGTCCTGCGACTTTGCCAAATTCCTGGATGAGCTCTAACAGTTTTCTGGTAGAGTCTTTAGGATTCTCTAGGTATAGTATCATGTCATTTGCAAATAGGGATAGTTTGACTTCTTCCTTTCCAATTTGGATTCCTTTGATCTCTTTTATTTCTCTGATTGCTGTGGCTAGGACTTCCACAACTGTGTTGAAGAGTCGTGGTGAGAGCGGACATCCTTGTCTTGTTCCTGATCTCGGCGGGAATTCTGTCAGCTTTTCACCATTGAGAATGATGTTCGCTGTGGGTTTGTCACATGTGGCCTTTCTGATGCTGAGGCAGGTTCCCTCTATGCCCACTTTCTGAAGGGTTTTCATCAGAAATGGGTGTTGGATTTCATCAAAGGCTTTTTCCGCATCTATTGAGAGGATCATATGGTTTTTATTCTTCAGTTTGTTAATATGGTGTATCACACGGATGGATTTGCACATATTGAAGAACCCTTGCACCCCTGGGATAAATCCCACTTGACCATGATGTACAATCCTTTTAAGGTATCGCTGGATGCGGTTTGCTAGTATTTTGTTGAGGATTTTTGCATCGATGTTCATCAGTGAAATTGGCCTATAGTTTTCTTTTTTTGTGGTATCTTTGTGTGTGTCTGTTAACTTTTAAAAATTTATTTCTGGCAGCACCTGCAGCATGCCTGAGTTCAGGGGCCATGGATCAAACCTGCACCATAGCAGCGACTGGAGCCATAATAGTAACGATGCTGAATCACCAACCCCTGGGCCCCCAGGGAACTCCTCTGTGTGTGTTTTACACACACAGCTCACCTCGAGTCCAGCTAGCTTCGTTTGCAGCTCTCAGTAGTTACCTGTGGCCAGTAGCTGCTGCTAGACAGCAAAAAGGCATAGAATTAATCCTAGACTTACTCCAGAGCTTCTTTCTTCTGTTCATCCCCCAGCCGCCCAGGTCAGAGCCTTCTCTCCTCTGCCGCTTCTCCTGTTGAGCACCCGGCTTATAAGAAAGGCTCGGTAAAATTTATACCACAAATGAGACTTCCTTTAAGCTCACCTAAAGACACATGCCTTGTGCTGAGTTTATAAACCACAGAAGAACAAGGATGGGTATAAACTCCGCAGACAAGACGGCGAACGTCGCATTAGCTCTCTGCCGTGTTAACGACTCTGTTCTCGTTGGAATGGCCCTTTTGGAGTTCCCGTTGTGGCTCAGCGTTAACGAACCTGATCCGTATCCATGAGCACTCAGGTTGACCCCTGGTCTCACTCAGTGGGTTAAGGATCCAGCGTTGCCCTGAGCTGTGGTGCAGGTCAAAGACTCGGCTCAGATCTGGCGTGGCTGTGGTGTAGGCTGCCAGCTGCAGTTCTGACTCGACGCCTAGCTTGGAGACATCCATATGCCACAGGTATGGCCCTAGAAAGACAAACAAAAAGAAATCTAAAATGGTCTTTGCAAGTGACTTTTTTAATTTTAATCTTTTTTTCCCAGGCTAGGGGTCAAATCAGAGCTGTAGCTTCCAGCCGACACCACAGCTCATGGCAACACTGGATCCTTAACCCACTGGGCAAGGCCAGGGATCGAACCCAAGTTCTCATGGATACTAATCAGGTTCATTACCACTGAGCCACAACAGGAACTCCTTTTTTAAAAAAATTCAATTTGATTATATTTTCAGTTGTGCAACAAGTGGCTTCTTCTTTGCAGGGCTGGATATCTTTTTCTGAGTGGGCAGTGTGGCAAGCTGGAGGGAACAGAGGACTCAGTTTTAAAAAATGGCTAGATCGGGAATCCTTTGCCTCTTCCCTGATCTCAGCTGCCCTCTAAACCTTTGGAGCTCAAGTTTCTTCTTTTGTAAAGTAGGATAATCGTTTGTTGTTGTTGTTTTCATTATTGTTTTGTCTTTTAAGGGCCACACCTGCGGCATATGGAGGTTCCCAGGCTAGGCGTCCAATCAGAGCTGCAGCCACACCACAGCCACGGCAACTCCAGATCCAAGCTTCACCTGCACCCTGCACCACAGCTCACTGCAACACAGGATCCTTACCCCACTGAGCGAGGTCAGGGATGGAACCTGCGTCCTCATGGTTACCAGTCACATTCGATTCCTCTGAGCCAGGATGGGAACTCCAGGATAATAGTTTCTTTATCTACCTAGCAAGTCAGTTAGGTAACTCAGAGACGGTAAAGCGCAGGACTCCACCACCACGAAGTCCCACTCCACTCCATTGTCATCAGGGTGGTTCCTGGGTGGAGGAGCCTGCAGGCCAGGAAGGCTTAGGTGTCACCAGCAGGCCCCAGGGCAGCAGCGGGAGAGGCCGCAGGAGGAGCTCCGCTCTGACTCCTGGCTCTGCAGCTCCGGCCTTGCGTCTTGGGGGAGTGCATCTGCAGCTTGGTGCACACCTGGGGATGCGGGCGGAGCTCAGAGACCTCACAGGTAATGCGGGGGCGGGGTTCCGGGCCACAGGTGGCGAGCAGGCGAACGTGGAGGGTCAGGAGGCGAGGCTCGGGGACAGCCACGCGGGGCAGGGACGGTAGTGGCAGGGAGGGCGGGCAGGAAGCTGCCGGCGGATACCAGGGTCCTCCTGGATGCACCGCCCTCTCCCCGAGACCAGCGCCCCTTGGCCCCTCCTCCCTGCTCTCTTGTCACGCCTCCTCTCGCGGCGCGCGGCCTTGGAGCCCCGCCCGTTTCCCCGCCCCTCGGCTCGCCCTCAGCTCGCGATTGGCTGGGCCCCTACGTAGGCCGCCCCCGCATTGGTCGAGGAGCTTCGAGTGGCGCGCTCGGGATTGGTGGGCGTCCCCGGGGCTCCCAGACGCGGCGCGCGATTGGCTGGCGGAGGCACGGTCTCCGGGGCCTGGGCGGCGCAGCAAGGCCTCGGGCGGCGGTGGCGGCGGCGGCGGCGACGGCGTGAGGCAGGTGAGCTTTGAGCTGGGGGCCGGGTGGGGTCGCGTCGGGCCGGGTGGGGCCCGGGCGCCTCTCACCGCGGGTGGGGGTGGGACTGGCCGAGTAGCGGGCCCCGCGGGGGCAGCCAACGGCCGCTGCCCGTCCGCAGCCCGCCGCCCCCTCCTCCTCCGCGCGCCCGGCGCTGGCGCGGGGCTCGGCCCTGGCGCGGGGCTCGGCCCTGCCGGACCCGCCGCGGCGCCCAGGCGCGCAGCCCCACCCCCGCCCTTCCTCGGCGCCCGCGCCCCCTCCCAGCGCCGGCGCCCTGTCGGCCCCCTCCCCCGCCCGTCCCGCCGCTGCAGGTGGAGGCCCCCGACGCTGCGGTCCTGCTCCGCCGCGAGTCCGCTGCGGGGCCCGCCGAGCACGACCTGCGCTCCCTCGCTCCGCCCTCGTGCCCCGAAACGTGAGCGGCTCTGGTCTATTTTCGTCCCTCTCGTTGGGCGGTTCAGACGCTCCCTTAAGTCTGCAAACGCGGGATGGTTGGTCAGTTCTGGGGAATTTTCTCAACGTATTTTCTTTGACAGTTTTCGCCTTTGTTGTTGTTGTTGTTGGAATTTTCTGTGTTCTGTGTGCTTTGGAAATCCTGTTGTATTTGGGCACGGGATCTCTTGGAGCGGTTTTCTCTCCGTTCCTGTTGATCGCCCATTTTCCATCTTTTTCTTCTGGTTCGACTTCCTAGGAGATGTCCCCAGGCTTGAGCGCTCTGTTTTGGTCCTCGCATTTTAAATTTCCCAGAGCGTTTGTGGTGGTGGTGGTTTTCCCCTAAAACTTAGTAACGCGTTTTTTCTAAATGCAGGGGCGTCCATCCATGGCCTCATTTTCCTGCTCGCTTCACTGCCTTTCCTGAAATGCCAGGTGGTCGTGGTTGAACGCGTTTGCCTGAGACTGGCACCCTGGCCGGTCCGTCGGACTTGTGCACCTGCGTGGGTCCTGTGGGCTCATAGGACCTGTGGGTTTCCCTGAGGATCACGCCGTGTCATTGTCTTGAGGTCCGTTTGTTGGACTTTTCAGATACCCAAAGAAGGGCTTTCCCGTCTGCTGCCTCCTCCTAGACGTTGGGTGGCGGAGTGTGTGTGCCCTTAACGCCTTTGTGAGGAAATGCTGGCTTGTCCCCCTTTATAGGAGGGTGTCCTGGAGCTGATCTGCTCTTCTTATCCCGTGGTCTGGAGAACCCTTGCTTTTGCTCCAGAATTTTTGGGGCCAGGGCGGGAAGGGGATGCATGCAGAGTGGCTAACTGCCTTTTTTTTTTTTTTTTTTTTTAATTTTTTAAAAAATTTTTATTATTTTTTGGTACATTTTAAATATTTTTAATTTTTATTTTTTAGTGAAGTATAGTTGATTTACAGTGTTGTGTTAGTTCCAGGTGTACAACAAAGTGGGTCAGTTATGCATACACCTGTATCCATTCTTTCTCAGACTGATTTTCCTTGGTTATTACAGAATATCGAGTAGGGTGTCCTGTGCTGTACTGAGGTCTGTGTGGATGGTCTGTTTTCCCTAGAGTAGTGTGTATATGTCAGTCCCGGTGCTTTTTTAAAAGCTGTGGTAAAAATACACAATATGAACTTTACTTTTTTTTTTTCCTGTCTTTTTAGGGCCACACCCGCAGCACATGGAGGCTCCCAGGCTAAGGGTCAAATCAGAGGTATAGTCGCCGGCTTTTGCCACAGCACCTCCGGATCCGAGCCACGTCTGCAGCCTACACCACAGCTCAGGGCCACGTTGGATTCGTAGCCCCCTGAGCGAGGCCAGGAGTCGAACCCGATCCTCACGGTTGCTGGTCGGGGTCATCCACCAGGGGAGCTCCTGAAATCTGCCTTCCGAGCCTGCGCCGTTCACTGCGTTGAGGAAGGCCACAGCGGTGCAGCCGTCGCCACTCTCTGGTGGCAGAACTCAGCACCCTGAGCCGAAACCCTGTACCCATCCGCAGTCACGTCCCAGCATTCGCCGCTCCTGGCCTCCACAGCTCGTTTGCGTTCTGTCTCTGTGCATTTGCCTGCTCTGGATTTTTTTACATAAATGGATTCACATGCTGGGTGGCCTTTTGTGTTAGCTTCTTTCACTTAGCATCATGTTTTAAGGTTCTTTTTTTTTTCTTTTTAAGGCCTAACCCTCAGCATATGGAAGTCCCAGGCTAGGGGTCGAATCAGAGCTGCAGTGGCCGGCCTACACCACAGCCACAACCAGGCCAGATCTGAGCTGTGTCTGCAGCGTGTACCACAGTTCACAGCAATACTGGCTCCTTAACCCGTTGAGCAAGGCCAGGATTAGAACCTGCATCCTTGTGGATACCAGTTGGTTTCATTACTGCTGAGCCACAAGGGGAACTCCTATAAGAGTGCTTCTGTCTTCTGAATCTTCGACCCTTATCAGAGGTGACTGGTGGGCACTTCTGTTCCTGGGGTTGGCTCTTCACCCACTGATAGTGCCCTCCCAGGCATAAGAGGTCTAACTTTTTTTTTTTGGCTGTGCCCTCGGCATGCGCAAGTTCTGGGGCCAGGGATTGAACCAGGGCCACAGCAGTGACCCGAGCTGCTGCAGTGGCAAGTCCAGATATCCAATCCACTGAGCCATCGGGGAACTGCAGCCTCATTCTCTTGCATGTAGGTGTCCCGATGTCCAGCTGTCCAGCTGTCCAAGCCCCACTTGTTGGAGAGGCTGCTCTTTCCCTGGGGAATAGCCTTGGCTCCCTGTGGAAAGCGGTTGCCTGAATGTATGCCTTTGCTTTGGAGTCTCCGTTCTGTGTTGTTAGTTTGTGGCTGTCCATAGGCCTGTGGCACACTGCTCTGTAGTAAATCCTGGAAGTGGAATTGTGAGTCCTTGTTCTCTTCCCAGGTCGTTTTTGGTTTTGTGGGATTCATTGCAGTTGCCGTGAATGTAAGCATTAGCCTCACCCTATTTGCCGAAAAGGCCACTGGGGTTTAGATAGTGCTCAGGGGAGTATTGCCTTGTTAGCACAGTCAGGCCTTCCAGGTTTTCAGGACTGTCATGTCTTTCGGCGGGTGTGCTGTAGCTGTCACTGCACTCGTCTTGTGCTCTTCTGGGTAAGTTTACTCCCAAGCCTGTTGTTCTTTTTGATGCTATTGTAAGCGGCATTGTTTTCCTAGTTTCACTTTTAGATTATTCATTGCTCGTAAATAGAAATACAACTTATGTTTGTGTGTTGATCTCATATCCTGCAACTTTATAACTTCGCTGAGTTTGTTTATTCGTTCAGGTCGTTTGCGTGAATTCCTAAGTTTTCGTATGTGAGGTTAGGTCGTCTGTGAATAGAGGTAGTTTTACTTCTTCCTTTTCAGCCTGGAAGCCGTCTGTTTCTTTTTCTCGACTGTTCGCTCTAGCCAGAATGCTAATACTGCCTTGGGTAGCCGTGGTGAAAGCCGTGTTCTTGCCTTGCTTCTGATCTTAGAGGAAAGCTTTTAGCCTTTTACCGACGCGGGTTTTAGTAAGAGCCCTTTGTCAGGCTCAGCAAGTTCCCTTCGGTCCCTAGTCTGTTGACTGTTCCGTCGTGAAGGTGTGCTGGGCTTGACTCCTGCTCTTCCTGCTCTAGCGGTTTTGCCGCACTGCTTCTTAGACTGATGAACGTGGGCGTTCCCGTCGTGGTTCAGGGGTTAATGAACCCGACTGGTATCCATGAGCACGTGGGTCCGATCCCTGGCCTCGCTCCGTGGGTTAAGGACCCGGCGTTGCCGTGAGCTGTGGTGTAGGTCACGGACGCGGCTCTCGTCCCCGTTGCTGTGGCTGTGGTGTAGGCCGGCGGCTAGAGCTCCGATTCGACCCCTAGCCTGGGAGCTGCCATGTGCTGCGGGTGGAGCCCTAAAAAAAGAAGCAAAACAGATTTTCTCCATAACCAGTACTGTGTTTTGGTTCATTCTGCACCCTCGCTTCCACCTCATGGCTTCAGGGCTCCATGATGCAAGCTGGGCTGTCTCCCGGGCTTCCTCCTTTGCAAGCTTATGAGTGTAAGCTTATGAATCCACTTTTTCTGGCCTACGTCGGTTTTCGTTCGTCCCTTTACTTTCCAGTTTCGGCCTTTCTTACTTTTGTTTTCTCTTCCTTGCAATAGATGCTGGACACTTTGGTAGGGAAGTGATGGGAGGAAGCCCTCCTTCGGTATTTCAAGGTGAGGTGCCCAGGGACTGGAAGGGCATTTCTCAGGCCCCTGCTGACTCGGGCGAAGTGGCCCTGAGCACACGATGTAGCGGCATCCGCCTTGGAGTCTGCGGATGGGGACGGTGGCCCAGCGCCCGTGTCGCGACGGCAGCGGGCAGCCGTGCTCTGGGCCTCCTGCGGGAGGGTCGCGGTGTTATTTGGAGGATTGAAAACACCTTCTTTCTTCTCCCCTTTGCTTCCTGACCTTGGGACTCACGCTCTCTGGCCACTTTCCCCACTTGAGTTCCAGATAGAAAGAGACTAAACCTGCTGGACCTGCACTTGAAACTCTTTGCTTCCCTTGGGCCCGGGCCAAAATAAATTTAGGATTGACAGATTCAAAGATATAGGCCGTGATGTTGCCCTTGGGACCGCGTGCAGTGCAGGAAGTGGGTGCTTCGTTAAGCGACCTCTGTGATGCGTCCGTCGGTTTTGCAGTTTGAAGAGTACCCGCGAGCACGCGTGTCGCTTGAGCGCATTGGTTTTCATTCAGTCGCCCAGGGGCACTCAGCGAACGGTCCTTTGCTGCGAGTCTTGGTTCAGGAAATAAGAGCCACGGAGCAGGTGGTTGTAGGCGTCTGCCGAGTAAACTGCAGGTCCCAGACCTGAGTGGCGTCGGAGCGATCGGGTGTCGGTCAGTGAGTCCCCGTGGGATGAGGCGTCTCCTGGGGACTCCTGGGGCTTGAAAACAAAGCAGTGCTTTGCCTAGTTGCTTGGTCTTAGTCATTCTGTTTACTTTGATCTTTTTTTTGCTTTTTAGGGCCGCACCCATGGCATATGGCGGTTCCCAGGCTAGGGGTCAAATCAGAGCTGTAGCTCTTGGTCAGTGCCACAGCCACGGCCGCGTGGGATCCGAGCTGTGTCTGCAACACACACACACACACACACACACACACACACACACACACACACACACACACAGCAACCTACACACACTGCAACCACAGTTCACGGCAACATCGGATCTTTAACCCATTGAGCAAGGCCAGGGATCGAACCTGCGTCTTCATGGATGCTAGTCAGGTTCACTAACCGCTGAACCACGATGGGAACTCCTACTTTGATCTTTCATTAAAATTATTGCAAGATGGGAGCTGTATCTGCAATGTGAACAACAGGTCAGTTTAAAGATTTCCAGGTATTTGTGCTACAAGCGCTTTCGGTGCTGGAAGGCACTCACGCTTTAGCCTCGTACCTCACCTTCCGGAGGACGAAGCGTTAAAAGGGAGATTGCGGGATGGTGCGGGTGAACTGTTTACGTGTACAGTGGAAATAAAATCCTGCGATTGTTTCCAGTTGCTGTCCCCAGTTACAGTTGGACGCGAAGCAGAGTTGACACCCCTGTTCTGATTAGATGAGGAAACCCAAGCAGTGCCTCCGGCCCATTAGGAGGAGCAGTAAGGAGGCGCTTGCTGCTGTTCGCGAATTCATCGTCTAGTGCCTGGGCTGTGCTTTCTCCAGGGCGCAGACGGACGTGGACGGAGCGAGATGCGGGGGGAGTCGGTTCAGGGCGAGGGCAAGCAGCACGATGGCTGGACGTCCCCCGTGGCACAGCGGGTTACAGATATGGCCTTGGCGCGGGTCACAGCTGCGGCACGGGTCCGATCCCTGGCCTGGGAACTTGTGGGGGCATCTACAAGATGCTCACTGGTTGTGAAAGTCGGGGATCGCTCCTGCCCTCGGAGAGAGAGGCTCGCTGATAATAAACATCACAGCTCCTGTTAGGTGGTGAATTCCCGGGAGCACGAACGTGGGCATATCTAACCTGGCTGTGGGGGGCTTCCTGGAGGTGGTGGCTCAGCTGTAGCCTAAGGATGAGCAGGAAGTTAGCTGGGGGCAGTTGGGGTGGAGGGGGACCACGGTTGCCAGGGAATGGGGAGGCAGAAGGCAAGGGAGGAGGTGGCAGCCGCGTGTACACGGGGCGGGGCCCGAGGCCAGGGTCTCAGCGCAGCTGCCGCGGGGATGGTGGGAGAAGGGTCGTGGGGCCCCGTGTGCTCATCCTCTTGGGTCTGCTCTGCGTGCTGGGTGCCTGCTGGTATCTGGAGGGAGGGAGAGGGTCGCTGGTCTTTGTCGCTGGTCCGTTCTGGCAGTTTCCTGGCTTGAGGAGGCCAGACGGAGAGAGGGGCGGGAGTCGGGGTGCTGGAGACGCGCTGTTAGGAGGGCGCCTCGGTTCTGCAGCAGCGCGCGGGCTGATGGTGATCGGCCGTGTGGAGGTTCGATCCTTGTGGGTGACCCGGGCAGAAACTCAGCAGGGCGTAAGTCCCATGTCTGCCCGCGGAGGAACCGCGGAGGATGAGGGCATGAACAATGACGGGGAAGGTCAAAGGCGGGGCCGCGGGAGCCGCAGAGTCCCTGCCAGGCGCGGGAGGCCGAGGCCCATCCCTTTGTCCCTGGCGTGAGTGCAGAACTCGGCTGCGCGTCCCATACTCGGTGAGAAGAAGACACCCCCGCAGGAGAGGAGACACGGAGGGGCGCGGTCGGATGGGGCAGGAATCGCGCCGGCTCTGCCCCGGAGGCGCCCGGAGGTGTGCGCCCTGCTCCGGCTGAGATGCAGGCCCTACACCTGTGCCGTCGATGTCTCTGTGTCCTTAGAAGAAAGACCCGGTACAGGCGTGCGTCCAAAGGGAGCCTTTGACTTGGGGCCCTTCCCGGACACCACGTAAGTGCCATGGTGGGAGGCTCTCAAGCCCTCACCCCCGAGAGACCTAAGCCGTGGTGGTGCTTCTGCACGTGGGAGAAATCACCTCCCCCAAACTCAGCTACTGTGCAAACACACCCATCCTGTGTCCTCATTCCCCAAAAAAGGAGAGAAGCCTCGGATCTTGGCTGGAAACTCACTCTCAGGCCGGAGTTGCTGCGGTGATGACGGCTCGCGCTGAGTGTTTTCGCCCTGAGGCCCCGGTGGCACGGGCAGGTTAGGTGTGGGGACGCCCGGCATCCCCCAGCCGCCCTGAGGGGCAGGTGCCAGGTGTAGTCGAGCAGCGGAACCGCGCGTTCTCAGCGGAGCTCGCGGAGGAACCTGGATGGGACCCGGCGGCTCTGGCCGCCCTACCCCACTTCACAAAGGAAGACCAGTGGTTTTTCCTTCTTGAAAATAGTAGTTACTGGGTTGATTGTTTACATTTGTAAGACCAAGACCCATTCTTTTAAAAAACCTTCAAGCAGCAACTGCAAAGTAGAAGTCCCATTCTCTGTAATTTATCGTTAAGTTTAGTGTGGTGCCTTTCTAGACGCCTTTCCAGCATATTCACGTGTACACATACCACGCAGCCTTCCGGAGCGCCCTTTCAAACGTTTTAGGTTATCGTCTTTTGTTTCTGATTTGCTGACTTATCTTAAACAGTCAGTTTATTTTTAGGGATTCTTAGTGTGAATCATAGTTTTTCATAAACAGTATTTTGCTTCCGTAAAACGACAGCAGGTGTGTGATGCCGCTTCCTGTCTGTCCTGTCGGGTGTGATGACAGTGGACATTGGAGAACAGTCATTTCTAACCCAGCTCATGACGTTTTTACTCTGCAGGCAAAACAGCTAGTTTTTAAAGTCTTTGCTGGAGTCCCCTGTGGCGCAGCGGAACCGGATCCGACTAGGAGCCGTGAGGTTGTGGGCTCGATCCCCGGCCTCGCTCCGTGGGTGGAGGACGTGGCGTTGCCGTGAGCTGTGGTGTAGGTCGCAGACGTGGCTCGGATCTGGCGTGGCTGTGGCTGTGGCTGTGGCCTAGGCCGGCAGCTGTGGCTCGGATTAGACTCCTAGCCTGGGAACCTCCCTATGCTGCGGGTGCAGCCCTAAGAAAAGATCTTATTAAAAAAAAATGAAGTCTTTGCACTATCTATGTTTAACCGTATTAAGTCTGAGCAGAATAATTACGTTAAGGTGATAACGAGTGCTAGGTTTTTTGTTTGTCTTTTGGCTGCACCTACAGCATGTGGAAGTTCCAGGCCAGGGATCGAACCTTCGCCTCAGCTGTAACTGGAGCCGTAGCAGTGACCATGCGAGATCTTTAACCCCCTGAGCCATCAGGCAGCTCCTAGTGCTGATTTTTGAAGGGTGCCTCGCAATTTTAGTTCTAAAATTCTCTACAAGGTGCCCGATGGGGATCACCTGACTGCGCAGGCGCCCGGGTGAGAAAGGATGGGTGAGGGTGGAGCTGGGCTGCGTGTGTGGCTTTGCGGGGCCACTGTGGGCCCGCGGGGTTCCGTCAGAGCACCAGCTGTCAGCTCAGGGTCCCTCTGGAGGCGGCCCTTGTGGCAGATGGCGCGTCGGGAGCGGTGCCCGGAGTGAGAGGGAGGCGCTCGCCGGAGCCGGAGCCGTCCCCGCTCGGCTGTCTTGCTGTGGGCGGGCTGCTCGCCAGAGGGTCCCGCAGTCGTTGGGGGTAGGGCGTCCTCAGAGGGGGCGACGGGTCCGTCTGCGCAGGTGGCTGGCGAGGGCCTCGCTGGGAGAGCTGCGTTGGCCGTCTCAGCCTGTTTCCTCCGCGGCCCGTCAGGAGATGGGAAGCTCGATGTGTACGAACACCGAGCCCTGGGGGCGGGTGCAGGTGGCCTCGCGTGTTGCGCGTGGAAACGCTCTCGCGTGCTGGATGAGGGTGCTGGGGACGTGGGGCGACGAGAAGGATGCGGCCACCCGTTTGCGGGGCTTCCCTTTTCTAGATTTTCACTAGAACGGATCGCACTTCCTAGGACAACAGGACGTGCTGGCTCACTTCAGTCTTCTCTGTTCCTTTGGGTCTGCCATGCGCCGCAGGCTCTGTCTTCACCCCTGCGTGACTTGTGGTTTTTGGTATTTTTCAGCCACCTTTTCCAGTTTGTTACTGGATTGTTCCAGTTCTGAGCGATGGGGATTTAAGTTCTGGGTGGCCTTGGAACTAACACCCGTTTTTGACCAAAGCATTTGAGAGCAAGCCCAGCTTTAGGGCTCTTCCCACGGTGTGATGGAAACGTCCCATGCAGCGTGTCCTCGGGGGTCGGGACCACGGCAGGAGAGACCAGCGGGGCTGAGATTTTAAAACCCTGCTACGCAGGGTGTGCATGTTTGTAGAGATACTTACTTAACGGCTTAGCTTTGAAGCCAAAGTTTGCAGCCTCCGCAGAGGCGCCCCTCTCCAGCCTGTGCTTGCTGGCGTAGGTGTCTCAGCCACTGGCAAAGGCCAGATGAGAGGAGACACTTGGGTGTTGGGGCCACGGCGCTTCCCTTTCCCCTGGAAGCGGTCCCCCTTGGCCCGCCGTCTGCTAAGCTGAGGGCTTTTCCCTGTTGGGACTGGCGCTCAAAGCCGAAAGCCGTGCACCCCGAAGAGTGTTCTTTTCTGGGGATGAGGGGGCTGCTTGGTGCAGCCCGGGGCCCTCAGGAGCCTCCGGCCTGTGAGGGGTGAGAGCACTGGGAGGGGAAGGCGTGGCCTGGCAGGGCCCAGAGAGATGCGGACAGTGAAGCCTGGACAGGGCGCCTGCTTGCTGTGAGCCCACTCACTGCAAAGTGATGCCTTTGGAGTCTGTCCGGGATTTTCGGATGCCATTGGAAACGTTTTCAATCCATTTTTTCACTTCCTTTCGACACTGCTTAGATTCACGAGCAAATCAGATCTGCCTTGGGTCGTTGACTGAGGCCGCCTTCAGGCCGTGTTGCAGGCAGGAGGCTTTGGTGTCACGCGTGGGCTTCAATGAGCAGTGGTGTGAACGGAGCCTGGAACCGCATTTTGAAAATTCGAAGCACTTGTGTGCGGTTGTCGCTGGAACTGGTGTCACAATTGCATCTTGCTGTTAGGCGTCCTGATAAGCCTGGAGCTGGTGGTGGAACCTGCCGGCTCCACGGTGCAGTCATCCGAGGTGCTGGTGGACTTTGTCTTGTGTTCAGGCTGCGGGAAGTGAGGCTTCCACCTCAGGGCCTGCCGGCTCAGGAGGAAACATTTAAAATGTAGTCTGTGCAGCTTGATTCCGCAGAATAAGTAAAGCTAACTTCTGGTGTTGGTCACGTGTCAGGCTCTGCTTTACCGGCGCTGGTTCGTTTAATTCCCCTTTTTTCCTTCATTGCGTCTTATTTCATCCTGTGCTTTGATCTAACGCTCCTCGTCTAGGAGAGGACCTAGGATGAAGGCGTTCTGGCCCAGAGCCTGGTGTGTTCCGGGAGACGGCGGGGAGCCCGCGGCAGCGGGGGGAGCCGGCTGCTGAGAGGCGGGCGGGCGGGCGCGGCGGAGTCCGTTCTGGTGAGATGCCCGCTGACTCTGAGGCTGTGCCCACAGCAGCCGTCGCCGAGGCACGGGCCATCCCTCCCTGGCCCGTTGGAGTCGCGGCTCCCGTGGCCCCTGCACCCGCCTGCGTGCCGAAGGTCTGCTTGGAGAGGTGGTTTTCTGGGCTGCGGGGCATCGGCCAAAGCAGCAGTTACCTGGGCCGGGGGTCTGAGCACACGGGCTGGGTTCTGCCCGTAGTTTTCAGCGCGCACGCATGTCGGTGGCGAGCGGCGTACGTGGTGTCCGTGGTCGTGGAGGGCGAGGGAATGAGCAGGAAGCCGCCGGGGCCCGACCTCTCCCCCCACCGTCTCCGCCTCCCTTGCCTCCGGAGCCCCGCCGCTGCCTGGTGGTCCTTCGAGTTCGGGCCCGTCCACACCACCGCTGCCTTGGCGGCGTGGTCACTGGGCTCCTCAGCCTGTAGCGGGAGGTCTGCGCGCCCTGTGTCCGGCGCTCAGCCTGCGTCTGCTGCCCTGTGGGGCTTCACTCCCTCTCCCTGCTGGCACCCTGTCTTGCCTGTGATGGGAAACCGGACTGATGGTCATTCGCTGCCTTTTGAGACAGAAGTTGCGTTTCCTTTCTTAATGATTTTGTCGTTTCCGATGTAGTCGATTTGCAGTGTTGTGTCGGCTTATGCTGCACAGCTGGGTGCCCCGTCACGCACATCTGTTCTCGTTCCCACATCGCCTCCGTCCTGCTCCGTCCCAAGGGACTAGACCTGGTTGCTTGTGCTCTACGGCGGCATCTCAGTGCTTCTCCACTGCAGATGCTGCAGTTTGCGTCTGTGAACCCCAGACCCCACTTCCATCCCACGTCCTCCCCTCGCCAACCACAGGTCTGTTCGCCAAGTCCGTGCCTTTTTTTCTATGGAAAGGTTCGTTTGGGCTGTATGTTAGATTCCACGTGTAAGTGACATCAGTGACATCATATGGCGTTTGTCTTTCTCTGTCTGACTTACTTCACTCAGTACGAGAGTCTCTCGTTCCATCCATGTTGCTGCAAATGGCATTAGTTAGTTCTTTTTTATGGCTGAGTAGTATTCCACTGTGTATGTGTACCACATCTTCCTAAGCCGTTCATCTGTCGATGGACATTTGGGTTGTTTCCATGTCTTGGCTGTTGTGAGTAGCGCTGCAGTGAACGTATAGGTGCATGTGTCTTTTTCAAGGAAAGTTTTGTCTGGAAATATGCCCAAGAGTGGGTTGCTGGTCATATGGTGGTAGTTTTTTTTTTTGTCGTTTTGTCTTTTTAGGGCCGCACACGCGGCACGTGGAGGTTCCCAGGCTAGGAGTCTAATCCGAGCTGTTGCTGCCGGCCTACACCACAGCCACAGCCACGCCAGATCCAAGCTGTGTCTGCGACCTGCACCACAGCTCACGGTAACGCCGGATCCTTAACCCACGGAGCAAGGCCAGGGGTCAAACCCACCACCTCGTGGTTCCTAGTTGGATTCGTTTCCGCTGCGCCACAACAGGAATGCTGTGGTAGTTCTATATGTGGTTTTCTAAGGGACCGACATACGCTTTTCCGCAGTGGTGGCACCAGCTTACGTTCCCACCAGCAGTGCAGGAGGGTTCCCTTCTCTCCACACCCGCTCCCGCATTTGCTGTGTGTGGGCTTGTTGAGAGGCCATTCTGGCCCAGCGAGGTGGTGCTCAGAGCAGGCGTGGTTTGGTAAACGTCTTTGGAGGTTGGGGCGCAGTGTTTCTCCCTTAAGCCCGACTGGGACGGCGCCACACGGCTGTCTCTCACTGCCTGGAAGAACTGGGGTGGACATGGTGGCGATAGCTGGTCCTGCAGCTCTGACAGCGTTTGAAAATTGTTTCTTGTGCATTGGAAATGAACCGAGGTGTTCCCATCCTGGCAGGGCGGAAATGAATCTGACTAGGAACCATGAGGTTGCAGGTTCGATCCCTGGCCTCGCTCCATGGGTTGAGGATCCGGTGTGGCCGTGAGCTGTGGTGTAGGTCGTAGAACGTGGCTCGGATCCCGCGTGGCTGTGGCTCTGGCGTAGGCCGGCGGCTGCAGCTCCGATTCGACCCCGAGCCTGGGAACCTCCATGTGCCATAGGAGCGGCCCTAAAAACACAAAAGACAAAAAATAAAAAGAAACCGATACCTCCCTTTCAGGTAGACAAAAATGTGAGAATATATTAACGTGACTTTTTAAAATAAAAAGGCTGAAATAGATAAACAAGGACCTACTGTATAGTACAGGGAGCTGTATTCCCTGTCTGGTAGTAACTTACTGCAAAAGGGTGAAAAGACTGTGTGTGTGTGTGGAGTCACTTTGCTGTCTACCCGAGGCGGTGTAAATCAACTGTACCTCAATTAGAACCTTAAGAAGTGGAGTTCCTGCTGTGGCTCAGCAGGTTACGAACCTGAGTAGTCTCCATGAGGACACAGGTTTGATCTCTGGCCTCTCTCAGTGGGTTCGGGACCCAGCGTGGCCGGGAGCTGCTATCTAGGTCGCAGACGAGGCCAGGATCCCGGGCTGCTGTGGCTGCGGCGTAGGCTGGCAGCTGCAAATCCCATTTGACCCCTGGCCTGAGAACCTCCACATGCCGCACCTGCGGTCCTCCCCCGCAAAATTAAGAGTTCATAAGTATTTTAAAAAATCACATAAACGTAAAAGGAAAAGGCTGTACGTTCTTGCGTCTCTTCTCCTCACCAGGCTCTCACTGCCTCTTCTGTGCTGAGTCCTCGCTGGGCCGCCTTCAGTCCCTCAGCGGCCTTGCTGGTGGCACCACCCTGATCACAGAGCTTCCCGCCTGCTCTGTGGTAGGTGTCGGCCCGGGGCAATCAGCTGGTGGGCAGAGCTGGAGGCCTCCTCCGTCCCTCTTCTCAGCCGGATGCTCCGATGCGTCTGGTCCAGTCGTGAGGTTGAAGTTAAAAGCTGAAGGACTTGGCTCTGGGGCACCTGTCACTTGTTTATGGCACTCAGCCACCCAGAAAATACCCAGTTCTCTAAGGACGCACCGCCTACCACGTGTGGAGGAGTTGGCAGAAAGCAGCAGCAATTATAACAGCTCTCACTGGGGGCTAATTAATGGTCCGAAATGCAGGCAGAGTAAAACACGGCGTGGACGTGGGGAAGAGGGACACGGCGTGGACGTGGCCTTTGGCACCGAGGGCAGGAAGTTTGGGTTTTGCTCGTCCGTAGCTAATGGGCACTTTGAGCCGTCGGCCGCTCTGGAGGATGAGCAGCAGTGGGGGTTGGTGTTGTTCTGGTTGCTTAGCGAGTTATTACCAAACATTAGCACAGTCAGAAGCATTATTACGCTGCCGCCGGGGTGTGGCTCGGTTCTGCAGAGGCCCCGCTGGAGCCGGGAGGGGTCGAGCTGTGTGGCGTTGGCGGGAAGGAAGCTCAGGGCCGGCTCTGGGGCCGCCCTCGTGTCCTGTCCTGCAGAGTCTGTGTGGTTGGACGTGGGCCCCAGGCTGGCGGGAGTAGACCAGGGGCACAGGTACGGAATCAGTACGTGGGTTGAACAGTCACGGTAATTTTATTCGCAGCGAGAGACTTTAACAGCTCTTCGTAGGATGAATCATACTTGTTGAATGAGTGCTGACCTGGGCTGGGGGGCCAGGGTCGCCACAAGAGCTGAGCAGAGCTGAAAGTAGCACAGCAGGTTGGTTGGTTTTCTTTCTTTGTTTCGAAGGAGCACACCTGTGGCATATGGAAGTCGAATCAGAGCTTCCGCTGCCAGCCTGCGCCGCAGCCACAGCAACGGGGGATCTGAGAGGCATCTGCGACCTGCACCCCAGCTCACGGCAACGCCGGATCCTTAACCCACTGAGCGAGGCTAGGGATCGAACCCGCATCCTTATGATAGTCAGGTTTGTAACCTGCTGAGCCACAATGGGAATTCCAACATTTATTTTTTACTTTTCTATTCTTTTTTGCTTTTTTAGTGCCACACCCGCAGCACATGGCGGCTCCCAGGCTAGGGGTCGAATCAGAGCTCTAGCCACCGGCCTGCACCACAGCCACAGCAACTCGGGGATCCGAGCCACACCTGCCACCTACACCCCAGCTCACGGTAACCCCAGATCCTTAACCCACGGAGCGAGGCCAGGGATCAAACCTGCAACCTCATGGTTCCTAGTTGGTTTCATTTCTGATGCACCATGACGGAAACTCCTCCCAATATTTTTACACATAGGCAATAGTCTTTATTTCTGTGGGTAGTTAATTTTTAAAAGAATGGGTGGTTTCAGGAAGCATGGGGTGAATTTAAATACTTTCGGCTTTTACTGGAAGCAGTCATCTCTACCAGAGTATTTTTGTCATGGCTTCTCTTCCCTGATCTTTGGGGAGCAGGTTGTGACTCATGAGGACGTGCGCTTTTGGGGGGAGTGTTTGTGTAAGTATTTTTAGCCGGAGGAAAGTTGGAGTCATTCCAAGAAATCTAGATGACAACCTGAAAAACAATGTGCCCAAAACTTTTCAATTTAAAAATAATCTGCGTTCTCCTTTGGGGAAAAACGAAAGTATCAACAGTACCTTCAGCTCATCGGCTACTCCTCCTGCGATGCTCCCGCCGTGGCGCCGCAGGGGCGGCAGGGCCTCGGGAGCGCTGGGCCGCGGGCGTGCTGCCTGCCCAGCACCGGGGAGCTGCAGCTGCGGCTCGGATCTGATGCCTGGCCCGGGAGCTCCCTGGGCCTCGGGGTGGCCAAAAGAGAAAAAATTCAAAAGCCACCCCCCCCAGAAAACCCTGCTCTCCTGGTCTTGTTTGATTAAAGGGCTGACGGTGACCCCTTGGTCCGCCTGTGCATCGGGCCGGCCCCCGCAGACAGGGCTCCACACAGACAGGTGTGTTCCAGCCTTTTAACAGCTGCCTTGCTTTTCCCGCCTCTGCAGTATGATGTGAGCCTGTGACCATGGACTTTTCTCGGCTCCACATGTACAGCCCTCCCCAGTGCGTGCCCGAGAACACTGGCTACACGTATGCACTCAGGTGAGCTGCGCCCGCGGGTTCCTCTGGCTGCTGCGGTGCTGGGGCCTGGCTTCTCTGCGCTGAAAGCGTAGCTGTCCGTGAACTTCACGTTCTGCTGTGGCTTTACGAAGCGGCCAAGGCGATGCGGAAACTGCGAGGCCGTTTTGAAAACCAGGTGTCTCTGATGACCCAGGGGTTCATCCCTGCAGATGAGTTCCCGTCGCAGACTCCACCTCGGGAATGCATCTCGGTTTCAGTAGGGCTTTGTGATTTATGTTAACTGTGCGTATTTTATTTTATTTTGTTGTCTTCTTGCCTTTTCTAGGGCTGCTCCTGCAGCATATGGAGGTTCCCAGGCTCGGGGTCGAATCGGAGCTGCAGCCGCCGGCCTGCGCCAGAGCCACAGCCACGCGGGATCTAAGCCGAGTCTGTACCCTACACCACAGCTCACGGCAAGGCCGGATCCTTCACCCACTGAGCAAGGCCAGGGATCGAAGCCACGACCTCGTGGTTCCTAGTCAGATTCGTGAACCCCTGCGCCACGACGGGAACTCCTGACTGTGCGTGTTTTGAAGTTAACCGTAATAACCTGGAAAGTGACTTGCCTTGGAGAGAAGGCGTCATCGGCAAAGCCCGGGGTTTCAAGACCGTGCCTCCTGTCAGGTGCGACGTGGAGTTCTGCTGTTACACAGGCTCTATGCGGCGCTGCGGCGCGACGTTGAGCCTTAAAGTTGACTCGCTCTTTGCCTCTGCAGCAGAAGGGATGATGGGAGGGAAACTTTAGTTTTACAAAATTACCCAAAGGCAGAAGGGTCACGGGGTCGCTGAGAGACTGCCTGGTGGTTGGAGAATCTCTTGCGTGCCTGTGAAGATGTTGCTTCAAGCTCACGAGGAAAGTGGTCGCAGCAGTCTCATCAGTTGCTTATCTTCTAAAGGGTAAAAGTGAAATCAAAACCTGAAGCAAATGGGAAGGTATTTTAAGCAAAATACTTAACGGCGTAAGTCAGCGCTCACACTGAGTGATTGGGTTTTATTCAGTTTAGGTGGTGTCACACTTTCCATGGTAACACTGCTGTGTTTAAAGGTCTGTAGGGAGCTCTCGCAGCGCAGCGGGTAAGGATCCAGCAGTGTGGCCAGACCTGGAAAGGGCCCACCAGTGTCCTGGTCATTCGATATCTTCACGATTTTTTTCTACTGTGGAAAGTGTCGGATGGTGTGAAAGTTGAGAGACGAGTGATGATAAACCCGCACTCGGCCTCCCCACCCAGTGGCACTCGGTCTCCCCACCCAGTGGACTGTTTTTTGTTTTGGGGTTTTTTGTTTTTTGTTGTTTTTTTTTTTGCTTTTTAGGGCCACGTGTGTGGCATATAGAGGTTCCCAGGCTAGGGGTTAAATCAGAGCTGCAGCTGCCGGCCTACACCACAGCCACAGCCACGCCAAATCCAAGCCGTGTCTGCAGCCTACACCACAGCTCACGGCCACGCCGGATCCTTAACCCATGGAGCGAGGCCAGGGATCGACCCCACAACCTCTTGGTTCCTAGTCGGATTCGTTAACCACTGGGCCATGACGGGAACTCCTAGACTGCTCTTTCTTCTTGTGTGCGGTGGTGCCCAAGGCATGTGGAAGTTTTGGGGCCGGGATCAAATCCGGGCCACGGCAGTGCCAACGCCAGATCCTTAACCTGCTGAGCCACAAAGGAATTCATCAAGTGCTGTTTCTTGATTTGGAAAACTTGCTGACAGCAAAGAGGGATGCATGTTTGGGTTGAAGATAACTACATGGAAGGGAACGGAAGTGGCTTTTTTTTTTTTGTCTTTTGTTGTTGTTGTTATTGTTGTTGTTGTTGCTATTTCTTGGGCCGCTCCCTCGGCATATGGAGGTTCCCAGGCTAGGGGTTGAATCGGAGCTGTAGCCACCGGCCTACGCCAGAGCCACAGCAACGCGGGATCCGAGCCGCGTCTGCAACCTACACCACAGCTCACGGCAACGCCGGATCATTAACCCACTGAGCAAGGGCAGGGACCGAACCCGCAACCTCATGGTTCCTAGTCGGATTCATTAACCACTGCGCCACGACGGGAACTCCCGGAAGTGGCTTTTTTCCCGCTTTTCAGCTGCACCCACGGCATATGGAAATTCCTGGCCCGGGTAGTGGATCCAAGCCCAAGCTGTGACCTCTGCCACAGCTGTGGCCACACCAAATCCTTAACCTGCTGTGCCATAGCGGGAACTCATAAAGTGGCTTTTCTTGTACTCGTCTCTGACTTTATGGCGAGTTGGACACGCGGCAGCGTTGGTGGCTCCGTCCCTTGCCTTTGCCTTTTCTCCTCACGTGCATCTGTCTGTTCAGGGACTTCCTGGGAGAGTGAATTAATGCTTCGTAGTGGTCGCTGTCTCATTAGCTGCTTTAGCAGGCAGTGTCTACTAGTAAACGGTTCTGACTTTTTGTTTTGTTTTTTGTCTTTTTCTGGGGTTGCTCCTGTGGCATATGAAGCTTCCCAGGCTAGGGGTCAAAGTGGAGCTACAGCTGCCAGCCTCCACCACAGCCACAGCCACACCAGATCCGAGCCACATCTGCGACCTACAGCACAGCTCACTGCAGCGCCAGATCCTTAACCCACTGAGCGAGGCCAGGGATCGAACCCGCAACCTCAGGGTTCCTAGTTGGATTCGTTAACCACTGAGCCACGACGGGAACTCCGGTTCTGCCTTTTTGATGTTGGCCTGATTCCCGCGGTACAGATTCCTGTGAGTTGATCACATCCTGGGGCAGTGCCGGGCCAGTGCTAGACTTGGGCACCAGGTGGCCGGGATTCCCGTCACATGAGCGTCACCTGTTGACTGTGTTGGTGCCTGCGTGCTTCTCCTTTGGAGAGAAGGCCTCGCGCTGGGAGTCTGGGCTTGGTGGGTGCAAACTCCTGCATTTGGAGTGGGTACGTGTTGAGGTCCTGCTGTATGGCACAGGGAGCTGGACCCGGTCACCGGGGATGGAGCCTGATGGAGGAGAATGTGAGAAAAAGGACGTATGTATATGACGGGGTCACTTTGCTGTCCAGCCGAAATGGACAGAACACTGTCAATCAACTCTAATAGAAAAATGAACGTCCTAAAAAAAAAGAAAAGGCTTCCCGCCGTAATGGCTGTTTGCAGAAATTCATGACAGATGGCATATCCTGTTCCTTGTTTGTTCAGTTTGTTTTTAAAAGGGGGCTCTAAGTGGTGTTTTTCTCTGACCAGTTTTTTTCCTTCTAGTTCAAGTTATTCTTCTGATGCTCTGGATTTCGAGACTGAGCACAAATTGGATCCTGTGTTTGATTCTCCAAGAATGTCCCGCCGCAGCTTGCGCCTGGTCACCACAGCACATGCCGCCGAGGACGGCCCGGCGGCGGCGGCAGCGGGGGACAGGGCGGCCAGGTGAGCGCTGCCTCCTTCCTTGTCACACGCATTCCAGCTCAGCTCGAGCCAAACCTGCGTGTGGACCCCGTCGGGCTTTGCGCTGCGTGAGCCCCAGCCCAGGGCGAGGAGGTGCGGGTCGGCTGGCACTGGTGGTTTTCCTGTTCTCCGCTCAGGCCCAGCGTCTCAAGGGGCGAGGACTCGGGGCATGTGGGCCAGAGCTCACGGCTCGTGCCCGTGGCCGGCCCTCCTGGCCCTCGGCCCTGCCGTCGGGCTCGGTGCCGTTGGTGCCGGAGGTTGCTGATCGAAAGCCGTGTGAGCGGACAGACGCACGTGTGCCGCGAGGCGTTTGCTCCCTTTACGCTCGTCCTGTTCGCGTGACTCCCGAGCTCTCCGTGGCCCTCTCCTGTGAACCCGAGGAGGAGCGGCCGTGCACACGACCTCGCTGCCCCTGGGAGAGAAAGAGCGAGGGGGCGGCTCTCCTTCGGCGGTGCTCACGGGAGAGAGGCGTTTCTAGCCTGCGGGCTCGTCTCAGGATCGGGGCGGTGGCCGTCGAGGGGGAGGGAGCGAGGCCGGGCGCTGGCGTCTGGAGTGGAGCCTCCTGGCCGCTGGTTCACACTCGCACCCGGCGTGTCCCGTGGCACCTGCGGGTTTGTTGAGAGAGTGAGGCGCTCGGACCTTGACCTTGGAGCTCCCTCTTCAGGGGGTTCGTAGAGGTCCAGCTGTGGCAACAGGCTGGCTTCCTGTCCCTGCTCCCTGCCCACCGCTCGGTCCCTCGGAAGGAGTGGTCTTCGGGCCCCCCGGCCCCTCCTGACCGCGCCAGGGACCCTTAGCAGTGGGCTGCCAGGGCTTGGCCTCCATCGTGGTGGTGGGTTCCGTGCAGGAAGGGTCACAGGGCACGGGCTGTCCTTGCTGAACTTGCTGCGGTCCCGCCTTGGCCAGTGATTGGGGGGCAGTGCCAGGCACGCGGGGGTGTGCAGCAGCTGGTAAATGGGGCGAGAGAGCCTCACTGTAAGTCAGACCGTTTTTAAATTTAGGTCCCCTTTTTTTTCTTCTTTCCTTTTGCTTTTCAGGGCTGCACCTCCATTATGTGGAGGTTCCCCGGCTCGGGGTCCAATTGGAGCTACAGCCGCCGGCCTACACCACAGCTCACGGCAACGCCGGATCCCCGACCCACGGAGCGAGGCCAGGGATCGAACCCGCAACCGCATGGTTCCTAGTCAGATTCGTTTCCACTGCGCCACGACGGGAACTCCGAGTCATCGTCTTGTATTTACCAAAGTCTATAAACTAGTTCCTTACTGCTTTCTCTTCAGAGTAACGAAACAGCGCGGAAGTGCAGGCAGGCTGGCCCTTACCCTGAACCACGCCTCGAGGAAGGGCCTGTCCTTGGCTGCCGGCCAGAGCAGCACCGGCGCTGTGCAGGGCGAGGCCTGTCTGCGGCCTCCTGTGCTGGACGAGTCTCTGATCCGTGAGCAGACCAAAGTGGACCACTTCTGGGGTGAGCTCCCCGCCCTGTCGCTCAGGCTGTTCTGGGAAGAAGGGAGGTGCTGGCCGGTTGTCCCTTTGCCCCTTGCTGGGTGGGAGCAGGCCCAGGAAGGTTCGCGGTTTCCTCTGGACTCACGGGGAACTGCTTCCACCTGCTGATTGGCTGCCGTGGAAGACTGAGCGGTTAGGGTGGCCAGGTCACTGTTTTCTAAATGCATGACTCCTCCAGTTCCCGTTGTGGCGCAGCGGAAACGAATGGACTAGCATCCGTGAGGGCGTGGGTTTGATCCTTGGCCTTGCTCAGTAGGTTAACAAGCTGGTATGGCTGTGGTGTAGACTGGCAGCTGCGCCTCTGATTTGATCCGTAGCCTGAGAACCTCCATATGCTGCGGGTGCGGCCCTAAAAACCAAAAAAAAAAAAAAAAAAAAAAAAAAAACTCCTGAGGGATATTTAAGCAAAGTCATTTTTAAATTCGCCAGCGTGATGTCAAGTCCAGGCAGCTCTAAGCAGCAGGGTGTTTAGGACTCGTTGGGAAGCATCTAGTGCAGACAGATTGACAGTGTGGCTTGTGAGCTGACATGACTAAGGCAGCCGCAGTGGGACCCCAGTCCTCGTGGCCGAGAGAGAACCTGAGGGCCCCAGGGAGCCGGGCTGCGAAGAGGCAGAGCTGCTTCCCTGGTCCTCCTGGCGTGGACCGTGGCCCTTCTGCGAGGCTGGCCCAGCGGTGGGCCCAGAGCAGTTGCAGAGGCTGTCGCGCTGCTTCGGGCAGCTCGGGAGTTTGTGTTGTGTCCGTTCTGCTCGACTGGATGGGTGGTTTCCGGGAGGCTGGGAGCCACTGCTGCCGCTGAGGCTCCTGCCTTTCTTCAAGCTCACGGATGTGTGGGGGGGTGTCTGTGGGGGGTGTAGGGGGGTGTCTGGGGGTGTGTGTGTGTGGGGGTGTCTGTGGGGGGGTGGGTGGGGGGGTGGGGCTGTGGGTGTGTTTTCTCCAGAGCTGTGCTTCCACCTGGAATTGCTGGCAAGTGTCTGGGTATCCGAGGAAGGTTCCTTTCTGGGCCTTGCGGGAGATCCGTCGTGATGGACGCTGGGCTGCTGATCTGCTGACCTTTACGTGTGTGTGTTCTGTTCTCGCTCGACGATCGGAGCTCTGGAGCAAAAGCACGCGCGTGTGTTTTAGGTCTCGATGACGACGGAGACCTCAGAGGTAATTGCTTCAGTCCTTGTCTTCCCGTGTTTCCAAAGTACAGGTTGGGGGAAGAGTCTGCAGACGGGGATAAACAGGCTCCACTTCGTGTCTTTGAACTTCAGGTGGGACTCGAGCAGCCCTTCAGGGCAATGGTGATGCGGCCGGCGGGGCCGCGGGCGCAGCTGGGAGCAACGGCTACACCTGCAGCGACTGCAGCCTCCTCTCCTCGCGCGGGGCCGCGCTCACCGCACACTCCACGTCCTTTGGACCCACCTCAAGAATTTACTCGAGGGACAGGAACCAGCGACGTAAGTTCTGCACTCTTGTTTTTTTTAATTTACTCAGTGGTATCTTTTTTTTGACTGCGCCTGTGACTTGTGGAAAATCCTGGGCTGGTTATCGAACCCAGACACAGCAGCCTCCTGATCCTTAACTGCTCTGCCACAGGGGAACTCCAAGCCTTGCTCTTCGCCAAGTTAAAGCATTCGTGTCCAAATGTGAACTCACTCCTTTTGCTTTTATAAACTTGGTTGTAGAGGCCTCGGTGTCCAGACTGTTTCTACCAGAGACCTGAACGCAGACGTTCTGGTAAAGTCAGCCCTGTCCCTCCCCACCTCTTGCAGGTTACATTTGTGTGGTTTGTCTTTTTAACTAGGGGCGTCTGACATCCTGTAAATTTGAACTTGGAGCAGGAGAAAGCTTTTGTGCTGAGACGAAACTGCTGGCTGCGTGGTCGCCCTCAGCCACACTTCTTCCTGTTACAGGGCAGCAGGGACCCCATGCTGGGGAGCGGCTGGCGATGCTGCTGAGGGGGCCTCAGATGTGGGGGTCTTCACCGGGGGTGTGCAGGTTTGGGGGGGGTCCCCAAGGGGCAGCCTCAGCCCTGCTGATGAGAGGCGGACCGCAGGGTCCCAGAGCAGGCGCCTGGCCTGGGAGGGCCGGGCGCAGCCTCGCTGGCGAGAGAGTGGCCTCTTTGCTGGGCCCTGGGGAGAGCGCAGCCACCGACGCCCCCGGGACCACCGCCTGACGGAGGCGCCTCCCGTGAGGTGCGCCCGTGTCACTGCTCTCCCGAGGGCTCGCGGAGGCCACCAGCCCGGCCCTGAAGTATGGGTCCAAGTGCTGGCCGGCTCGGCAGGTGGGCAGGGACCTGTGTTGCGGGCGTGCCCTCGCCCCGGGGATGTTTCTCGGGTGTCCCCCGACGTGAGGAAGGGTGGGCCCGGGCCTGCCTGTGGTTTCCACTTCCGCGTCTTAGCCTGTGGGTAGCGCTGCTGGCTTGGGCCGCTGTCTAGTCTTGGCCCTGCTTGGCGTGAGTAGAGCCGAATGGGGACCTGGTGGGGGCCAGACCAGCAGGAGGGCTTCCGGCGGTGTGGGTGTCCTGGGGGCCAGCATCGCCCACCGCTCACCCTGTCCCAGTGCTCACCCTGCCCTGGCTCTCTCTGCCCCGGCGCTCTGCACCTGTGGGCTCCCAGACCCTCACAGCAGCCCCCCACTGGACGGTTGTCTCCCCCATTGTGCTGGCCGGCAGTGGGGTCAGTGGGCTTCAGGTGTGTGCTAGAAAGTGACGGCGCTCGGACCTGGCCCCTGGCGTCTCACCTGCAGGGCCTTCCCCAAGGTGCTGTGTTGTCCCGAGGGCTCCCCCTTTGGGGCGGGGCGGCCGGGCCAGGACTCGGGGCTGTTGAGGCCACGTTGTGAGCGCCAGCCTGGCAGAAAAACGGTGCTCCCCGGTCACCAATGCGCTGTATGGCGCTAATGATTCGGCTCCGTAAACCAGCTTCAGCCACTTGATCTCACAGTGTGGGCAGCCGGCTGACCCCCACTGTGTGGTTGGTGGGTCTTCAGTGCAGGGTCTGGTGTGGTGGCTTTGGTAAAAGCTTCTGGAAATTCATTCCATGCCTGCTGAAGTTGATCTGGAGTATTTTAGAGGAGAAAGCAAATTTTATTACTTGTCTTGGGCTTCTATTCTTTTCACTCTTTTAGACTATAACTGATTTGTGCAGCCAACTCTGATTTATTACCTTTGAAAAAAAATTTGTTCTAATTATTTCAGAAAAACACTCCTCAAAGAACTTTTGAGGAGCTCCAGAAGTGGCAGAGCGGGTTAAAAATCCGATGCAGCGGCTCAGGTTGCCGCAGAGGTACAGGTTCGAATTCCAGCATAGTGGGTTAAAGGATCCAGTGTCACTGTGGCTGCGGCTCAGATTCAGTCCCCTGCATGGGAACTTGGATACCTGTGTTGTGCCCCCCCCCCCCAAAGAGCCTCTGAAACCGTGGAGACGTGCTACCCAGAGGCTTCCTCTCTCTCGCGCTTGGTTGAGCTCATGCTGCATGATTCGTCATGTACGCGCACGTTTACTTACAATACGTGGCTCTAAGTAGCAGCGTAGATAAAGGCAGCCCCCACCCCGCCGGCCGCTTCCCGCCCGGCCTGGTTTCTCTTCTGGAGGCACCTGCTGCTTAGCCCAGAGTGCATCGTGGATTCGTCCACCTTTTTCTTTTTCTTTTTACCGTGGCACCTGCGGCACGTGGACGTTCCTGGCCGGGGAGCGTTTTGGAGTGGCAGCTGGGCCCTACGCCACGTCAGTGCCCGTCTTCGACCTGCGCCACAGCTTGCGGCAGTGCCGCAGCCTTAGCCCACCAAGTGGGGCCCGGGGTCGAACTTGCATCCTCAGAGACATCCTCGGGTCCTCAGCCACAGCGGAGACTTTTCTCCCGCTTTTTAAAGTGAGCTGGTGGTTATGAAACGTAAAATGAACGCCAGCCATCCCAAGGGTAGGACCCGCTGGCGTTTCATCCGTCCACAGTGCTGCTCAGGCGCCACCTGCCGTCTGCACTGGGTCCCTGCAGACACGGAGGCGCTTCTGTCTTCCTCGAACACACACGGAAAGAGCGCACACACGGTTCCGCGGCGTTTTTCGTTTGAAGTGTTGCGATAAGCTTGATTCTTTTTGGTGCCTGTCGAGCCTTGCCGGCACGGTTGTGTCTGTGTTTAGTCAGTGTCTAGATGGACATTCAGGTTTTTCTTTTTTTACACTGTCAGGGTCAGTGCTTTTTTTTTTTTTTTTTTTTTTTTTTTGTCTTTTTACACAAAACAGGGTCTCGACTGCTCTTCCCTTTTTTTTATTTATTTATTTTTTGTCTTTTTAGCCTTTTCTAGGGCTGATCCCACGACATATGGAGGTTCCCAGGCCAGGGGTCCAGTCGGAGCTGTAGCCCCTGGCCTGCACCACAGCCACAGCAACGCGGGATCCGAGCCGCGTCCGCAACCTACACCACAGCTCACGGCAACGCCGGATCCTTAACCCACTGAGCAAGGCCAGGGATCGAACCCGCCACCTCATGGTTCCCAGTCGGATTCGGTAACCAGTGAGCCATCACGGGAACTCCCAGGATCAGTGCTTTTTTGGGTGTGTTTCCTCTTTTGTCCGTGCTTGTGTCTGTACACAGATCTCTGGGCAGGCCAACCAGAAGCAGCCTGAGCCCTGTGGTTTCTTGAGATTGGGGTTGAGTGCATTCTTGACAAAATGTGATTTTCTGGGCCCCATCAGAAAGGCTTCATAAGGCGGTCTCATCTCGGCACAGCGGAAACAAATACGACCAGTGTCCAGGAGGGTGCGGGTTTGATCCCGGGCCTCACTCAGTGGGTTAGGGATCCCACGTTGCTGTGGCTGTGGTGTAGGCCAGCAGCTGCAACTCCAGTCTGACCCCCAGCCTGGGAACCTCCATATGCCGAGAATGCGGTTCTGAAAAGCAAAACAACCAAAAAACCAGAAACGGGTTTTGTGACTCTTCCTCACGTTGTCCTTGGGAGGCACCGTTCTCCACAGGGCGGCTGCGGCTGCGCGGCCTGCAGGTGGTAGCTTCCCTCCCCCGGGAGGGTGGGCGTCTCCCGGGAGAAGCCTGCGGGCTCGGAGACACGGCTCTACCAGGGCCCGGCGACGGGGCCGAGTAGCCCTGTGCTGATGCGCAGCAGGCCCCAGGGAGCAACGCCCTTCTTTGCTCTCTGTCACCTGCGGCAGTGCCGGTGTCCCTGATAGGTGTGGACGTCCTTAGAAAGGACAGGCCATTGCTTTGAACCATGTGTCAGTTGTCCTGGTGGCTTTGGGCGGAAGTTTGCTTCCTGAACCAGCCTCAGTCTTCAGAGGAGTAAGGACTCGTGTGTCTGCTGCCTTCTGGGAGATGGACAGGCCGACGTCGGGGTTGGGGTGGCAAGCCGGCCGGCGTGGCCAGGTGGTCATAGGAGCAGCAGGAGCTGGGGTCAACAGCCAGATGTGGCAGTGGCTCGGCCTCTGAGCGGAGCAGTTGCAGTGTATTTTAAAAACTGTTCCAGGAGTTCCCATTGTGGTGCAGTGGAAACGAATCCAACTAGGAACCGTGAGGTTGCGGGTTCGATCACTGGCCTCGCTCAGTAGGTTAAGGATCCGACGTTGCCGTGAGCTGTGGTGTAGGTCGCAGACACTGCTCGGATCTGGCGTTGTTGTGGCTGTGGTGTAGGCCAGTAGCTGTAGCTCCGGTTGGACCCCTAGCCTGGGAACCTCCATATGCTGTGGGTGCGACCCTAAAAAGACAAAAAATAAAAAACCGTGTCACTGCTGAAAAAATGTCATGGACTTTTTTTTTTTTTTTTTTCTTGCTGTGCTCGCAGCATATGGAAACACCTGGGCCAGGGATGGAACCCCTGAGCCACAGCAGGGACAACGCCGAGTCCTTATCGGCTAGGCCACCAGGGAACTCCTACAGCTCCGGTTGCAGTAGATCCTTGCAGCCGACCTCCGTGACTGCCCTGGGTCACCACCCTCCCGCCACGGCAGGCAGAACGAGGGTCCCTGCTCCTTGTGGGCATGCTGATCCTTGGCCTTTGTTCTTTTAAAATGTTGCCACTTAGATGAAGGAAAATAGAATTTTGGTGCTTCCGAATGTCGGGTCATGTGACCAGAGGTGACGTGAGACCATCCATCTGGTTGGTGAATTTTTCCCGTTTTTACCAACCTCTGTGTGTAGTTTCATCTGCAGCGTAAACAAGAGTGCGATGGACACAGACTTGGCGCTGACGCTCAGGGGCTTTTAGCCCCAGGTTTGTGAGGGTGTTTTTGGTCATTGTTGTTTGTTTTTGTACCAGGCTGCGGTTCACAAACAGCCTACATCTTTTTTTTTCTTTTAGGTCCGCCCCTGCAGCATATGGAGGTCCCCAGGCTAGGGGTCGAGTCACAGCTGCAGCTGCCGTCCTGCGCCACAGCCACAGCCACGCTGGATCCTTAACCCGCTGAACGAGGCCAGGGATCTAACCTACACCTTCATGGATCCTAGTGGGGTTCTTAACCTGCTGAGCCATGACTGGCACTCGGGACCAATAGCCTGTGGCTACTTGGGCTCTTCTGGGGGGACGCTCTTGGTTTATTTTCCTTAAACCATTCCAACTCGGACTTCTCCAGTCCACGCTGGCCTCATGCCATGGGCTCTGAGTTCCCCGGGCTGCGACTTGGCACTGCCAGGGGCAGTCCAGGGTGGCGGGCAGGCCTCTTGGAGGCAGCTGTGTAAAAATAAGCCTATTTTTCAGCTGTCACTCACGAGGAAACTTCTTCAAAGGTAGACGTTTTTAGCCGCCGTGGCTTGTAGACTGCCACCTGCACAGTTTGGGGGACCACAGGTCACACTACTCTCGTGTCCCCGGCCCAGAGGGAGGAGCCAGGCGGCTTAGTGGCCCCCAGCGGGCTGGGCCAAGGGCCGTGGCAGCCGTCCTGGAGGGCCCGGCGTCCTGGAGGCCGCTGCCTTTCCCGACGGGGCTGCCCCGGCTGCTGTGGGGTCGGCCTGCTGGGCCGGTGGCAGGTGGCGGGGTCCGGCAGGCCGTTCCTGAGCGTTGTGCTGTGAGCGTCCCCAGCGTTGGGAGACCGGGCGCTGTCGGCCTGGCCCCTGTAGGACGCGCGCGTGTCCCTCTGTGCCACTTGCCACCGTGGCGCGTCCTGAGCGGGAGTCTCCCCTGTACCTGGGCCTTGGGTGCGACGGCTTGGGCGCGGGCGCCGGCCCCGGCCCTGGGGAGGGAGTAACGGCCGGTTTCCCACCAGGCGGCGCCTCTCGCTTCGCGGATAGGATCTGGCGGCTGGCCGAGCGCACCTCGTCCTTTTCTTCGTTCTTAGTTCACCTCTTCCAAGGGGCTTTCGCGAAGTGCAGTTGTGAATCAGAAAATGCCAAATTGAAAAGTTGTGAGTCAAAAGCTCGTGAGTCACAAATCCATGAATCGCAAGGTATTTAAACGATTCTCTGTCCTGCTTTTCCACCGTAGCGCTTTCCAGGTGGAAGCCGCGTCTACCTGCGGCTTGGCTCGCACTCTCCTCTCGCATCTCACGCGGCCTCTCTGGCGGTGCTTTTGGGGACCTCTCTGTGCTCCGGACGCAGTGCTGGGGGGCTTCTGCAAGTTGGTCCGTGTTTAAGCATTTTAAAGTCACTTTCCAAATGAAAAGTTAACGTCCACATCCTTTGATGATTAGCGCCTCTTTAAAGCAAAGCTGACTTCAACGGCATTTAGAAGAGTGAGGTTTCGCAAAATTGTTGGGCAGGCCCGTCCCGACCTCTGTTGGCCGGGCGTGTCCGAGGCGGGTGGCCCTTCAGGCTCCTCCTGGCAGAGCTGTCACCTTGCTGCCCGCCTGCCAACCCTGCCCTGCCCTGGCGGCGCGGGGCTCCAGCTCTCTCGCCTGTGTTGCAGCTCACTGCGGCCACGGCGGGAGGATGGACGTGCGAGAGGCCCTCGGAGACGACGGCCGCCTCCGGGTCAACGGGGAGTCTCTGTGTAAGTACGTGGCTTTCCTGGTCTCGCAGGTGCTTCCCCCAGGCTGTCCTGCAAGGTCCCTCGTGACCTGCTCGGGCCGAGCCGCCTATGGCCCCGGGGGCACCGCTTGGGTTTTTGTTCTTGCCTGTGTGAGTCTCCTGATGTCTTTGGCACTGGCACTGCCACTGCCAAGCGCGGTTCAGACCCACGAGGCCCGCGTGTGTATCTGCCGCATTAACTGCTTGTACCCCCGCCCGCAGGCGACGGCCGAAAGGGGAAGGAGCCCCGCGAGACGCACTCGGCCCCCCGCTCGCCGTCCTCGAGGCCCGGCGGGCTGGCAGGGACCGCGGGCCGCGCCTTCGCTCACGCAGGTTGTCTGGCTCGGGCGCGTTTCTGTTCTGTTGTACGACGCTTTCACAGATGCTCCTTGTTTGCTTCCGTTTGGAGTTCGAGTGCTTGTTAAAAACGGACAGCAAAATCCCTTTGGCTTAAAATATGGAGAATGTTGCTCCTACAAGGCTTCTCTGTAAATGTATCGGGTGTGAGTTAAATGCAGGCAAAGGAACATTTGAGATGAAATGAAAGCTCCGAAGGGGCCGCGCCCGTGACGGGTGCCGTTGGCCTGTGTAGCTGGGACGGCTCGTAAAAATAAGATGTTCCTGTTTACGCCTGGGGGTGTCTCGGTAAAGGGGCGCCTTCCTCGGCAGTTCTGGAAATTGAGCTCCGAGATGTGTTGTCCCTTAACTTTTCAGAAGCACAAAGCAATAGGTTTTTTAAAAAAATCCTTAAACCAGCATTCCTGTTGTGGCTCAGTGGTAACAAACCTGACGAGTATCCATGAGGACGTGGGGGTGACCCTAAAAAAAAAAAGACCAAAAAAAAAAAAATTCATCGTGTTTTATTCCTTTGCTTAGTGGTGCCAACCATTTATAATTCCACGATACTTTTTCAGTGGAAAGTACCAGCCTTTAGAATGATGTTCGTTTTGGCCTGTGAGTAATAACCATTGTCTCACCCAGCTTGTTAACTGCTGGTGTCTATGGAATTATACTTGCTTTAAGCTGTTTATTGCACTGAAGTTCCCACTGTGGCACAGTGGCGACAAACCCCACTAGTATCCATGCAGATGCGGGTTCCGTCCCTGGCCTTGCTCAGTGGGTTCAGGATCTGGTGTTGCCGTGAGCTGAGGTGCAGGTCACAGATGCGGCTCGGATCCTGCGTTGCTGTGGCTGTGGTGTAGACCAGCAGCTGCAGCTCTGATGCGACCCCTGGCCTGGGAACTTCCACATGCTGTGGGTGTGACCCCTAAAATAAAAAAAAGACCGACAAAAATTAGACTGTTTTCCGCGCTGTCTTTGCAGCAGAAGTCGTGCTCGCCGGCACCGCGGCCAGGGCCCTGGTGTACGAGAGGTTCCGCCTCGCACGTCCTCCGTGTCCGCCGGTCCCCCCGGGGCTGGGTTTCCACACGTCAGCGGCCGTGGCCTGCTCGGACGTAGATAGTTTGTTGTTTTCTCCCTCGAGGAGAGGCCCTTGCCTCGCGGGGTGAGAGGGTTCGGGGGTCTTGCTGTCCTGCAGCTCGGGGCCCCTGTGTGAAGGCTCCCTGTCTTCTCCGTCGCAGGTCGCGCCGCGGTGCAGACGCTGCGCCGGGCCGGAGCCGCGGGCTGGTTCGTGTCGAGGACGGTGCTGGCGGTGCTGCGCCTGGCCCTGTTGGCCCCAGGTGGCCGTGGTGACCCTCCGTGTTAGCGTTGTCGCCAAGGCTTTCGGCAGTGAGGCGCCTGCAGTCAGTTTTCGCCCCACCCCAGCAGACGTTGCATCTGTGGTTTACGTGCCTTGTTTCGTTCTTTGTTGCTCAGAAATGCTGACGCTCCGTGCGCTTGGCTGCATGAGCATCCTCTGTGTCTCCAGGGTACTGAGCTCCGTGCAAGTCCAGCTGCTCCGTGTGGCTGTGCTTGACCAGGCACGGACTCGGGCTTCCCCGTGGCGTCTCGTCCTGTGTGTTTCTCAGCAGCACATCCTGCCGCGTGGCTTGGTGGCGCGCCCGTGCCCGAGCGCGTCCCCGGCCGTGGCGGCCTCGTCCTCGTGTGCTTCACCCCCGCTTCACCTGTCAGGACATTTCCTTGTGCTTCCAGCTCAGCCTTCACACAGTCAGGCCATCAGGAGTTTGCTTTGCCTCAGAATCCTGCCTTAGACTTGCTGGTGTTTTTCTTTCAGGGAAGACAGCGTCCGAAGTTCTCTGGTGGCTTGGGGTTGGATGGTACCAGTTCGTCACTTTGATTTCTTGGCTGAACGTGTTTCTTCTTACAAGGTAAGGAAGCGGGCGTCCGGTCAGCGTGGTGTTTTAAAGAACTGGCTCTGGGGAGTTCCCGCGTGGTGCAGTGGTTAAGGAACCTGACTAGGACCCATGAGGTTGCGGGTTCGATCCCTGGCCTCGCTCCGTGGGTTAAGGATCCAGTGTTGCCGTGAGCTGTGATGTGGGTTACAAGACGCGGCTCGGATCCTGCGTTGCTGTGGCTGTGGTGTAGGCCAGTAGCTACAGCTCCGATTGGACCCCTAGCCTGGGAACCTCCATACGCCACAGGAGCGGCCTAAGAAATGGCAAATAAAAGCCAAAAAAAAAAAAAGAAAAAAAGAAAAAAAGAACTGGATCTGTGCTAATTTCAAGATCCATTTGATTTAGTTTCGAAAGTGCTTTCTTTTTTTTTTTTTTTTTTTTTTTTTGCTTTTTAGGGCTGCACCCATGGCATATGGAGGTTCCCAGGCTAGGGGTTGAGTCAAAGCTGCAGCTGCCGGCCTACACCACAGCCACAGCAACACCAGATCTGAGCCACGTCTGCGACCTTCACCACAGCTCACGGCAGCACAGGATCCGTAACCCACTGAGCGAGGTCAGGGATGGAACCTGCAACCTCATGGTTCCTAGTCGGATTCATTTCTGCTGCCCCACAAGGGGAACTCCAGTGCTTTCACATTCTTAAGTTTTCAAACCACTCCTGTGAGAAAGGAAAGGCAGGTGTTACCGTGAGGAGAACAGAGGTGCGCAGAGGTTAAGCGACTCTCCGTGGAGCCCTCAGCTGGAGGGGCGCTCAGGCCTAGACCAGTGCCCTCTGGCTTCCTCGCTGATGCGTTTCCTGTGGCACCAGGTGCCTCCGCGGGCAGGGGACCAGGATCCTGGAGGGAGGGCCCTCTGTGCCCCGCCTGCCGTGTCGACAGTGCATGTGGGCCTGGAGACCCCTCTCGGGGAAGGTTCTCCTGTAGGCATCTGCATACCTGGCGGATAAAGCCACTGTGTTTCTCAGGCTGTGGACCTGCATTTGTCTGGAGACGTCAGAGAGAATGGTGAACCCCGCTTCTTGCTTTTCTAAGTTAAGTGTTGCTGTGTTTTTTTCTTTATTCCTAGGTGCCTTCGAAATATTTGCAAGTTTTTAATCTTGCTCATTCCGCTGTTACTTTTGCTGGGTAAGTAAAGTTTGACTTTTGCCTGTAGGCGACGCATAGACGGAGATGTGCATTAGCGAAAGCGCCGAGCATTTTAAACTGTACCTTTTTTGAAAAGCAGTGTGCGTACCTGTGTGTACAGGTGCTTTTTCTCTCCTTCAAGGTGCAGGTGTTTCCTTATGGGGCCAGGGTGATGTCCTCGCCTTCCTGCCCGTGCTCAATTGGACACACCTGCTCGGAGCCCAGCGGGCCGATGACCCCAGCAGCACGCGCACGTCCGGCCACCCGCCCCCGCGCCAGCCTCTGGAGGTAATCACTCGGGAGGCTCTCTTAGCAGCCCCTGCCGTGCGCGTGGGAGTGAGGTTTGCACTGCCCTGTGGTCTCTTAAATGCGCACCAACAGCACGTCTGAAAAGAGGGTACAGACCTTAGTTAAAAATATTTTATTGCTGGAGTTCCAGTCCTGGCGCAGTGGTTAACGAATCCAACTGGGAACCATGAGGTTCGATCCCTGGCATTGCTCCGTGGGTTAAGGATCCGGCGTTGCTGTGAGCTGTGGTGTAGGTCGCAGATGCGGCTCGGATCCCGGGTGGCTGTGGCTCTGGCGTAGGCCAGTGGCTATGGCTCCAATTAGACTCCTAGCCTGGGAACCTCCATATGCCGCGGGAGCGGCCCTAGAAAAGGCAAAAAGACAAAAAGAAAAAAAAAAGTAATCTGCTCGCAAAAAAAAAAAAAAAAATATTTTATTGCTAAAAGGTGCTAGCTGTCATCTGAGGCTTTGATCTTTTGTTGGTGGAGAGTCTGAACGGTTTTGAGAATTACCAGAGCAGGACACAGACTTGCAGTGAGCAGGTGCTGCTGGGGGAAGGGCGCTGCGGGCGCCGGGCGCAGGGTCACGAAGGCTGCCGCGTCTGTAGAGCCCAGGCATGCCGGGTGTGCCTGCATTTCAGGCAGCCTCATTATTCAGTCAATTTTAATTAAAGCATTTCGTTACTTTGGAAAATCTAAGAAGTACGTAGGGGAAAATAAAAACCACCCGTAGCCTGCCACCTGTGGGAACTCGCTAAGGACGAACGCCTTCATGCTTTCCTCTTCGTGTGTGTGTGTGTGTGTGTGTGTCGGAGTTGACGTTTCTCCATAATGTTTTGTGGTTTTTACTTATCCTACACTTAAGTTTTGTTTGTTGTTGTTGTTGTTGCTGTCTTTTGAGGGCCGCACCTCAGCATATGGAGGTTCCCAGGTTAGGAGTCTACACCTACACGGCAGGTCTACACCACAGCCACAGCAACACGGGATCTGAGCCGCAACTTCGACCTACAGCCCCAGCTCACGGCAACACCGGAGCCTTAACCCACTGAGCGAGGCCGGGGATCGAACCCATGTCCTCATGGATACTAGTCGGGTTTGTTTCTGTTGCGCCGCAACGGGAGCTCCTACTTAAGATTTTTTTGATGCCCAATTTAATTTCTCCCTTGTGTTGCCTTTGGAACACACCTTTCACTGTTGCAGGCTGGCACTGAGGCTTTCCACTGGCATCGGATGAGTGAAGTCGAAAGGCAGGTGACCTCGTTGTCAGGACAGTGTCACCACCATGACGAGAAGCTTCGAGAACTGGTGGCTTTGCTCCAGAAACTCCAGGCGCGGGTGGAGCAGATGGACGGCGGTGGGGAAGGACTCCTGTCCTTGGTGAGGCATGCCGTGGGGCAGCATTTCGAGGAGATGGGCGCCCCCGGGCCGTCGAGCTCCCAGGTAAACACCAGGACGTGCTCGGGTGGTTTGTGTTCCCTTTGGGGCAAGGAGCAGTGAGAGGTGGAGTAGCAGGTGGCACGGAGGGCAGTGTGGCTTCCTGGCTGGGGGGACCAGGACGCCCCCAGAGGAGATGCCACTTGTGCGGCTGGGGGTGGGCGAGGGGTGCACGGAGGGCGCCGAGGAGCTGGGGGTGGGCAGAGATGCTGCGGTGACGCCCAGGAGCGCCACTGGTTGGACTGTGGGCCCAGTGCCTGCCCCAGCCTGCATGTTTCATTGGCGGGTGCGCTGAACACCGGACTGTAAAACCTCACGGGCGGTGTCAGCAGGATTCGGTTTGTACTTTGTACTCTTGTCAACGTTTGTTTAGAAAGTTCACATCTGTGATGAGAAGTAGCTCAAGGCTGTGAAATAGTTAAGAGGAGTCGGCGTCCTTGTGGGCCTGGCGGCCTGTGTGTTCGCATCTTACCTGCTTCTCAGGGAAAGGACTGTCCGTCCCCTTCCTCAAAACCGAGGCTTATTAAGTTCCAGAATGATTTTTCGCTTAGGTGTTTGGGAGTGAAATCTGTAAGATAGGCAGTCGTTGCCCCCTGTCTCGACAAGTGTTCCTTCCTGGTGCCTCTCATCTTGGCAGAGAGCCGAGAATTGAAATTGATGGGCACTGAGTAACACGGGTCTCCCGGTGTCCCGGGGGCGGGGCTGCGCGGGGAGGGGTCAGTGCGGCAGGGGAGGGGCGGGGCCGCGCGGGCAGGGCGGGAGGGGCGGGGCTGCGCGGGGAGGGCGGGGCGGGGAGGGCGGGGCAGCGCGGGAGGGGCGGGGCTGCGCGGGGAGGGTGGGGCGGTGAGGCCCCGGGGGCCGGCCCTCCCCCAGACCAGGCTTGGGCTCCTCCGGCCCCTCGTCACCCCTCAGCTCTGCGGTGGCAGATGGTTGGAGTCCCGGCGGCTGCAGTCTAGAGCGAGAGGGATATAAGTCAGTGAGGGAGCTCTTGCGATGAGGGTCCGGGGCCCCTCCGAGTCCCTCTGACCGGGGCTTGAGCGGCTCGGGAGGGCCAGGCTGTCCTTGCTGCCCGGGTGGGTGCGCTTTGGCTTGGCTGTGGCGGGGCTTTGTCTAGGCCTCAGCGCAGCCCGCCCTTCCCGGCTCGCCTCTCGCCCCAGCCGCGCGGCCGCCTGCACACGGCTTCTCCCCTGGCAGCTGAGCTCCCGGGACGGCTTCTCCCCTGGCAGCTGAGCTCCGGGGACGCGCCGTCGGACCGAGGCGGTGGCGGGCTGTGCTCCGCCTCCCTGTGCGCAGGGCGCGCCTTTCCGGCTCCGGCGTTTGTCGAACGAGGAGTAACCACTCCGCTTGCCAGGCGGGCGCTCCCGGGGGCGACGGGCCGCCCGGGGAGCCGTCTCCCGGGTCTGGAAAAGCCGGCCGGGCTCTCGCCGGGCTGGGTGCGGCCTCCTCGTCGCCTGACCTTCTCCACCGTCATCCGCTCCTGGCCCTCTTCCAGGCCGACTCCGAGGCCTCGCACCGAGAGCACGAACTGCGGATCTCCAGCTTGGAAGCCGTTCTCGGGAAGCTGACGGAGAGGTCCGAGGTACTCGCTGCGCGCGACCCGTCCCCCCGGCCCTGGGCGGCCTCCTCCAGAGCCCCTCGCCGTGAAGTGTCTCTCGCGGCGAGTTTGCCGCTAGCCTTTGTCCGACGAAGAAAAAACGGTCTCGTGTTTTCTTTCTTTTTTTTTTAGGGCCGCTTCCGCGGCACATGGAGGTTCCCAGGCTGGGGGTCGGATCGGAGCTACAGCCGCCGGTCTACACCACAGCCACGGGGGATCCGAGCGGCATCTGCGACCGCTGGAGCCACACCACGGCAACGCCGGATCCTTAACCCGCAGAGTGAGGCCAGGGATCAAACCCACAACCTTACGGTTCCTAGTGGGATGCGTTTCCACTGCGCCACGACGGGAACGCCCCCCCAAAAAAAATCCTTGCTGTGCCCTCTCCCCCTTGGTGGTTCGGTTGTGCAGCTTTAATGATTCTGAGTGTGGCCAGCTCACTGTCTGGGGGTGTCTTTTCGGGGGGAGGGTTACTGAGCCCAGCTGTGGGGCAGGGGACCGGGTCTCTGCCGTCCCCGTCTCCACCGGGCTGCCAGCACCCCTAGAGGGCAGTGCAGGTCCCCCCGAACCCTTCTGGCCAGAGGTCCTGGGGTCTTCAGGTGGTGGGGGCAGAGGGAGAGGGCTGGGCCTCTGCGTGGGTGTGGGTGCCCGGGGCGGATTCTGGCCTGTGGGAGTGTGGACCCAGAGCCCCTGACGGGCCTCAGGGGAGATGCCCGGCCCTTTGGGGGCCCAGGACTGGCCACTGTGGGGCTGACGGTGTCAGGAGCCCCAGAGTTGAGCACGTGTTTGCAGGGCTGCCGCGGAAGGAGCCTCCTGCCAGGGGGTGGTGTCGGTTCCTGTGCTCACGTCGCCTGCTGTGCCCGGAGTCCAGGCCTCGCTCGTTACTACCTGAGCAGACGGGCGCGGGTGGCGGGTGCCCGCGTCTGTGAGCGGGCCGTGGGCGCAGCCGCCGCGGCCGCCTCGCCCCTGCACTCGCCGCGTGGGTCCAGGAGCTGCTCCTTCTGAAAATCCGTCAGGCTGTTCCCGTGTAACCTGGGCCCCTGTCTAAATACCTGTTTCCTGTCTTTTAAAGACGTGCTTTGAAAGATGAGGTGGGTCTGGACTTTGAATCAGGGAGAAAAAAATCCCGGAGAAAAAACGGTCTTCTCCGTGTGTCTGTGACGTCAGTGAGCGTGTGGCACGCGAGCGTCTGCCCGGCGCGTTCACCAGACTCTCTGTCACGCCCTCTAGGCCGTCCAGAGGGAGCTGGAGCGGACCGCGCGCGCAACGGCCAGGTAGGGCTCCGGCGCCTGGCGCCTCGCTCTACCGTCTCCTGCGTTCCTCTTGGTTGCGGGGAGCCGCGCAGGCCTTCCGGGGGGCGCTGCTGGACCCCGAGGGTGCCAGCTTTCGCGTTTTCTCGGGAGCCCCGGGGCTGGAGGAGGCTGGGCCGCTGTCAGTGTCCACCTGCGGGCGGCCGGCCTCAGGGCACAGGGACGGAGCCACAGAGGCCCGAGGGCGTCGGGTCAAAGCCTTGGTCTCGCAGTCGCAGCTCCAAGAGCAGGCGAGACCCCGGCCTTCTGATCCAGGCGGCTGGCGGCTGCGGCCTCCCTCGCGGCTGAGCAGCCCGGTCCCCAGTGGTGTGCGGCGCGGCGCCTGCTCCCTGGTTGCTGCTCTTGTGCGTGTGGCTCAGCTTCCCCGCGTTCCGGCCTCAGAGCCGCGCCTCCCCCCTCCCAGCCCCGGCTCATCCCCAGGCTCCCTCCACGCCCGCGTCTGCACAGGCCGCCGTGGCCCTTCGGCTGCTCCAAGGACTTAGGGGGCTCGAGACAACAGACGAGCTTCCCGTCTCTGGCTCCTGTGCACTCGTGGAGCCTGTGTCGTGGTTTTATTTTGTATTTATTTAGTTTTTGGTTTTTTGTCATTTTAGGGCTGCACCCACGGCATAAGGAGGTTCCCAGGCCAGGGGTCCGGTCGGAGCTACAGCCGCCAGCCTACACCGCAGCCACAGCCATGCCAGATCCCTAACCCACCGGGCAAGGCTAGGGATGGAGTCTGCGTCCTCATGGACGTAGTCAGGGTCGTTAACTGCTGAGCCCTGACGGGAACGCCTGTGTTGTGGTTTTAGGTCCCACTTGTCCTCCGTCAGATGGGGTGTCGGCGTCAGGCACCCTGAACCTTCCTGCAGACCAGGTCCTACCGTGCTGAGCCCAGGGGCCCTCTCCTGGGGCGTGAGTTGTTGGTGCCGCACCAGCTATACCTGCTCTATAAACAAATGATATTTTATAGGGTACAGTACCTTCATCGAAATTAGAGTGATCAAAACCCTGAAGAGGAGTTCCTGCCATGGCTCAGCAGTAAGGAACCCAACTAGGACCTTTGAGGTTGTGGGTTCGATCCCTGGCCTCACTCAGTGAGTTAAGGATCCGGCGTTGCCGGGAGCTGTGGTGTAGGTTGCAGATGCGGCTTGGATCTGACGCTGCTGTGGCTGTGGTGCAGGCCGGCAGCTGCAGCTCCGATTAGACCCCTGACCTGGGAACCTCCATATGCTGCGGGTGCAGCCCTTGAAAACAAAAACCCTGAAGCCACACCTTTTTAGTTGAGTTTTCTCCTTTAGTAGGAAGAACAACTCAGTTAACCACATGATGATTATCAGTGAACGTTGTCTCGTTTCTGCAGTCTTTTTCAGAATTTTAGGGAGATGGGTTCAGTTTTGAATTGATGGATCGTTTTGAGGGAGCCCCGCCCCACCAGGGAGACCTACCCGCGGCTGATGGCGCGGCCGCCCCGCCCGGGGTGGGGGCCTGGGGCTGGGTGCACGTGCGCCTTGACCTGAGACGGCCCTGGGGATGCTGACGTGAACCTCGGGTCCTGCTCGGGACGGTCACGCGTTCGCGGTTGGCCCGCCGGGGGCCGGCACTGGGGCCGGGCCTGACCCTGTGCCCGCCTTGGTTTCCCAGCGGGATGGAGGAGGAGCAGCGCCTTCTCGGCCTGGTTCAGCATCTGGAGCAGGAGCTGGGGCGCCTGAAAGCAGACCTGGCAGGCTGGCAGCGCGGGAGAAGCAGCTGTGAGGCGGCGGACTCCGTGCGCGAGACGGTAGGCTCCTCGGGTTCACGGGTGCTCCCAGAAGGGCGGGAACAGTGGGTTTCGTGCGCACGTCTGCGAAGCTGTTTCGTCTCAGGTTTCTTTGAAAACTTAATTTTACCACATTCGGAGGTTTTAAACGTTTAAAATGAAATAATGGACGGTGCCGTCCCCCTGGAATCCCGCCTCCCAGGGACTCGGCAGGTCGGCCCTGAGGGGAGGGTCCTTGTGTCCTTCACGCGGGACAGCGGGCCGCGCGGGCTGTCTGTCCGTGGGTCTGTCTGCTAGCGCGTGGGCTCCCGAGCAGCTTCCACACCCTCTCGTCCCCAGCCGCGCGTCCGTGCGCGTTTACAGCTGCAGGGGCGCCCATCCCCGGCACTGCCGCAGAGGAAGCTCTGGGAGAGCTGGCGGGGGCCCTCGAGTCGGGCAGATGGGCCGGTGCGATGCCCGCGGCCTTGGCGGGGAAGAGCCCGAGGCGGTCGCCCGTCACAGAGACACGCAGCCTGGGAAGAGAGCAGCCCCGCTCCCGGGACCCCTTGTGCTGGCGGGCGCGGGGAGGGGGGCGACTGCTGGGCCGTCAGCTCCGAGGCGGCCTGGGTGCCTGGTCGGGGCAGCGCTGACGGAGCGTGGGAGGTTTCAGAGCCTCCAGGGCAGCTCCGTCCATCCTCCCCCGGCCGCTCTCCAGGGAGAGGGCGGGATGGTGGGAGCGCACAGCACCGCGTAGGTGGCAGCAGTGCCCTCGGCGTGCCCAGCCTGCCTCCGTTAGGTTCTGGGTTGTCCAGGCGGCCGTTTCCCCATGAGACTGAGCTTGAAAGCGAGGGGCTCGGTCTTCCCAGCAGTGCACCCTCCTCCGGTCCCGGGGGCACCCGCCACGCTCTGCGCTGCTCCTGCAGGGCATCTGGGGAGCAGCACCTAAGTTGAGCCGGAATTGCGTTGTGTTGTGGATTTTGAGAGGCTTTCGTGGCGTCTGAGGTGACAGAGTGAGGGGTTGAGAAGATGTAGCTAAAGCAGTAGCGTCCTGGTCTCTTCGCTGCAACTTTACCAGGTGGATGCCCGCGTGAGAGAGACCCTCAGCCTCGTGCTTTCCGGGGACCAGCCAGAAGCTGCTCTGGAGCGGCTGCTCCAGAAGTGGTCTTCCCAGTTTGTGAGCAAGGAGCACCTGCAGGTTCTGCTGCGCGAGCTGGAGCTGGGGATTCTGAAGAACGTGACCCACCACCTTGCTGTGACCAAACAGACGCCAGCTCCTGAGACTGTCGTGTCTGCTGCGCGTGGGGCAGGCATCACGGGAATAACCGAGGCGGTGAGTGCCCGATGGGAGGCTCCTGGCAAGGCCACACCGACGGTCCAGCGGGGAAGCCGGTACGTTCTGACGTCTGGTTCTGAGGAGGGCCCGTGGCCTGTGGTCACGATGGGAAAGTGCCTGGCGCCAGGAGTGCGGAGAAGGCCCGTTTCAGCTGCGTTTGTAACAGGCTGCGACTCGGGATGCTTTGTGCTTAGCGAATGACCTTTTGTCCTAAAGGTCTTGTCTACCCGAGTGGCCACATAGCTTCTGAACGAGGCAGAAATTTCCCACAACACAGTCCCAGGCTCCTGTCGCTGCCTCTGGTCCTCACGCGGGCCCGTGTTACGGCAGCCGGGGGTCTGAGCCCGCGTGCCCCCCACCCCTACCCCCGTGCCGTCACGTGCAGGGCTGGGGTTTGGGATTGCTCGTGTCCCCAAAATAGAGGTCACTGCAGACGTGGCCTCGGTAGGAGTGTCCGGGCTTCGTTTCTCTCACTAACGCCAAGTTCTTCTCGCTCCTGTGCGTCGCTGTCGGGCCCTCTGCCCAGCAAGCCCAGGTCCTTGTGAACAAGGCCCTGAAGCTGTATTCCCAGGACAGGACCGGCCTGGTGGACTTCGCCCTGGAATCCGGGGGTGAGTGTCCCGGGCGGGGGGGAAAGCCCAGGGGGCAGAGGAGGGGGCCTGGCCCACCCGGTGTGGCCTGTGGCTGGGAGCAAAACCCCAGCGGAGGGCGTGCGAGGGGCTCTGGGATTTTCCTGGCCCTTTCAGACTTTCGCTCGTTGTTTTTTTATGATCTCGTTGTAAAGTGTGTGCGTTTTGTTTCTTTTTAGGGCCACACCTGAGGCACATGGAAGTTCCCGGGCCAGGGGTTGAATCAGAGCTGCCGCTGTCGGCCTGCACCACAGCCACAGCGACGCCGGATCCTTCGGCCACGGAACCACACGGGAGCTCCTCCGAAGTTTGTATCACGCACTTCACTGTTTTTAAGTTTACTTTCGTGGCTGTTGCTTCCCACCCCATCTCGCTCTGGCACCGCCGTCCTGGCTGCCCTCTTTCCCGGTGAGGGCAGCTGGATTTCTTAAACACTCTTGTTATTATTATGGAGATTGACTCCCAGACGCGAGTGTTTACCGACTTAGAGTTCGGCGGGTTTCGTGTCCTTGCTCTGCTGTGCAGCCGCCTCCAGTGTCTGGTCCCGGAACGTTTGCTGTCAGCAGACGCTTCCTGTTACCCGAGCCTCTGGGAGCTGTCGTCATATTTACCACTTAGGCCTGTCGAATAGGCCCTCTGGAAACTCCCCTGCCGGGTAACACTGGCACCTGGCTGGAGTCCTCCTTCTTTATTTAAAAACATGAGCAAAAGTTCTTTCAGAGCCACTGTCCCGTGGGAGCGGCCGAGGGAACGCAGCGTTTGCACAGGTTCACGTCGTGTGTCCCAAAGCTGTTGTCGACGGTCAGGCTGAATTCAGAAAAGCAGAATTAAAAACAGACTCGATCCTGAACTAGAAGGGTCTACATACGAGTTAGAAAAGTGGGAAGCTGTCGAACGTCTCGGGCAGGTCCCCGAGGTGGGTGGCGATGTCGCTTCCTGGACGGCAGCGTCAGGTGCCGAGATGGTGTCGCCTCTGCCGTAGGTGGGAGCGTCCTGAGCACCCGCTGCTCCGAGACCTTCGAGACCAAGACGGCGCTCATCAGCCTGTTCGGCATCCCGCTCTGGTACTTCTCGCAGTCGCCCCGCGTGGCCATCCAGGTGAGCGAGGCCGCGGGCGTCCTCAGCGTCCTCCCTGCCCGGCGCTGCGCGGCCTGGGCCGTTAGCTCAGGTTCTCACGGGCTGTGCCCGCCCCGAGGACACAGCGCGGGGCTTCTCTTTCTTTCTTCTTTCTGTCCGTCTGTCTGTCTGCCTTTCTTTTTTAAGGGCCGCACACGCAGCATCTGGAGGGTCCCAGGCTAGGGGTCGAATCGGAGCTGTAGCCGCCGGCCTGCACCACAGCCACAGCCACGTGGGATCCGAGCCGTGTCTTCTACCCACACCACAGCTCCCGGCAACGCCGGATCCTTAACCCACTGAGCAGAGGCCGGGGATGGAACCCGTGTCCTCACGGATTCTAGTCGGATTCGTTTCTGCTGAGCCACGACGGGAACTCCATGCCGGGGTTTTCATAGAGCTGCCACGTCAGAAACAGCCCGGCACCAGCAGGTCCTGGCAGAGGTGACGTCTGATGCCATTGTTTGTTCTGCTCGCGGTTGAGCGAGGCCACCCGTCGTGTGCGCGTGGGCACTTCGCAGTCTCCATGTGAAGGGGGTGGAGCGGGTGGAGATGGGGCCGTACGTACCCTGGGCACCCGGCCGACATGGGGCTGCATCGCGGTGAAGACATTCCGGTGACGCCTGTCGCGTGCCGTGTCCCCACGGCGTCTGCCCTTCCCCCAGCCGCGGGCCGGCCTTAGGCAGCTCTCAGATGCAGCCGAGCATCGAGTCCGGGTCAGCGAGCCTAGTGTTCCAGTCCTCTGGTCAGGACTGGAGGCGGGGGCACTCTCTGCGTGCAGGGCGGGTGGAAGAGCGAGGGAGGAGCCGCGGGCAGCCGGCACCTGGCACCAGGGGACAGGACGCGAGTACCGCCGGTCCCCAGCGCTCGGTGCTTCTGTGCTGTTTGTGCAGCTCTGCCGGGAGCTTCTGGCCGCGCTCCTCCAGGCGGCCCCCCAGCCAGTGCCGGTGCCGGCAGCCCCGCCTTGGCTGGTGGCCCGTCCGTGGCGGTTGAAGTCACTCCCGCTGCGTCTCCTCCTCCGCTGGCATCTTGGGCGTTTGCCGCCAGGGCTCGCTGGGCCGGGAGTAGCTTGCCCGTCAGGTGAACGCAGGGGCCAGGGCTCCGTCCCCAGACGCTGCTTCCCGAGGCTGTGGTCGCGTGTATCCGCGTGGACAGCAGGTTTCGCTGACGGTTACCCAAAGCCTGTTGGCACGGCACCAGGAGGTCCTGGCTGCCCTCGTGAAGCTCACCCAGCAGTGGCGACAGGCCCTCTGGGGGTGGGTCACGGAGGCCCCCCCGCGTGTCTTTGGATACCACTCAGGACCCTTCCTTCTGGCAGAGACTCTCCTGGGTGTTTTCTTCCCCCTCCAGTGTTACCGGCCCTTCGTCTCGCAGCTCCCGCGTGCGGAGCGGGTGAGAGCTTGCTCCGCCTGAGGCTCCGTGTCTGCCTGTCTCCTAGCCTGACATGTACCCGGGTAACTGCTGGGCGTTCCGAGGCTCCCAGGGGTACCTGGTGGTGCGGCTGTCGATGAAGATCCAGCCGAGCGCCTTCACGCTGGAGCACATCCCCAAGACGCTGTCGCCCACGGGCAACATCACCAGCGCCCCAAAGGACTTCGCCGTCTACGTGAGTGCCCCGCCCCAACCTCCCGCCGCAGCCCTGCCCTCGCCAGCCGCGGGCCCAGGGCCCCCTGGTGTCGCCGCCCGCCCTCCGCCCTGTCACGCGGGGCAGAGCTGAGCAGTGTGGACGAGCCGGTCAGGACCTGGCCGCCGCCGGCGCCCCTCTCGCCTGGCCGTACGCGCGGTTCCGACAGCAGTGCGAGCTTGAGAGCCCAGAACAGAGCAGGGACGCCGGGGGAGCCGACGCAGGTCACCATGGACACTGGGCCTCTTCCCTTAAAAAGGACAGTTGAGAAAGCCTGGTGATAAAATTTCATTTCCTGCCTTAAAAACCAGGTTTAGTGTAAACATGTGCCCAGGGCAGGGAGCCTCATCCTGCGGGTTTCGGGCGTGCGGACAGCAGCAGCATGTGACATCCGTGTACACGCAGAGCGGTCACCGTGCCTCACGTACACGTGACCCTCGACCGCGTCGCCCAGAGCCAGCTCTTCATACCCAGTTTTCGACAGCAGTGGACACCGCTGCTCTGTTTTCCACGTGTCGGGATGAGGGCGCCACTCCGCCGCTTCAGCTTGTGAACCTCAGGCTAGATGCTGAGACGTGGCGGAGCGGAGCTGTTCCAGAGCGCACGGGGCCCGAGCGCCTCTCAGGCCGTCCACCGACCGCACCGTGTGTGGTTACTGGTTACTGTTCTGCCGGGAGTCCGTGAGCAAGTCATTCACCCCTACTTTAGCCTTTTTAACGGAGTCCTTTTTTTGTTTCTGTTTGTTTTTTTCAGGGCTGCACCTCTGGCACATGGAGGTTCCCAGGCTAGGGGTCAAATCGGAGCTGTAGCCGCTGGCCTGCGCCAGAGCCACAGCCACCCAGGATCTGAGCCACGTTTGCGACCCACACCACAGCTCACGGCAACGCCGGATCCTTAGCCCTCTGAGTGATAACCAGCGATCGAACCTGTAACGTCATGGTTCCTGGTCGGATTCATTTCTGCTGCGCCACAATGGGAACGCCGCCCCCCCTTTTTTTAAGTCTCTGCCAACTGCAGAGGTCTTATTTTAATCTACACTTGTGTGTATTTCTACACGTTTCTTTTTTTGTAGATTCTAGTTTTGTTTCATTTATCTTTTGGGATCTTAGTTTCCTTGTGACTATTTAAGGGTTTTGGGGTTTTTTTGGGTCTTTTTAGGACCACGCCCGTGGCATATGGAAGTTCCCAGGCTAGAGGTCAAATTGGAGCTACAGCTGCCAGCCTGCACCACAGCCACAGTAACTCAGGATCTGAGCCGTGTCTGCTACCTACACCACAGCTCAGGGCGGTGCCGGATCTTTAACCCGCTGAGCAAGGCCAGAGATCGAACCCGCATCCTCATAACACTAGTCGGGTTCGTTAATGGCCGCGCCACAACGGGAACTCCCTGAGCTCTTTAATATAAAACACTGATGACGTGTCATCCTGTGACAGACATGCTTCCCTCTGTCTGAGTTTTCTATTGAGTTACCCTGGCTCACTACCTCTCATTTCTTTCGTGGCGTGTTTATACCCAGGAAGTCCTCTCCCGTCATGAGACCCAGTCAGGCAGTCACAGGTGCCTGGTACTGGTTACTTTCTTACGGTGAAACACACAGAACATGAAACTGAGCTCCCGACCACCTTTGAGGGCGCCGTTCAGGGGTCTGCAGCGCCTTCCGTTGCTGACCACCACCCCCACCGCCCTCGTCCAGAGCGCTGTCTTCCCAGACGCAGACCCTGCCCCCGCTGCCCCAGCCCGGCGCCCTCCCTTTCCGCCTGTGCACATTGACCTCTGGGCACCGCCTTCTGCTGAGCTGGTCTCACCCCCTGGCCCGTCAGGTGCACTGAGCGGGGTCCACTCAGCGGGATGGTCCCTGCCCTGCCTGCCAGCCTGCTCGGCCCATTCTCCTGGCTCCCTCCCGGCCTTCGTGCTCAGTGTGGAGCCCCTAACGAGATGCCCAGAGGCCTCCCCGTCTTTGGCGGGAGAGTGACTTCCCCACCTCGTGCTGTCCTTTTCCTTGATGCGCTGACTCTGGTTTTGTTCTAGGGATTAGAGGACGAGTACCAGGAAGAAGGGCAGCTCCTGGGACGGTTCACCTACGACCAGGAAGGGGAGTCGCTCCAGATGTTCCACGTCCTGGTAAGGACCCTCGTGCTGGGCATGGACGGCGGGCGGGCCCCCCGGGCCCCTTTCTGCCGCTCGAGTCTGCAGGACCAGCGGACACGCGCAAACTGCCCAGAGGGCGTGACGGCCAACCTCTGAGAAAGCAAGGCAGGACCATCGAGGGTTTTTTGGCTCCTGAGTGAGCTTTTTTCGTCTATCTCTTGCTCTGCATAAATGTGCCATTTGTAACGTGTTCTCAGTTTTACCTGAGCTTTGGGTCCTGTGATAGGTGATGCAGCTCATATTAAAAACTGAATCTCCACCTTGGCTACTTGCTCTGAAATAGCATAGCTGGGGAAGTATTAGGTCTGGAGTCTTAATGTGAAATAAATCTGACTCCCCCCCCCAATTTCAGAAAAGACCTGAAAGCGCTTTCCAGATAGTGGAGCTGCGGATTTTTTCTAACTGGGGCCATCCCGAATACACGTGTCTGTACCGGTTCAGAGTTCACGGAGAACCCATCAAGTAAAGCCAGTCTCCTCTCTGTTGCTGTACATTCTGTATATACTGGTCGGCCTGCAACCCGGACTCCCTCTGAGCGCGGGCACACGGACAGCGGGATAGCGTCACCCCTTCAGGCGGTGCGCCGACGGCCAGCAGGACGTGGCAGCGGAAGCCATGGATGCTGACAGCCACTGGCTCCTCTGTCCACGGGGACCGCTGCCCCTTGAGGCCCGCAAGCCACAGGCAGTCTCTGTGGAACCTCATCTGAATGTATGGCTCACAAAGACACTTACTTTCCTGGGGTCGGGGGGAGGGTTGTTTTTGAACGTAAAGCTCTTTATATTTGTATTTGCTTGACATCAGGAACAAAGCGAGAGAAGGTGCAAGGTTGGGGGTGTGTCCGAAGCCTTGACGGCCTTCACGGGCCCTTTTAAAGGACCTCTGGGGGCAGACGGATGTTGAGCGCAGCACATGCTTCTCTTGGGGAAGAACCGGTCGCCAGACTTCCGAGGGCCCTTCCTCCGGGCGGGAGTTTCCTCCGTTCGGCCCCCGTGGTTCGTTCGTGTCCCCAGGTGGGGCAGTAACTAAAAGGTGGTGGTGGTAGTCGGCTCCCACGTCTGGGAAGGGTTTCCGTCAGGCCTCGGTTCAGGCACACTGGACGGTTTGCCTCTTGCAGGTCGAAGTGGGTCTGATTGGAAAAGGGATGGTCTGGATCCAAGCAAACATGTAAATAGAGTTCTCAGGTCTCCACTGGGCTCATCCCGCCGGATTTCCCTGCAGTTGTCACGTCACACTAGGAGCAGGAACCAAGAAATCCAAGCTTTTGGGTGTCTTCAGGTTGTGTTTTGAATTCTGCTGAGAAGCGAACACTAACATGCTCTAGGTTTTTCCAAGGCTGTTTTTAGTCCACTGACGGTTATTGAAGGAGGTGGCCCAGGTGGCAAATTCATGACACCAGTACGCTGAGGCTCCTGCAGCAGCACTTTGTCCCGGCTCCGGTTGGGATTTGCCTTTTATTGCAACTACTGGCCATTCTCTCTCAATTCCTCTGAGGCTTGTTCTGGTTATAGTTACTATTTAATATTGAGACTATTTTACTGAGCAGACTTTATAAATGAGGTATCTGCAAGGCACTTAAAAGTGTTACAGATGTTTTACCTTAAAGTTATTTAAGTTTTATTGGGTTAAGACAGTTTTTGGGGTACTGTAAATGTTATTTTCAGGAAAAGATAGAATGATGGTGCTGACTGGTTTTCTGAAGAGTTTTATGTATATTGCACAACAGTCCTCAAATAAACAAATCTACATAAAGTAGCATTTTTTTCACTCTAGTTAGAATTCGAACGAACTAATGCCTATGCAGTTAAGTTGGATAAAATGTATACAGATGTTTCATATATTACAGGATAAATATATAAATCAAAATTTCCTATATAAAGCTAAAACTGGGAGTTGGGGTGGAAATATTTTGAATATTTATTTTTAAAGACGCAAGATAGGACTTTGTGCAGTGTATTTTTGTAAATGCTTTTCAAGATATTTGTCTCTGGTAGTGCTTCTTTTGCTGCCACCAAATTATAAGATGCTATTGAAATGTTTAAATAAAGAGTTTTACTTTTTAAAAGTGCATGACATTTCAAATGAGTCATAACCAGTGTATTTCTTTTCTCACCTCCTATGTCTCTGCCCCTGGTGGGGGGCGGAACACGCAGGGTTTCGGGCCCCGCTCAGGACCCCTTCGGGCAGGAGCCTGGGTCACCCCGCAAACTCTGGAACTCCAGGCCCGGGAGCACCCGCTCACCCCCAGCCCGTGTCTTGCCGGCGGCTCGCTCGGGGGCGTGTCTCCGCGTTTTCCCATCGCCCCACGTAGGGACGGCGGCGTGTTCGGGTGTCCGCCGCTGGGGCGGGGGCTCATCGCTGGTCCCGAGCACCCGGCGAATCCGCTGAGGGCTGAAGCGCGGTTTTTATTGGAAAGTGTCAACAGTTCAAGTACCGCGAAAAACGGCCCCAGGTGCAGCAGAGATACCCTCCCGCGCACTGGCGGGGACAGAGGACGCGCCCCCGGCGCCCCCGCAGCAGCGCCCGCCATTGTGGCGCCAGCCCCGCCCGGCTCGGCCACGTGGCCGCGCTCGGCCCCGCCCCGCAGTCACGTGGCCGTCGGCGCCCCGCCCCCGGCATCTCCCGGCTCCACGCCGGCCACCGTAGAGCGCTTAGGGCGGCCGCCGGGACGGAAGCCGAGAGGCGCTGCCGACCGCGCCTGCGACAGCGTCAGCCCTGCGCGGAGCGCCGGCGCGATGGCGGCGGCGGCGGCGGCTGCGATGGCCGAGCAGGAGAGCGCCCGGAACGGCGCCCGCAACCGCGGCGGCGTCCAGCGCGTGGAGGGCAAGTTGCGCGCCAGCGTCGAGAAAGGCGACTATTACGAGGCGCACCAGATGTACCGGACCCTCTTCTTCAGGTAGCCGCCGTGCCGGGGCCGCCGCCTTCCAGGGCTTTCCCCCCGACCGCCGAGCCCGGCGCCCCGCCCCCGGACGCCTGCCATTGGCCGCGTCGCGCCGCCCCGCGGCCCCATTGGCCCGCGCCGCTGCCCGTCACCGAGGCGGTGGGAGCTGGCGGCCGTGCGGCGGCGGGGGTAGGACTGCGGCCCGGCAGGGAGACCCCGGCCCTGGACGCCTGACCCCAGACTAGACACAGACCTAAAGCCCTAGTCGAGACCGTGGACCCCTGGCCGAGACCCCAGACCCGGTCCGGACTCCACACCCCGGCCCAAACCCCGAACGAAGGCTCCGGATCCCGACCCAGACCCGGGACCCAGTCCAGAGTACGGACGCAGACCCGAACCCCGACCAAAACTCCTGGCCGAGGCCCCGGACCCGGTCCAGACCCGAATCCCGCACGTACACTCCGGACCCCGGCTCGAACCCAGACTCCAGCCCCGGCCCAAACCGGCTTCCGCCTCCCCCGCCCCGGCCCGAGGGCCATTGGACTGGAAGCCCCGCTCGCAGCCTCGCGGCTTTCCTCCCTCTGGGCATCCGGCCGCGAGGCTGTGAACCTGTTTCCCATGTTTTGTCGGCCTTGCTCACCCGCCTGTTAGGTTTTGTCACTAGACCAGCTGTTTCTGTAAACTCGGTATTTTTGTTGTACCTGCGCTGCCCGCTGGCCACGTGGGGCTGTCGCGCATCTGAAATGTGCTGAGTACCGAACGCGATGGGCTGCGCGTGTGAAAACAGGGCCTCAAGACGCGCAGAGAAGCTTGTCGGCAGAGTCGAGTGACCTTCAGCTGTGGGTGATCCTTGAGGTGACACTGGGATGCGCTGTGTTACATACACCGTCTGCCTTTAGTGCGGCCTTAGGAATTTGGCAAGTGCTGCCTTGGCTCCCTTTCCTTTTGGACGGCAGTGTGTCACGCTCTTGCCGTCACACCGCCACTGCTGTGATTTTTAGCTCTGCTTGCTTACCTTTGTGAGCCATTCCTGTATATCACGGCTACTCTGTCATCCTTCAGGTTTCTTGCCAGAAAATAGCTGGGCCGTTCTTTACAATTTAAAGATAATTTTAGAGGATTTCATCTGTTGCATTTGACTGCTTTTTCTTTACAAGCTGCCAGAAAACAGCAAATGCTTTAAGGGCAGGCGGGTCTCGCTTACACGGCTTAGCCCTAGATCTAAATTTTTTCTTTAAATAGCAGGTTGAATCACTATCTTGGGAAGCCTAGTGGTACTTTCTGCTTTGCTGTAGTTTGGTTAGACGTGGCACCTCATGCCTGAGACCATGTTTGGGCTCCGTGGCCCAGAGGACGGGGTAGGAGTGAGCTGATGGTTCTTCAAGCGGATGAGCCCGAAAGTCTGTTCCGCGAGGCTTCCGCCTGGCAGCTTAGCCACTCCCGTTTTGTGGTGGGGAGGTTTGGTAGCCTTCTCGACTTGCCCTGGTGCTTGCTGTTCCTGGGGATTTGTATGTGAACATTTGACCCGGTGATTAATCAGCAAAACTGGATCGTCCCACAATGGACATGGCGTTCCTTGCTTTGAGCCAGTTCTGCAGTCACTGCTGGAGCAGGAACGCAGTCGCTGATTCGCCTCAAAGAGGTGTGTCTGGGTGCCCAGGGTGTAGTTCGTGGTCACGTGGGGACAGATGCAGGCTGTCCAGCAGTCTGGCCTTGGCCGGGGTCCGCGTGATCCAGGCTGCCTTGGCTTCCTCGTGGGTTGTTTTTGGGCTCCTCTCTCTCCAGGATTCCTGAGGAGTAAAGGTCTGCCTTGGGCCCCTCTGGGGCGTGTGGTGGCCAGTCCCGGTGGCCGTCCAGTGGGCCTGGCCGCAGAGGCCTGGGGTCGTCCGTGTCTCTGCAGGGAACCGTTCTTGTGCGGGCGCACCGGTGCAGCCCTGGTTTAGTGCCCTGCGTGGCGCATAGCTGCCTGAGTCAGCTCAACCACGTTGTGCTAACTTTTTTTTATGTCTTCCTACAAATCGTTGTCTTTAAGTGTTTACGTAAAATGTACAATTTGATGAGCTTTGTCATAGGTAGACACCCAAGAAATGATTACCAAGGTGTCGAAAACATGCATCACCCCCAAAAGCTTCCTCCTCCACCTCCATGATGGATTTTTCACCCCTCGCCCCCCAGTACCCCTTGGTCTCTGTCGCGACGGAGGGTTGTGTTTTCTGGAGTTTTGTGTCAGTGCGATCATGGACCGTGAACTCTTTTTACCTGGTTTTGAATCCCTCAGCACAGCACGTCGAGAGTCACCCTGTGCGTGTCACTCATCTTCATCGCTGAGGGCCGGCCGGCGTGTGGGGACCGCCTTTCTCCATTCGCCTTTCGGATTCATCCCCTGTGTTGCTGGTCACTGACGCTGTGTCCCACAGCCCGGTTGGACTATGTGGGTGCTTGTGCCCCAGAAGTGGGCCGTGCTCACTGGTCAGCTGGAGGCCTCGCTCGGTCTCTTCGAAGCTGTGGGCGGCCCGGGCCCTCGCCGTCTCCCCGGTCCTCTGTGCCAGGAAGAGCAGGGTCTGTTTTGCAGGCCTGGAGGGTTCGTCCTCCTGCCGCTGCTCTGCAGGGCGGCTGGTCACCTCTGCAGTCATTGCCCGGAGGGACCCTCCTGAGATCTGTGTTGATTGTGGACAGAATTTTGCCTCTTAAATAGAATGAAGAATTAATTTCTGGCCGTGCCTGGGGAATGCAGAGGTTCCTGGGCCAGGGATCGAACTCCAGCCACAGCAGTGACAACCCCAGAGCCTTCACTGCTGAGGCCTCAGGGAACTCCAGACGTTCTGAACGAGACACTTCAGGCTTGTGGGCCCAGCCACCCCAGCCGTGGTGGGGCTCCTGGGCGAGGGGCACCCCTTCAGTGGGGCACAGGGGGCTGGCAGGCTGGGCCGAGAGGGAGGCTTCCGAGGCAGGTGGCTCCCCGTGTGGCCCCGGGGGTGTGGATTGCGGGCCTTTCACTCTTCCCCTGCTCTTCTAAGCCGCCGTCCTTCCCTGCCGCCCCTCGGGGAATGGTGCCGCCTGCCCCCTGCAGAAGCACAGCTGGGCTGGCACGACCCTGACCTGGGACACGCCCACCACTGCGCACGTGTCGCAGGACTAGGAGGAACCCAGGCCTGCCCTGCTCCAGGGAGGTGCTGCTTCTGGGCAGAGACAGGGTCCCCGGGGGGCACTGTCACCAGACGGGGAGGGGAGGTGGTGCCAGGCCGGCTCACGCGGCCCCCCAGGAACCCAGGCCCAGCTCTGCTCGGCCCCTGCGGAGGTGCGAGTGTCGCACGCTGGCTGTGTAAGGCGTCTGTTTCCTGGCACGCGGGTCCTTCGTGTTCAACCTCCCAAGCCGGGAGCGTGCGGCCGGCAGACGGGCGGAGCGGGCCCTGACCGCAGCCCTCTCTGCCGCAGGTACATGTCGCAGAGCAAGCACGCCGAGGCCCGCGAGCTCATGTGCTCCGGAGCCCTGCTCTTCTTCAGCCACGGCCAGGTAAGCGGGCGGGGCGGGCTGGGGCTGCGCTCCGGCTCCCCGCCGGGGTCTGCGGCTGCGCCGACGGCGGCGCCGTAGGTTTGCTGGGTCACGGTCGCCCCAGAGCCCGAGCCGCCGCCCAGCTCCGGCCTGTCTCCTGGAGACGGGCCGGAGCCTTGCTTCCGACGGCCTCTGCCCTTCCCCGTGTCTGTAGCAAAACAGCGCCGCCGATTTGTCCATGCTGGTCTTGGAGTCACTGGAGAAGGCGGAGGTCGAGGTGGCCGACGAGCTGCTCGGTGAGGCTTTCTCCCCGCTCCCCCGCTCGCTCGCCCCGGAGCCCGTTCCGTGCTGGTCTCCCACCCACAGCGACTCCCTCCCCAGCCCCAGCCGCCCGGCAGGCCCGCCCGGCCTCCCAGCCCGCCCCGAGGTGGGCCCGGGGGGTCTTGGCCCCCGGCTCGCTGGCCCGCCCCCACTGGGGAGCCCTTCCTGCAAGCTGCCCGCCTGGAAAGGCCAAGGAGGGTCCCCTGGGGCCTGCTCCCCAGCGTGGGCTCAGCCGTGGGGCGGGCACTGCACCGAGGTCCCTGGGGGCGGCCCGGGACACACACCCCCCCACACACGCTGGCCGCTGCCTTGTTTGCTTTCGGAGCGAAGTGGTTGTTTTCAGTTTCTCTGCGACGTGAGACGGTGGGAAAACCGGCGGCGCCGCGGGTTTGCTTGTCTGTCTTGTTTGCAGAAAGCCTGGCGAAGCTGTTTAGCTTGATGGATCCCAACTCCCCAGAGCGCGTGGCGTTTGTGTCCCGAGCCCTGAAGTGGTCCAGCGGAGGATCGGGGAAGCTGGGCCACCCCCGGCTCCACCAGCTGCTGGCCCTCACGCTGTGGAAAGGTAGGCTGGGCACCTGCGAGGGCCCGGGGCCCGCGGAGCAGGTGTCCCTCGGCCCCGGGGCTGCTGTTTCTTTCCATCCTCCGGTTTGACGGACCGCGCTCACCTGCCGCCGCGCGGACGAGGGAGAGCTCGGTTGGCCGGGTCTGGACACTGGAGCTCCGACGTCCAATCCCCTTGCGACTCGCCCGGCGGTGGGGGCGGAGCGCTCAGGCCCCGCAGGCCGCCCTGCTCCCCCCTCGGCCTGGGCCCTGGTGCAGGTCGGGGCCGGGCCGCCGCCTCGCGGGGCATCACCCGGGCAGGCTCAGGTGGAGGGACGTGACCGTGGGCAGATGCCTTGGCGCCCTGCCACTGGGCACGGCCCCCGAGGCTGTAGGACTTTGAAGGTGTAGGCGGAAGGCGGCTTCCTCTGGACACGAGCACAGGTGAGCTGTGTAGACGGGGCCTGCGTTAGCAAACAGCCCGCCCACCACGCTCCCTCCTCGTCCCAGGCGGTGAACTGCAGGGCGGGCGCACCTGTCTTGCTCAGCATGTTGGAGGTGCCAGGCAGAAAATGGGGTGAGGCCTGTGTTCGTGGGGCCCGGGGATGTTGCCAGGTAGAAAATGGGGTGAGACCTGTGTTTGGAAGGCCCGGGGGAGGTGCCAGGTAGAAAATGGGGTGAGACCTGTGTTTGTGGGGCCCGGGGGAGGTGCCAGGTAGAAAATGGGGTGAGACCTGTGTTTGGAGGGCCCAGGGGAGGTGCCAGGCAGAAAATGGGGTGAGACTTGTGTTCGTGGGGCCCGAGGGAGGTGCCAGGTAGAAAATGGGGGCGGGCCCGTGTTTGTGGGACCCGGGGGAGGTGCCAGGTAGAAAACGGGGTGAGACCTGTGTTCGTGGGGCCCCGGGGGAGGTGCCAGGTAGAAAATGGGGTGAGACCTGTGTTTGGAGGGCCCAGGGGAGGTGCCAGGCAGAAAATGGGGTGGGACCGGTGTTTGTGAGGCCCCGGGGGAGGTGCCAGGCAGAAAATGGGGTGAGACCTGTGTTTGGAGGGCCCCGGGGGAGGTGCCAGGCAGAAAATGGGGTGAGGCCTGTGTTCGTGGGACCCGGGGGAGGTGCCAGGTAGAAAATGGGGTGAGACCTGTGTTCGTGGGGCCCCGGGGGAGGTGCCAGGCAGAAAATGGGGTGGGACCGGTGTTTGTGGGGCCCGGGGGAGGTGCCAGGTAGAAAATGGGGTGAGACCTGTGTTTGTGGGACCCGGGGGAGGTGCCAGGCAGAAAATGGGGTGAGACCTGTGTTTGTGGGACCCGGGGGAGGTGCCAGGCAGAAAATGGGGTGAGACCTGTGTTTGGAGGGCCTGGGGGAGGTGCCAGGCAGAAAATGGGGTGAGACCGGTGTTTGTGGGGCCCGGGGGAGGTGCCAGGTAGAAATGATGTCGAAACCAGAGCAGGTGACAAGGAGAACGGGGTGGGGTCTGTGTTGGTGGGAGTCTGGTTTGGGAAGCAGCACATGGGGTGCCTGCAGGGCTGCTCAGAGGCCTGGCGGAGGTTCACACGGTTGAGCTCTTAGATATTTAATATAAAACATTGGATTGGGGGAGTTCCCATTGTGGCTCAGCAGTAATGAACCCAACTGGTATCCGTGAGGACACGGGTTCAATCCCTGTCCTCGCTCAGTGGGTCAGCGATCCTGTGTTGCCATGAGCTGTGGTGAAGGTCACAGATGCGGTTCGGATCTGGCATTGCTGTGGCTGTGGTGTAAGCAGACAGCTGCAGCTCTGATTCGACCCCTAGCCTGGGAACCTCCACGTGCTGCGGGTTCAGCCCTAAAAAGACATTAGTGGAGAGCTAGGGCGTGTTAATGTGCTTTGCTAAGCGCATTTGGTGGGTGGTGCTCCAGGGACCCAGTGCTGAGGTGTTTTGCAGGCGCGATTGCCACTGGCTGCCCCCAGGCTACTGTGTGGGCAGCGCCCCTGGTTCCCCCGGCCGGGAGTGCCTCATGTGGGCGCCTCTTCCAGGCTCTGGGGCACCTCGGCACTTAGCTGCCTTGTCTTCTGGGGCTGCTCCAAGGTCGTTCTGGGGGGAGGTGGGTAGAGACCAGACACACCCACACAGAGAAGGCTGCTGCTTCCCAAAGGGAGCGGGTGCGGGTGGGGGAGCTGGAGCTGGTGCAGGCGGCGGGGGGGGCGATAGGGGGGCAGGAAGGGGGGCCTTGAGCAGGTGGAGGCAGCTGGGGCTCGAGGCCAGCCAGGCTGGCAACTTGGCCTGGGAGGCGGGACGTTTATCCGAAGGAGCAGGATCTGGGTGGCGTGGGAGCAGGTGTGGGGGTGGCCCGGGGGGAGTGGGAGCTGGGCGGCCGTCCTGCACGCAGGGAGCCAGCCCACCCCAGCCAGGCCGGCTGCCAGGTCTCCGGACATGGGCATGGCGAGGTCAGGCCCCCGGGGCGGTGGGGGGGTGCTGGCGCTCACAGCTCCCCCCCCCCACCGCCCCCCAGAACAGAACTACTGTGAGTCCCGGTACCACTTCCTGCACTCCAGCGACGGGGAAGGCTGCGCCAACATGCTGGTGGAGTACTCCACGTCCCGGGGCTTCCGCAGCGAGGTGGACATGTTCGTGGCCCAGGCCGTCCTGCAGTAGGTGCCACCCTCCCGAAGCCTCTGGGGTCCCCGCGCGGCTCCCCAGGCCCGCCTGCGAAACGTCCGCTGGGCCGTGGGAGTCCCGCTGGTGTCTAGATGGGTTTTGCTGCCGTTGGTTTTTGTCTTCCCCCCTTTCTGTCCCGTTTTGGGGGCTTCAGGGTCCCTGTAAGCACACGTGCGATTGTAACTCGTGGGCAGCGCCCGGGCGCGAGGTGCTCGGGGGTCAGTCGGCGCTTTCCCCCGAGGGCCGTGGGTCCTTCCTGGTGGATCTGGGTCCAGACGCGGCCCAGCCCGCCCCGGCTCTGGGTCCAGACGCGGCCCAGCCCGCCCCGGCTCTGGGTCCAGACGCGGCCCCGCCCGCCCCGGCTCTGGGTCTCTGCCCCTCCGTGCTCGTTGGGCCTCCTCCTCCCGTGTTCACGGTCAGCCATTTATCCGGAAGGTACTGCAACGCGGCAGAGGCAGAGGAGGCGCAAGCAGGCCTGCGGGGTCCCAGGGCTCACGTCCGGTGACCTGGGGCCTGCGCTCCCTGCGCTGCTGACGCCATGCGTCTCTCTCTCTCTCTTTTTTTTTTTTTTTTTTTTTTTTTTAATCTTTTGCTATTTCTTGGGCCGCTCCCGCGGCATATGGAGGTTCCCAGGCTAGGGGTCCAATCGGAGCTGTAGCCACCGGCCTACGCCAGAGCCACAGCAACGCGGGATCCGAGCCGTGTCTGCAACCTACACCACAGCTCACGGCAACGCCGGATCCTTAACCCACTGAACAAGGGCAGGGATCGAACCGCAGCCTCATGGTTCCTAGTCGGACTCATTTCCACTGCGCCACCACGGGAATTCCAAGCAACACCAGATCTTTAACCCACTGAGCAAGGACCAGGGATCGAAGCCACAACCTCATGGTTCCCTGTCGGATTCGTTAACCACTGCGCCACGACGGGAACTCCCACGCCATGTGTCTCTTGACACGTTCATTTCCTTCCCTACAAGGGGTTTGATCTGGGGGTGGGGGGGGCGCGCTGGCATGGGGGGCGTCTTTGCTGCGGCTCCCGTGAGGCCTGGCGCTGAGCCGTAGCTTGAAGATGACACGTGTCTTAGAAGGCAGAGCTCCCCAGCCTGGCTCGAGCATGCAGTGTCCGTCTGCCCGGGACGGGGCCCCTTCTCGCCTGTTCCTCTTTGTCGCGGGCCCGGGTGGGCGTGGTCCCAGGCCCCTAGGCCTGCCGTGCCCTCGTGGGCAGGGGTCTGACAGGTGTGGGGGTCCGGGAGCCCGGCCATCTCGAGGCCCCGTGGACCTCGGGCATGTCCCCTGCCCAGGCCCGGCTCGTCACGCCTGTGCTGCGCGGGGACCCCGGCTGCGGGGCCGGGCTGGGGCTCTCTGGGCGGCGCCCGTGGGAACCCGCCTGCGGCGTCACCGGGCTGTGGGTGTCTGCAGGTTTCTCTGCTTGAAGAACAAGAGCAGCGCGTCGGTGGTGTTCACGACGTACACGCAGAAGCACCCGTCCATCGAGAACGGCCCCCCGTTCGTGCAGCCCCTGCTCAACTTCATCTGGTTTCTGCTGTTGGCTCTCGACGGGTAAGAGGGGGTGCGCGTCTCTGGAGGGGACCGTTGTGGGGGGTGTCGGGGGTGTCCTGACAGCTTGGGGGGTGTGTGTGTGGAGCTTTGAATGTGCAGCTGGGCTGTGTAGGGTGTGTGGCGTGGTGACGTCAGGTGTGTGCAGTTGTGTGTGTGTGTGTGAAGGGGGGTGGAAAGGAAAGAGGCGTGGGGGTGTCGGTGTGTGTGTGGCGTGGGGAGGAGTTGGGGTGTGGCTGTGGGGGGGCGGGGTGTTGGGGTGGGGGGTGTGCGGGGGAGGGTGGCTCTGGGGGGGGCGCGTGGGGAGCCGGGGGTGGCGGGGCTGAGCACGCGTGTCGCCGGCAGGGGGAAGCTGGCGGTGTTCACGGTGCTGTGTGAGCAGTACCAGCCGTCGCTGCGGCGGGACCCCATGTACAACGAGGTGAGGGCCAGGGGCGCCGTGGGGGGGGGGGTGGGCCGGGCTGCCCCGCGCCGCCGACCGCCGCGTCCTGTCCCCGCAGTACCTCGACCGCATCGGCCAGCTCTTCTTCGGGGTGCCGCCCAAGCAGACGGCTTCGTACGGAGGCTTGCTAGGTAAGGAGGCCCGCGGCTGCGCCGGGCGCCAGGCGGGTCCCTTTCTGCGGGGGCGGTGGGGGAGGGTCCCCACGGGGCAGGGGCCCGTCCTGGCCAGGTCTGGGGACGGGACGGGCTCGGGAGCTGTGCACACGGCGTGGGCCTTGTGCCGCCTGCCCGCCCGGAGCCTCGGCCCTGCCGGCACTGCCACCCCGCTCCTCTCGCGAACCTGCTGCCCCCGGGCGTGCGATCCCCGCGGCCCGTCCTTCTCTGTGCGAGCAGCTCACTCGGAGTCGCGGCCGCGCCGGGAAGGTGTGAAGGTGTGGGATCCCCCCCACTCCCCCCCGCCTTGCCCCCTGGGCCGGATCGTGGCCGCCGTGTGCCTGGCCCACGGTTTGCGTATCTGTGCGTTCGTCCGGGGCCCCGGGTGGCCCCCCAGCTGCTGCGAGGGCTGCTGCGGTGAAGACGCGGGGGCTGACCTCTCTCGAAGGCCTTCCTCCCTGGCTGTCCCGCAAGCAGACCTGCTTCCTCACCGCGTGTTTCTAGTCCGTGTTCCGAGGAACCGCCACTGGTTCCCCACAGAGGCTGCCCCTATCCCTCCGGGGTCTGGCCGCGCGTGCTGTTGGCTGGGTTTTGACCACAGCCCCCCCGGGGGCCGCGAGGTGGGGCTTTGGCGCGTCCTGCCTGGCGTGTCCCTGGGGACGGGTCACGTCGCGCTTGCTCTCTCTCATGTGCTCTCGGGCCACCTGTGTGTCTGTCCCTTCAAGGCCTTTGTCTGGTGTTGAATCCGGCCGGCTGTTTTTCAGCTTCTCCGCGTCAGGCGTTAACCCCTCACCCGAGGTGATTGCAGGTGTTACCGTCCATTCTCTGGGTTGCCTTTTTCTTTGTTAAGGGCTTTATTACGTTTGTAAGCAGGGTTGGGTTCCCAGCGAAGTGAAGGGGAAGGTACAGAAACCTCACCCCCCCACCCCCATTATCAGCATCCCCCCCAGTCAGTGCACCTGCATCGAGGCGACATCAGGGTTCCCTCTTGGCGGTCGTGTTCTCTGGGTGCGGACAAGCGTGTGGCGACACGTGTCCAGCATTACAGGATCCCGCGGAGGCGTCGTGCTGCCCTCAGAGGCCCTCCGCCTCCCACCTGGTCCCCCCTCGCTCCCGTGGCGCCTTTCTTGTGCCTGGAGTGCGTGTCGATCTCAGACTTGCTCGGTTTTCACTTAGTCCAGTTTGTCTGTTCTTCTGTCGCTTGTGCCTTTGGCATCGTTTCCAAGAAATCACTGCCAAATCCAGTGTCACAAAGCTCTCGCCCTGTGAGTTCTTGTAAGAGCCTTACCGTTTCAGGCTTCCCCATACGTCCCCGATCCACCTTGAGGTGACCTGCTCATGTGCGGTTTCACTTACTGAGGGTCCAGCTTCGTTCTTTGGCGAGTGGCTTTCCAGTTTTCCCGGCAACATTTGTGGAGAAGGCATGGAACCCTTGCCACAAATCCGGGACCTGTGTTCAAGGGTCCTTTCTGGGCCCGCCCTTCCCGTGGTCCCCGTCCGTCCCTCTGCCAGGACCGCGCTGTTTTGACGACTAGAGCTTCGTAGTCAGTTTCGAGGTCAGAGCGTGAGACTCCCAGCTTTGTTCTTTTTTAAGATTTTGTCCAGTTGAGTCAGTCGTGATTCCGTAAGAATTTTAGGACGGGTTTTTCTGTTTCCACCCAAAAAAGAAATGTTTTGGGGATTTGCAGCTTCAGCCTGTAAATTGCTTGCGGTGGTGGTGACATTTAGCGGTATTGTCTTTCAGTCTGGGCACATGGGCTGCGTTTGCCTTTTAGGGCTTTCATCTCTGTCAGCCTTGTTTTATGGTTTTCATTGTACAAGTCTTTCACCTTCGTTAAGCTAATTACTAAGTATTTTAGTTCTTTTTGATGCTACTATAAATTGAACTGTTTCTGTAAATAACAATTATTTTGTGAATTCTTTAGGAATTTTTGCCTGTAGAGTCATACCATCTGCAAACGCATAACGTTACTTCTTTCCAATCTGGAGTCCTTTTCTTTTTCTTTCCTAGTTGCTTGGGCTAGACTTGCAGCACAGCTGACCTCTGAACCGTGTGGAGGGGAGGGGCCGATCCCCTGGGCAGTTGGCACATTGGGTCCATGGATTCAACCATGTTCATTGAGAACAGTCCATGCAGAAGTGGGCCCGCCCCGTGCACACCTGGGTCGCTCCAGGTGAACAGACGTGGTGGCCGCAAAATCCCTGCCCTTGTTGCTGAGGTCGGAGGAGAGGCTGTGGTCTGTCCCCCCCGGGGGGATGTGTGCTGCTCACAGGACTTCGGTCACGGCGTAGTGTGAGCAGCTGCTTCCGTCTGTGCTTTCGTGGCGAGCGTCTTGGTGAGAGAGCGTTGACTCCGACGGGTGCTTCTCCTGGGGCGCTGGCGGCGGTCACTGCCTCTTGCTTTCTTCTGTTACTGTCGGGCGTCGACCTTCATAGATGAGCCGGCCTTGCATCCCGGAGACAGAGCCACCTGGTCGTGGTGCCGGGTGGGTTCCGAATGCGGCTGCATTCAGTGCACTAGGATTTTGGAAGTGGTTCTTGCGTCGGTGTGTCCGTAGGGGTCCCAGGTCTGTAGTTTTCCCTCCTGTGTCGTGTCTTTGGTATCAGGGTTGTGCTGGCCTCGTAAATGAGCCAGGAAGTGTCCCCCATGCATCGCTCTTCAGAGAAGTTTGAGGAGGCCGGTGGTGCCAGGTCAGTGGCGCTTCTCGCTCCCACCGCCTTTGGTGGGAGACTGATAACCCAGTGCCCTCCTCACCCACTCGGGCCTCTTCGGGGTGTGTGTCCCTTTGTGCTAGTGGTCGTCGCTGCCAGCGGCCAGATCTCTGACCCCGCCTCCCCGTGTCCTGCCCGTCCATCCGCGGCCGCAGCCTGGGGTCTCCCCCAGCACCTGAGTCCTGCAGGGTGGGGTCGGGGCGTCCTGCACGTTGAAGTGGCTGTGGTCATCCTTCCTGTCTTAGCGCTTCTCAGAGTCCGGATGTGCAGGCTCGCGCCCGCCCTGCCTGCGGTCCCGCGGTGCTGGGCTTGCGCAGCTTCCTTCTCCAGGGACCAGGTCTGCTCTGCGTTACCTGGGCCCACGCACCGCGTCGGTCTCCGCCCCGGAGCTGCTGCAGGGGCCTCGCAGCGGGGCTGGTCCCTTGCGCGAGGCCGTGCTGCTCCAGGGTGCCTTGGCCATGGTGTCCCCCTGCGTGTCCAGGTCCCCGTCTGGACCGCCCTGCCCGGGGGGCCCTGGGGACGTGCTGTTGTCTGCGTGGCTGTCGTGGGGTTGTGTCCCTCGGAAAGGTCTTTCCCTCGCCCGGAGGATTGAAACGCTGCTGCCCTTCAGCAGAAGTCGGGCTTCGTGTTTGTAAACCTTGTCTCTCGGGAGTTTTCGTCGACGTAGGGGCAGCACTTGCCTGCTCCGATCGCTCTTGCCGCCTCCGCTTGTCCCGGGGACCCCGTCCTGACTCTGCCTCTTCTGTCAGAACCCCCACCCCTGCCCCCGCCGCGTGCGTGGCGTGTCCATGGGCTGGGGGCCCGAGAGCACTGCTCCCCTTGGCCCGTGGGCACCTGGTGCTGGGTGCAGGGCCCTTTTCTAAACTTGGATCTTGTCCTGACGGGAGGGCTGTTCTTTGGGTGGAAAGCAGGGACGTGAAGGGACGAGTGTCCCAGGGCGCGGCTGCCCACCGGGCACAGCAGCGGGAACGCCGCGTGGCCTTGGGACCGCAGGTCTGACGGGGCGTCCCTTGAGAGCGGATACGCGAGGGGGCGACACCGGCCCCTGGTCAGCCACCGGGGTGTCTCCTGGCCGGGCACCGGGGCCTTTGGCGGGTGCGGCGGGTGCATGTCCATTGCCTCTCAGGGGGTCGGGGCCGCGGGGGGACGGGGCGCGGCCGCAGCCCTGACGGTCCCTGCGCCTCCTTCCAGGGAACCTTCTGAGCAGCCTCATGGGCTCCTCGGAGCAGGAGGGCGAGGACAGTCAGGACGACAGCAGCCCCATTGAGCTCGATTGACGCCCGCGACCTGCACGGAGACGCCCAGACCGCGGCGGGTGTGGTTCCCAACTCGAGTGCAGACCCGGGCCCCGGCACCCTGGCCGCGGGGCCTCGCGGCGGGTGTCCCGTGGCCGCCGGGGCCGCGGGCTGCGGGGCCGCGCCGGCTGGGCCGCCGCCGTGTACCTTGCGATGCCCCAATAAAGCGCAGGCCGTGCCGAGCCGCCACCTCTCCGGGCCTCGTGTCTGGTTTGCTTGGGGAGGCCGGTCCGCGGGCGGCGGGCGGGCGCCCGGCCCCGCGACGGCGTCTTGGCAGGGAGGCCGCAGACCCGGGCACCTTCGTGAGGCAATATTTATTTCCGTGGGTGACCGAGTCCTTACCTGACATTTTAGGTTTTAACCAAATAACCAGCCCGGGAGCGAGCAGGCCTGTCCTTTCTCCCCGACGCTGCGCCAGCTGTTCCCGGGAGAGTCACAAAAGGGGAAACACTTTATTTTTTCACGATTAAAATGAGACTTGTAGATTAATACCCGCTGATCATGCATGGGGAAGGAGCCGCGTACACAATCTCATTTACTGTAAAAATGGAATTTAAAGGAAGGTGTGAGACTTGTTGAGCTTAAATAAATCCTTTCTACTGGGCTTGGCAGCACTGGTCCTTTCTGAGTGAGCTCCGGGGCCGTGGGCCGGGCTGCGCGGTGGCCACTGGGACCCGTGTCTTGCAGGTCTGTCCAGAGTGTGTCGGGGGGGGGGGGGGCGCAGCCGGTGTCAGGGGAGTGTCATGGTTTTCGGTGTAAACATACGGTGTTTGTCTTGAACCTGGGCAACCCCATCTGCGGACAGCGGCCTGCTGTGGCCTCACAGCCTGCGCGGGGGCTGGGAGGAGGCGCCCCCTCTCGGGTTTGATTCGCCTGCATCCCTGCGACGCCCCGTTTCGGTCAGGTTCTCCCGCCGCTGCTGTGGCTGTGGCGGCTCGGGCCGTCTGGTTCCTCCTCGGACTCTTCGTGGGTACAGTGCGAGGACACGCACACGCTCGGTCAGCCTCGCCCTCGGCGCAGAGTGGAGGCCCGTCCGAAGGGCGTGGGGCCGCCCCGCGCGGGCGGGAGACATGGGCCTCCGCTTCCACTCCTGACCCAGGGCAGGCCCTCGGCCTCTGGGGCTTGGGTTTCCTCCACCGGGAGACAGTGGCCCTGGTTCAGGAGGGCAGGGGAGCCTGCTGCCCCCCGGGGTTGGAGGCACCTGCCCGGGGCAGGAAGGTCTTGGGGAGAACGGGGTGACCCTGTGGTGGTCCTGAGCCCTGGCCCTACCGTCCTGGGGACCCCGTGGCCTGTTGGGGTCCCCTCATCCCTGCGGCCCCGCCCAGGATCTGGGCAGCTCCCCGGGCATTGGGCCCACAACCTGGGCAAAGGCCCTCAGGCACCCTGCTCCTGGGGGATCCAGAGCCCCCGCTTTCCTCTGGGATGTGATGTGGGGTACATGGGATGTCCTGGCTCAGGGGACCCGCCTCTGGTCCCGTAGCTGGTCAAGGCCTCTCCTGGGGACGTCTGGGCCAGACAGGACGAGACCCAGGTAAGCGGGCAGGTGCCCCCCCGCCCAACAACACGCTGGGTTCCTGGGAGGACAGGACCCCCATGCACTGCCACCCGCCCCAACACACACACCAAGAGAGGCTCAGTGCCTGCAGCCTCAGGCCAGCAGCTCGCTGGGCCGGCAGGGCACAGGTCACGGGCCAGCACCGAGTCCCGAGCCAGCGAGGGACGTGCCCCGTGGGCAGTGGACATGAGCCACGGGCCCTGGGGGCCCCAGCTGGGAAGGCTTCTGACCCCAGGTCCCACACACGCAGCGGGCGGCTCCTGTGTCCTCCACGCCAGCCCCCAGGACCGCACCACAGACACGGCCGAGGGTCAATAAATACTTGTTAGAGGGAGGGTGGGGGACACGAGGGGGAGAGGCATGCAGGCCAGCTCTGTCCCCAGCCCGGCCTCCTGGTCAGGGCTGGGCCCTGATCAGGGGTGCGGTGGGGGGGGGGCCTCGGGGAAGGTGGTCCAGTGCGGGGGGCGGGGCGCAGCAGCATGACGGGGTCCGCGGTCAGGCCCACAGAGAGGTTCCAGAGAAACAGGTCCTGGGGGCCGAGCTCAGGCCCCCCCCGCCGGCCGCCTGGGGGGGCGGGAGGGGGGTGTGCAGCCGGCTCCCTCCTCCTGCGGCCGTCTCCTTGCCGGCCACGTCCAGCACGTCCAGAGCCCTGGGCCTCGGGGACCGTCCTCGCTAGGGTTTATGCTTGAAGTGGGCTTCCACTGCAGAGGGGCGGAGGGTCTGGTCAGGGCCCCGCCGCGGCCCGGGGCCCAGGCCGCGGCCTCCGCGCCGCCTCACCTGCGTACTCCTGCGGCAGCATGGGCCTGTCCACCACCTTGCGGAAGGCCTCCATCCAGGCCCGCTGCTCCGGCTCCGTCTCACAGGCCAGCAGGAAGCGGCGCTCGGGCGTGACGATCGTGATGCCGTGCGGCCAGTGGTGGCCCTGGGTGGACGGCGGGAGCCCGTCCAGCACCGTGTAGCCGCTCTCCCTGCTGCCGATGAAGACCTCCCCGCGGGCGAAGGCGTCCTGGGGGCGGCCAGGCTGAGCGGCGGCTCCGGGCCGCCCCCGCCCCCCCCCCCCGTCCCGCAGGCAGCCCCTCCGTCCACCCAGGAGCCCGGGTGCGGCCGTCCTTACCAGGGGGTCTTTGAAGTACATGAGCCTGCGGTCGTCCATGGTGAACCAGCGCTTCCGGAAGCCTTCCGTCTGCTGTGGGCGAGGGTGCACTGGGTCTGCCGAGGCAGGGCCGGGGGCCCCTCACCCCGCCCCCCACATGGCAGGGACCCCAGGGTGCCCGGCGTTGGGGCAGGAGCCGGGGCTTGGAGCTGGCCCGGGCCTCAGGGCACGAGGTGTCCTCAGGGTTCTGCTTCCAGGCCCCCAGAGCACCAGGGTCCCGGGCGGGGGTGCCTGCGCTGCTGCAAAATGGGGGCACGCAGAGGCCCTTGCTGGGGGTGTCGCTGCCACTCTGGGCTCCCCTGGTCCCGCACAGCCCCTGGTGCCCAAGGCACAACCTTGCAGAGGGGCCTGGGCGTCCCGGGCTCCTGAGTGGACGTACCTTGGGCCCCGTCTTCTCCATGTAGCCTTCCTGAAGGTAGTTCCTGGAGAGCTTCGGCACCAGCTAGGGCAGAACCCCCTCAGGCTGGGCCCAGGAGGCAGCACAGCCCCCAGGGCGCCCCTCCCCAGCTGCCCCTGCTCCCCGCCCCCTCAACCCCCAACACGCCCCTCCAGGGACCTCAGGCCGGCCAGGGGCAGGGGGCTCCTCGGGTCCACGTGGGCCCTCAGTCAGCACCCAACCCACCGTCCCAGACCAGGGCCCACGTCCCCCTCTCCAGGGTCAGAGGCGGCAGCAGCCACTCACGTCTGCGTCGCTGGCCCCCGGGAAGGCCACCTGCAGGTAGTGGAAGCGGGCAGCACGGAGCGCGTTGAACCAGTCCACCATCTCCTGGGGGTGAGAGGCTGGGTGTGGGGTGTGGGCCGTGGGTACAGGCCCCCCCACCCCTCAGCTCCCGGGCCTGTGCCCACTGTGCGGCTGGCCGGCTGCGGTGGACACAGGCACAAGGGTGGGTCTGGTCTGCTTGGGGGAACCCCCACGAAGGCTCCAGCGGGGACGCCGGATCCCCAAGCAGTCAAAGCAGGCGGGGGCGGCCTGGGGCTGCCGTCCAAGCCCCCAGCTGCTGGACAACGGGCAGCCTCTCTCCTCTCGGGTTGGGCTATTTTTATGACCTGACGTCCTGTCAAGAGGGAGGCTCAGCTATTTATAAACCCACCCAGAGCCACGTCTCCCCTCCCTACTGAGGACGCCGCTGGAGAACAGGAGGGGATTGGACCCCTGAAGCAAGAGCTGCCAGGGGTCCCTGTGTCTGTGGCTGCCACCTCCTCCCCACCCCTCCCATAGCATGTGACCTTTGCCCCTTGGCCACTCAGCCTCACTAAGGGCCCTGCCCCTAAACCCAGCTCACGCCTGGTGCCCCTAACCCCACTCCACTGGACCCAATCCCTCCAGTCTCTCCCTGTCCGGTCACTGGCACTGGCCTCCCTGCTCCTCTCAGGCCCTTCCCTGACTTGCTGAAACCAGACGGATGCTCTAGAGGCCCCTGGGCTCCCAGCACCTGCCCTCTGCCTGCCCTGGGCTCCGTCTCTGCACCAGGAAGGTGAAAAGGCTTCTGGGTAGAGCTGAAGACTGGCTCACATGCCTTGAGCCAGGTTGCCCCCCCATTAGGACTGCTTAAGGGATAGTTTTTTAAAGGCCTAACCCCATGAGACGAGGGAGAAGAGTCACGACGTGCTGGGAACTGGAAACAGATGGAAACGTGGTCCAAATTAGCTGCGTCTGAAGCCACAGAAAGGAAAGCTGAGACGTGGCCAGTCTGCTGCTGCAGACGCCCAAAGGGCTGGGGAAGGCACAGCTCTGGGCTCCCCTGGAAGTGGGAGGGGCTCCATGCAGAACTGCCCCATCCTGGCAGGAGATGGAACCCGCCTCTTTGCAGAGGGCGAAAAGAAAGAGCCTTGGTGAGGCGAGAGGGGTCCCAAGCACGGGGTGTGTGCCTGTCGGGACCCCATTCTAGAAACAGTGAAGTTGTATGATGCCACACCAGGCCCGAGTCTCCTCCTGCTCCCTCTCAGCTCCCTCCATGCTGGGGCTCGGGAAGGAGGGGCTTCCCCTGGAGAACCTGACCAGCCCAGGAAATCTCTCACGGAAGCCAGAGAAAAAAGAGCACACAAATGGGAAATAGCCATTTGGAAGAAATAGAAACATTCTTCAAGGATAAGACAAGTTCAGGTTCTTGACTCACACAAGACGGTGCAGTAGAAGGACCAGAGCTTAGCTCCTGTCGTGAACACACCAAAATTACAACCAACTGTTGAGCAACCACTAACGAAACAGACTAGAGGCTACCAGAAAAGATCTCCTGCACCCAAAGACTAAGACGAAACCACATCAAGGTCGTGGGAGGGGTACTTTCAAAAGAGAAACAATCCCATACCCGCTGGGTGGGCAACCCACAGACTGGAAAATAAATGGCAGAGGCTCACACAGGAGTGAGAGCTGTGAGCCCCATGGCAGGTTCCCCAGCCTGGGGGTCTGGAACTGGGAGAAGGAGCCCCCGGGCAGCCAGCACTGAGGGTGAGCAAGGCTCGTGTGCAGGAGACTCTACACTTGCAGGGCACACACAGCAGTCCGTGTGCACTGGGTCCCAGGGCAAAGCAGAGACTTAATAAGAAATCTGGGTCAGATCTGCCTGTGGTTCTTAGAGGGTCTTCTGGGAAAACAGGACTGGGGCGTTGTCAGGAAGGACATTGGAGGCAGAGGTCTTAGGAACAGTCATCAGCATAAATGCCCCTGGAGGCTGCCATTTTGGGGAAATCTGGCCCCACCCACCAGGGCTGAGAAGCCCCAGGCCAGACAACAAACAGCATGGGGACGCAGCCCCACTCAGCAGCAGACTGGCTGCCTAGAGTCCTAGGCACACAGCTGCCCCAGTCACACCCAGAGACAAAGCCCCACCCACCAGAGGGCCAAGACTCAGCTCCACCTACCAGTGGGCAGGCACCAGTCCCTCCCATCAGGAAACCTTCAACAAGCCCCTGTATCGACTTCCTCCACAAGGAGGCAGACACCAGAAGTGAGAGAGGCTACAACCCTATTGCCTGCAAAAGAGACCACACTGAAAATCGCTACAGAATTAAACGGCAGAGAAACACGAGTCCGACAAAACCCCAGAAAAACAGCTAAGTGAACTGGAGATTAGCAGCCTCCAGGAAAAAAGATTTTAAAAGATAGTAAGGGTGATCTGAGATCTTGGGGGAAAATTGAAGGCAAAGAAAGCTTTAACAAAGAGATTTAAAGAATAAACCAACCAAAATGAAAACTTCACTAGAAGGAACCAAGAGCAGAACACAGGAGGCAGAACAAATAAGCAAGGTGGGAGACAGACTGGTGGAAATTACTGACACGGAACCGAATACAGACGGGCAATGAAAAGAAATGAGGACAGTCTAAGAGAACTCTGGGACAACTTCAAATGCACCAGAATCCACATCAGGGGTTCCAGAAAGAGAAAATTCTTGACGAGATTGTAACTGAAAACTTCCCTAACGGGGGAAAGGAAGCACTCATTCAAATCCGGAGCACGACAGGCACCATGTAGAATGAACCCAAGGAGAAATACCCCCGAGACACATACATATTCATCAAACTGACCAAAATGAAGGACAAAACACTGAAAGCAGCTGGGGACAAGCAAGAGATAACACAAGGGAACCGGTAAGGTTGTCAGCTGACTTTTCAGTGGAAACTGCAGGGCCGAAGGGGGTGGCCCAATATAGTTAAAATGATGAGAGGAAAAAAACTTACAACCAAAAAGAGTCTACCTGGCAAGGCTCTCATTCAGATTTGAGGGAGAAATCCAAAGCTTTAGAGACAAGCAAGAGCTACGAGAATTCAGCACCACCACACCAGCTTTACAGCAAATACTAAAGGAACTTCTCTAGGCAGAAAAGAAAAGGCCACCACCAGAAACGAGAAAATCACAAATGAGAAGGCTCACCAGGCAAACAGTAAAGGAAGGCAATCAGCCACATACGAATTTGTCAGAACGAGCCATCGCGAGGAGGGAACAAATGCAGGACACTGGAAGTGCATCTGCAGTTAAGAGAGCAGCAACGTAAAGCCGTCTTGTGTATCTGTAGACTCCTATGTCAAAACCTTATGGTAACCGCAAACCAAAACTCTGTAATAGAGACACACACAAGAAAAAGCAATGCAAACAACACGGAGGCCAGCCATCGATCCGAAAAAGAGGAGAACAAAAGAAGGGGGAAAAAAGACCAACAACCAAAAAAACCCCAAACAGTTTAACAAAATGGCAGGAAGAACACCGATAATCAGTAATTACTTTAAATGTAAATGGACTGAATACTCCAACCAAAAGACATAAACTGGCTGAACAGATACAAAAACAAGACCCATATATATGCTGCCTACAAGAGACCCTCATCAGTTGCAGGGACACATTCAAACAGAAAGTGAGAGGACGGAAGAAGATACTCCATGCAAACAGAAAGCTGGAGTAGCAGTACTCGTATCAGATGAAATAGACTTTAAGATACAGTTATGGGAGACAAGGACATTACGTAATCATCAAAGGATCAACCCCAGAAGAATATATAACAACTGTAAATATCTATGCACCGAACACAGGATCACCTCAAGACCTAAGGCAACTGCTAAAAGCCATAAAAGAAGAAATCAACAATAACACAATAATAGTGGGGGACTTTGACACCCCACTTACAGCAAGGGACACATCAGACAGAAAATCACCAAAGAAACACAGGCTTTAAATGATGTATTAGACTAGATGGACTTAATAGATATTTATAGAACATTCCATCTGAAAACAGCAGAATACATATTCTTCTCAAGCGTAAATGCAACATTCTTAGGATAGATCACATTCTGCGCCACAAATCAAGGCTCAGTGAATTTAAGAAAACTGAAATCATACCAGGCATCTTTTGCAACCACAATGAAATAAGACTACAAATCAACTACAAGGAGAGAAACTGCAAAAAACACAAATATGTGGAGCCCAAACAACGTGTCACCAGACAACCAGTGGGTCACTGAAGAAATCAGAGGAAATCAAACAATATCTAGAGGAAGAAATGCAGATGAAAACACAACGATCCCAAACCTGTGGGGCAGGAAGGAAAAGAAGAAAAGAAAGAAAGAAACCTATGGGGATGCAGCAGATGCAGCTCTAAGAGGGAAGGTGACAGCAATACAAGCCTACCTCGGGAAACAAGAAAAATATCGAACAACCTAACCTTACAGCTAAAGCAACTAGGAAAAGATCAAATCCCAAAATTAGTGGAAGGAAAGAAATCATAAAGATCAGAGCAGAAATCAATGAAATAGAACCAAAGAAAACAATAGAAAAGATCGATGAAACGAAACACTGGTTCTTTGTGGAGATCAACATACACTCTTAGCCAGACGCAGCACGAAGAAACACAGAGGGCTCAAATCAGTAAAATTAGAAATGGAAAAGGAAAAGTTGCAACAGACATCACAGAAACACGAAGAATCCTAAGAGACCACTACAGGCAACTATATGCCAATAAAATGGAAAACCTAGACGAAATGGACAAATTCTTAGAAAAGGACCATCTTCCAAGACTGAACCAGCAAGAAATAGAAAAGATGAACAGAGCAGTCACAAGTACAGAAATTCAAACTGTGATTTAAAAACTTCCAACAGGAGCTCCCATCGGGGCTCAGAGGAAACGAATCTGACTATATCCATGAAGACTCAGGTTTGATCCCTGGCCTTGCTCAGTGGGTTAAGGATCCAGTGTTGCCCTGAGCTGTGATGTAGTTTGCAGAAGCAACTCAGATCCGGCATTGCTGTGGCTGTGGTGCAGGCCAGCAGCTGCAGCTCCAATTCGACCCCCAGCCTGGGAACCTCCATGTGCCACAGGTGCTGCAGCCCTAAAAAGACAAGAAATAAAAACTTCCAACAAACACAAGTCCAGGAGTGGACGACATCACAGGTGACCTCGGTCAAACAATTCAAGAAGAGTTAACACCTAACCTTCCGAAACTCTTCCAAAAAACTGCAGAGGAAGGACATTCCCAAGCTCATTCTATAAAGCTACCGTCACCCTGATACCCAAACCAGACAAAGATACCACCAAAAAAGGAAGTTACAGGCCAGTATTACTGATGCACATAGATGCAAAAATCCTCCAGCAAATACTAGCAAACCAAACCCAACAATACATTAAAAAGATGATACACGATGATCAAGAGGGATTTATCCCAGGGGAGCAAGGACCCTTCAGCATCCACAAATGAATCAGTGTGATACACCCACATTAACACACTTTTTTTTCCTTTTTAGGGCTGCATGTTTGGCATATGGACAGTCCCAGGCTAATGGTCGAATTGGAGCTGCAGCTGCCAGCCTACACCACAGCCACAGCACTGCCGGATCTGAGCTGCTTCTGCAAACTACACCGCAGCTCATGGCAACACTGGATCCTTAACCCAGTGAGTGGGCCCAGGGATTGAACACACATCCTCATGGATACTAGTTGGGTTAGTTACCACTGAGCCACAACAGGAACTCCCACACCCCACAAACTAAAGAGTAAAAGCCATATGATCATCTCAATAAATGTAGAAAAACGTTTTGGGGATAGAGGGAACCTACCTCAGCAGAGCAAAAGCCATGTGTGACAAACCTACAGCTAACATCATTCTCGGTGGCGAAAAACGGAAAGCACTGCTGCTAAGATCAGCAACAAGGTAAGTGGTGTCTACTCTCACCACTGTTACTCAACATGGTTTTGGAAATCCTACCCATGACAATCAGAGAAGAAAAAGGAATCCAAAGTGGAAAGAAGTAAGGAATCCCCATTGTGCCACAGTGGGTTAACGCTCCGGCTTCTCTCTGTGGAGCCATCAGTTCAGTCTTCAACGTGGCGCAGTGAGTTAAGGATCTGGTGTCGCTGCAGCTGTGGCATAGGTCACAGCTCTGGCTCCAATTTGATCCCTGGCCCGGGAACTTCCATATGCTTCAGGGGTGGCCAAAAAAAGAGAAAAAGGAGGCGTTCCCATTGTGGCACAGCAGAAATGAACTGACTAGTAACCGTAAGGTTGCAGGTTCGATCCCTGGCCCCACTCAGTGGGTTAAGCATCTGGCGTTGTCATGAGCTGTGGTGTAGGTCAGCAGCTGTAGCTCCAATTGGACCCATAGCCTGGGAACCTCCATATGCTGCAGGTGTGGCCCTAAAAAGCAGAAAGAAGAGAGAAAAAGGAAAAGTGAAACTATCACTCTTTGCCAATGACATGATGCTATACGTAGAAAATCCTAAAGACACTATCTGAGAACACTTAGACTCATGGATGAATTTGGTAAAGTTGCAGGATACAAAATTAATACACAGAAGTCGATTGCGTTTTTATATACTAACAATGAAAGATCAGAAAGAGAAATTGGGGAACAACCCCAATTACCATCACATCCAAAAGGATAAAATATCTAGGAATAAACCTGCCTAAGGCGAGAGACCTGTACTCTGAAAACTCTAAGATGCTGATGAAGGAAACCGAAGACAGAAACAGGTGGAACGAGATACCTGCTCCTGGATTAGAAGAATCAATATTGTCAAAATGACTGCACTACCCAAGACAATCTGCAGTCGCTGCAATCCCTACCTAGTTACCAGTGGCATTTTTCACAGAACAAGAACAAAACATTTCTTAATCTGTTTGGAAACAGTGAAGACCCCGCGTAGTCAAAGGAGTCCTGAGGAAGGAAAATGGAGCTCGAAGAATCAGGCTCCCTGCCCTCAGACCATCCGACAAAGCGACAGTCGTCCAAACAGCATTGTGCTGGCACAAAACAGAACTAGGTCAATGGACCAGGACAGAAAGTGCAGAAATAAACCCGTGCACCTGGGCCAGTTAATCTGTGACAAAGCGGCAAGAGCATACAATGGGGAAAAAAGTCTCTTCAGTAATTGGTGCTGGGAAAACTGGACAGCTACCCGTAGAGGAGTGAAGTCAGAACACTCTCACACCATACACAGACTAAACTCAGATGGATTAGAGACCTAAACACAAGACTGGATACTGTAAGACCATCAGAGGGAAACACAGGCCGAACACTTCCTGACAGAAACTGCAGTAGTATCTTCTCAGATCCACCTCCTAGAGTGATGAAAGTAAAAGCAAAAATAAAGAGGTGGGACCTAATTAAACTCAGAAGTTTTTGCACAGCAAAGAAAATCATAAATGAAACCAAAACGCACAGAATGGGGGGAAGTATTTGCAGACCGATTGGCAATGGATTAATCTCTAAAATACACCAACAACTAATGGAGCTCAGTGTCCAAAAAAACCAACCCAAAATATAGGCAGAAGGAGTTCCTGCTGTGGTGCACCAGGTTAAGGATCAGGTGTTGTCTCTATAGCTGTCGCACAGGTTCAATCCCTGGCCTAGCAACTTCCATATGTCTCCCCCACCCCAAATAGAAGGGGGGGGCAGGCAGAAGAGGACTTGTTTTGGCTCAGCAGGTTAAGGACCTGCTATCTCTGGGAGGATGCAGGTTCCATCCCTGGCCTCAGTCAGTGGGTTAAGCATTCAGCATTGCCATAAACTGGGGCACAGGCCACAGGTGTGGCTCATATCTGGCATTGCTGTGGCTGTGGCACAGGCCCCAGCTGCAGCTCCAATCCACTGGTGGCCCAGGAACTTCCACATGCTGCAGGTACAGCCAGAGGAAAAAAGGGGGGGGGGGCAGGGCCAGAAGATCTGAATAGATGTTTCTCCAAAAAAGACACAGATGGAGTTCCTGTCGTGGTGTAGCCGAAATGAATCTGACTAGGAAACAGGAGGTTGCGGGTTCGATCCCTGGCCTTGCTCAGTGGGTTGGGGATCTGGCGTTGCCATGAGCTGTGGTGTAGGTTGCAGACATGGCTTGGATCTGGCATTGCTGTGGCTCTGGTGTAGGTCAGCAGCTACAGCTCCGATTAGACCAATAGCCTGGGAACCTCCATATACTGCGGGTGCAGCCCTAAAAGGGACAAAAAGACAAAAAAAAAAGATAATGACGACACATATCAATAAAAAGACAAAAAAGAAAACTTGCCCAATGTTGCTAATTATTAGAAAAATGCAAATCAAAGGTACTATGAGGTACCACCTTAAACACCAAGCAGAATGGCCATCATCAAAAAGTCTACAAACAATAAATGCTGGAGAGGACGCAGAGGAAAGAGAACTCTCTCACACCATTGGTGGAAATGTAACTGGTACAACCACAATGGAAACCAGCTTGGAGTTTCCTCAGAAGACTAAAAAGAGAACTACCACCTGCAGTCCCTCTTCTGGGCCTCTAACCAGAGGAAACCGTAATTCGAAAAGACACATGCACCCGGAGGCTCACTGCAGCAGTATCTACAATAGCTAAGGCATGGAGGCAACCTAAGCTTCCACCCACAGAGAACTGGATAGAGAAAACGTGGTACGAGTATTCAGTGTAATATCACTCAGCCGTAAAAACCAATGAGGGAGTTCCCGTCGTGGCGCAGTGGTTAACGAATCCAACTGGGAACCATGAGGTTGCGGGTTCGGTCCCTGCCCTTGCTCAGTGGGTTAAGGATCCGGCGTTGCCGTGAGCTGTGGTGTAGGTTGCAGACGCGGCTCGGATCGTGGGTTGCTGTGGCTCTGGCGTAGGCCAGCAGCTGTAGCTCTGATTTGACCCCTAGCTGGGGAACCTCCATATGCCGTGGGAGTGGTCCAAGAAAAAAAAGGCAAAAAAAAAAAAAGACAAAAAAAATTTAAAAAGCATATAAATGAACTTATCTGCAGACCAGAAACAGACTGACACGCTGAAAATAAACTTGTTATCAAAGGGGACAGGTGGCAGGGGAGGGATGGACTAGGGCTTGGGATGGGCATATGCACACCGAGGCTATGGAATGCCTGGCCGGGGGGGCCCTGGGTCTAGCACGGAGAACTCTACCCAATATCCTGTGCTAATCTGTGTGGGAAAAGAATCTGAGAAAGAATGAATTATGTATTAACGGCATCACTTTGTTGTCCACATTGTACAGAAATTGCCCAGCACGTTGTAAATCAACTCTATTTCAGTAAAACTTAAAAGCGAAAAAGGATAACTTCCAATTTAACATTAGTAATTAGATGTGATACTATAGTCATGAAACAAGAACACTGTACTTTGAAAAAGAACCACTGCAAAAACCCAAGGAGCTCTGAAGATTGAAACACAGAGAACAGAAACAACCTTTTCACTAGAAAAGCTCCATGTTGAAATGTCCCGGAAAGGAGAGAAAAGGGGCAAAAGTGGGAAGAGAAGTGAACGGGAGAACCCACCTCAGAGTCAGGGTCTGCAGAGCAGCAGTGCTGGGAGGTGCGAACCGCGAAGGGAGCGGAGGAAACTATTAAACAGATAAGAAAATATTCCCCACCCTCTCGCCAGACAGAATGTCTCTCCTTGCTCCCAACGCAGGAGGACGGCAAAGCCAGGCCCAGGCCTGTCATCAGAACACTTTCTGGGGTCAAACAGACAGTGGTCCAGTGCCTTCCGAATTACGGAGAAAAGCGAATTCCAACCCAGGCGTCTCTGATCTGGTCAAACTCTATCTAAGTGGAAGGTTGGATGTGCTGATGTTTGAGGTCTTGGGAAGCTTGCGCTCCTTCTCGGGAAGCTCCTGAAGGGTGGGTTCCACCCAGAGGAAGAAGTAAACCAAGAAGGCCCTGGGATGTAGGAGGTGGGCTCAGCCCAGGACTGAGATGTGGCCGCAGGAGAGATGCCTCCAGAAGGCTGAAATGGCTGCTGCCCGGGTGCCTGCGCACACCCAGCGACTCAGACAGTCCGTGGTGAGTTGAGTCAGTCACGAGCACATGGTTAACCAGGGGGCAGAAAAAGACAACAGGGAAACAAACCCTCCTGCAGGAAGCGAAGAGTAATCAGTGTGCCGTACTGCTCGGTTCTCACGGCGTTTCTGCAGCCGTGGTAACATATACTTTGACGACAGACCTGGGCAGAATTGCAGGGTGAGGGTGGTGGGCGAGTTGGGAGAGGAAGAGCCTGGGTGAGGAGGTGAGGGCTGGGGGCCGCAGAAAACCAGTGCCTCGTCTGCCAGGGCCGGACGTCGGGTGACGGCCACGCAGACAGACCTGGCAGCCACACAAGCATGTCATTCACATATATGGGCAGGATTCCCAAGGGATCAGCTGAAAAGAACATTCTCTGACAGCAACCGTACAAATGTTTTCTGAAGTTAGTCTCCAAAGCAAGAGAAATCAAAAGAAAAACAAACCAATGGGACCTAATCAAACTTAGAAGGTTTTGCACAGTAAAGGAAACCATAAAAAAAAAAAAAAAGAGAGAGAGAGAGAGACAACCTGTGGAATGGGAGAAAATAGTTTCAAACAATGCAGTCAATATGGGCTTAATCTCCAAAATATATAAAGTCATACAGGTCAACAGCAAAAAACAAACAAACAAAAAAAAAAACCCGATTGAAACATGGGCAAAAGACCGGAATAGACACTTCTCCAGAGAAGATGTACAGGTGGCCAACAGGCACATGAGAAAATGCTCAACATCCCCGATTATTAGAGAAATGCAAATCAAAACTACCACGAGGTGCCACCTCACACCAGTCACAACAGCAATATCATTAATAAGTCTACAAATAAATGCTGGAGAGGGTGTGGTTAAAAGGGAACCCTCCTCCATTGCTGGTAGAATGTAAACTGGTACAGCCGCTATGGAAAACAGTATGCAGGTACCTCAGAAAACCAAACAGAACTACCATATGACCCAGCAATCCCACTCCCAGTCATATATCCAGACAAAACTTTCCTTGAAAAAGACACATGCACCCGTGTGTTCACTGCAGCGCTATTCACAACAGCCAAGACATGGAAACAACCTAAATGTCCATCAACGGATGGATGAAGATGTGGTACATGTACACAGTGGAATACTACTCAGCCATAAAAAAGAACAAAATCATGCCATGTGCAGCAACATGGATGGAGCGAGAGACTCTCATACAGAGTGAAGTAAGTCAGAAAGATAGTTACCATGTGATATCACTTATAAGTGGAATTTAATCTATGGCATAAATGAACCTATCTACAGACAAGAAACAAACTCCCATGGACCTGGAGGACAGACGTGGTTGCCAACGTGGGATGGACTGAGGGCTGGGGGTTAGTAGACGCCGACTCCTGCATCTGGAGTGGCTGAGCAATGGCATCCTGCCGTGTAGCACAGGCAGCTGTAGGCAATCACTGGGACGGAGGATGAGGTGAGAGAAAGAATGTATGTGTTTGTATGACTGGGTCACACTGCTGTACAGCGGAAACTGACAGAACGCTGTAAATTAACTATAATTTAAAAAAAAAAACCTATACATGAAACCTCAATAAATGTACCTTCTTCTAAATATGTTTTTTTAAAAAACACGAGGACATTGAGAAACAATTGCATATACAGGGAAATTAGGAGGTGACCATGCATGACCAGGAAAAGGCTCAGAAGAGATGTGAGCAGACGTTTACACCTCCAATTGATCCTCAGCACATAAAGAGCCTCCACCAACCAATGAAACAAAACCCTGAAGAAATAACAAAAATAGCAAACCCTGTGGAAGGGAGAGAATCTGATTTCCAGACTTTCCCCGTTTTCAGACTCAAAAGTCCAGAGTTCGACAGAGAAAAAAAAAAAAAAAAACCCACAGGACACACAAAGAAACAGGAAATGGCCCTTTCAAAAGGAAAAATAAAGCAACAGAATGAAAAGACAAGGACAGACATACTAGACAAAGACTTTAAAACATGGTCTTAAATATTAAATATGCTCAGAGAATTAAAAGACTGTTTGGAGAAAGTCAAGAAAATGCATGAACCAAATGGAAATAAAAACAAAGAGATGGAACACCTAAAAAGAAACCAAAGAGTTTCTGGAACTAAAAGTAAAATCAGTGAAATGAAAATTTCACTAGAGGGATTCAAAGGCAGATACAAGCAGACAGAAGAATTAGCGAACTTGAAAACAGGGAAATGGAAATGATCAAAGCTGAAGAACAGACAGCAAAAGGACTAAAAAAAGTCAGCAGCGCCTAAGGGACCTGTCGGACCCCACCAAACCGACCAACACATGCATTTAGGGGGTCGTAGAAGAAGAGGCACAGAAAGGAGCAGAAAGGCTATTTAAATATGGCCAGAAATGTCACAGATTTGATGAAAGACATGAACATAAAGATCCAAGAAGCTCAACAAACTCCAGATAAGACAAACTCAAAGAGGCCCTAACTGAGACACATGATCAAACTTTGAAAAGACAAGGAATTTTTTTCTTCTTCTTCTTTGGCCGCCCCAGGCATATGGAGCTCTCGAGCCAGGGATCAGATCCGAGCTGCGGTTTCGGCTAAAGCCTGGATCCTTGATCCACTGTCCTGGGCCGGGGATGGAACCTGCGTCCCAGCAGTCCCAGGATGCCCCACAGTGGGAGCTCCAGACACAGACTCTGAGGGCAGCAAAAGGGAAGTGACCTGTCACAGACAAGGGATCCTCAAAATAGATCATGAGCAGAATTCTCATCCGAAGCATCGGGGGCCCTAGACAGCTGGCCGCCACGTTCAAAGTGCTCAGAGCCAAGACAAAACCTGTTGACCAGGAATCCTGGATCCAAGCGAGACGGTCCTGCCGAGCTGAGGGGAGACCAGGACGTTCCCAGATACGTATAAGCCTAGGGGTTTGCGACCACGCCGGCTGCCTGCAAGAAATGCTCAGGGAGTCCTGCAGGGCAGAGGCAGGGACCTCGACAGTCCCTCCCGGCCGTGTGGAAACACGAAGGTGTCGGAAGGTGACGGTGGCAGCTGTGGAAGCCGGTGATGAGTAGCAATGGCTTGTGACTGTTCTTGGGTTTTCTACGCTATGTATTTATTTAGTGCTTTTCGGAGCCGCACCTGCAGCACACGGAGGTTCCCAGGCTAGGGGTCGAATCAGAGCTGCAGCTGTCTGCTTACACCACAGCCACAGCAACGCGGGATCCGAGCTGCGTCTGCGACCTACACCACAGCCGTGGCAACATCGGATCCTTAACCCACGGAGCGAGGCCAGGGATCGAACCTGCATCCTCAGGGATACCAGTGGGGTTTGCGACCCCTGAGCCACAAGAGGAACTCCTACCTACTTGTTTTGAAAGACTAATACTTACAGAGTTCTCGTTGCGGCCCAATGGGTTAAGAACCTGACGAGTATCTGTGAGGATGCAGGTTCGATCCCTGGCCTCGCTCCGTGGCACTGCCGTGAGCTGAGGTGTAGGCTGCAGCTACGACTCCGCTCTGGCATTGCTGTGGCGTAGGCCACAGCTGCAGCTCCTGTTTGACACCTAGGAACTTCCATGCAGGTGCGGCCCTAAGAGGAAGGGAAAAGGAAAGGACAGGAGGCTAACGCTTATACATGAAAAAGAGCGTCGTGTAAAGGCTTCGCGCTCTCACCTTGGGTTTTGAGCCCAAGCTGTGTCTTCTACGTACTTTAGGAGGCGGAGCCTCTAAAATAAGTAGTAGTTTAAGTTTCGGAGCACACGTTGCGTAAATAAGCCGTCTGGTGACATCAGCCACTGATGCCACGCGTGGGGACAGAGCTGGAACATAGTAGTAAAATGTTGTTATTGAAAAACATAGCATTTGAAACACGGCTGTGTATCCGGTTGAGAAAGTCACAGCTTTAGTCTGTTAAGTGCGGTCCCTGCGGTAACCACAGAAAACACTGATGCACACAAAAAGAAATACGACAGCACGCAGACGTTTCACTACAGAGGGAACAAACGGAGCTCCTGTTGTGGCTCAGGGGGTGAACAAACAGACGGTCTCTGAGGGCGCAGGTTCGGTCCCGGCCTCGCTCAGTGGCCGGAGGATGCAGCATCGCCACAGGCTTCTGCACGGGTCGCAGTGCGGCTGGGATCCGGTGTGGCCGTGGCCGTGGTGTAGGCCGCAACCGCGGCTCCAATTTGACCCCTGGCCCCGGAAACTTTCACGTGCTGCAGGTGTGGCCGTAAAAAGAAAAAAACAAACAAACACAAAAGCAGACAGGAACTGAGGACGTGAAAGACACAAACATCTAACCGCAAAGCGACAGGGGAGCAGAAGCGCCTCCTTACGAGGCGTCCCCGTGAACGTGACTGTGCGAACCTCCAGTCGAAAGGCAGAGGGGCCCGAGGGCATAAAAACAGACCCACGCAGCACCCTTCCTGCAGGAGACGCCCTCAGCTCGGCAGACGCGAAGACAGGTTCAAAGGTGAGAGGATGGAGACGGATGCTGCAAACGAGAGCAGAGTAGCGACACGAACGCCAGACAGAACAGACTTTAACCCCAAGATGTTTCACGGAGTGAAGAACGTTACCCAGGAGTGAAAGCTTCAGAAAGCAAATGATGCAACAGCGAGGAAGCAGACCTGACGACGGATCATCAAACTGTCAAAGCGGAGACTGATCAACGGAAGGGGGAAGTCGCTCCCAAACGACACTTGGAGGCCTCGGTACCTCCCCTCGGGACGGACAGACGCCCCAGCCGGGGGAAAGCAAGGGAACAGAGGCCTGACCACAGCCAGCCAACCGCCCCGACACACACGCCCTCCAGCTGGCAGCAAGAGCACACGAGCGCACGCACTCTCTCGAGTGCGCGTGGGAGAGAGCACACGTCGGGCCACCGTTTAAAGCTCAGTAGATTTTAAGAGACAGAGCTCATACCCCGCGTCTTTAAGCACCGCAGGATGAAGGCGGAGAACATCAGTAACGGCAAACTGAAACACGCGGAGAACTGTGGAAATCAACCCAACCGGCCAAAGAAGAGAGTCACAAGGGCCGCCAGAAACACCGAGAGGGAGGCGAACCAGACAAGACGACTCACCAGCACCTGCGGGACGCAGCCAAGCAGTGCTGGGAAAGAGCAGGACAGCTGCAACTGCTGGTAACTGGAAACTAAGAGAGCGGCCCAACAGCCTAAGGAACCGGAGAAGGCAGAACACGTTACACCCAAAGCCAGAGGAGAAAGCAGAGCAGGGCAGCGGGACGGAGAACAGGAAAACAGCAGCGAACACACACGTGACCAAAGTTGCTTCTTCTAGAAGATCGATCAGCGGACAGAGCTTGCGCTGGATGGGCTGGGAGACAGAAGATTCCAACCACTCAAATCAGCAGCGAGCTGGCGACATTTCTACTGCCTGTGCCGGACAGAAAGGATGCTGAACCGTGGACAACTGCACACCGACACCCGAGCACCGGGACGGCCCGGGAATGAGTCCTCAGACACGCAGCCAAGCCGTCGCCGCCAAGGGTGCCGGGAAGGCGGGAAACCCACAGGCCGAAGAAGGAAACCGGACCCTTCCTTTACGTCGGGTGTAAAAATGAATGCATCGGGGACCTAAGTGTCAGCCCCCCAACAACGCAGCTCTTGGAAGAAAACACAGGCCACCGCGCGGGCTCTGGCCGTGATTTCTTGGCCACGACGGCAGAGGCACAGGCCCCCAAGGAAAAAGAGACACGTTGGGCCGAATGAAAACTTGAAAATTTTACGCCAAAGACACGGTTCCCTGGGTAAAAGCGGCCCGCGGGATGCAAGAGAACGCAGGCAGACCCTCTGTCTGCGGAGGGGCAGTTCCCACCCCGCGCGTACTGGGGCCTCCCAAGGACAGACCTGGAGGGGTCCGCCTGGGGCTCCCCCGACCTCGCTGGGCGGGGCCACCAGGGTGCCCAGGTGCGGGGGGGCGGGCAGGCGCTGTGCCAGCCCGGCCAGCTGCTGCCCTCGAGGTGCCCCTGCCCGCGGGCCCCGCTGGCGCCCTGCTCCCGTGGGGACGGGGCGGGGGCGTGAGCAGCCTCGTGGCCCAGCCTGGCCTCCCCGTGACGGCGGGGGCGGTGCAGCCCCCGGGCCGGCGCCCACCTTCCCGTCCTCGTGGTAGACGAAGATGTTCCGGGTGCTGTTGTCCTTCAGGTAGGTGACCTGCAGGCCGTGCGGGTGGCCGATCTTGGCCGGCTGGAAGGTGGCATTCAGGTGCTCGATCTTCATGACAGCCTTGGGCTCCTTGGCCTGGGAAGCAAGGCCGGGCCTCAGCGCCGGGCGGGCAGGGGGCTCTGGGTGCCGGCCGCACACCTGCTGTGCTGAGCGGCTTTGGGCGAGCTGCTTACCCTCTCTGGGCCTGGGCTGCCTGGGCTGAAGTCACCTCCTGGGGGTGACAAGGCCAGGCCTCCCTCTTGCTGCTCCTGTCCCACCAGTCCCACCTCTCCCCGCACTGGGCCGTAAATGGTCGTGCGGGGCCCGCGGGCTGCCATGGTTACTGGATCGCGGGTCTGGTCTGACCTGGCCTGGTCTGGAGGGGGGGCCTTTGGGACCCTGCAGCTGCTCCCCCCACACTGCCTGGGGAACTCAGGGCCACCCCAACATGTGCTTGCTGGGTGGGGTGACCCCTGACCTCAGCCAGCCCCCTCTGTCCCACCAAGACAGGGCTGGCCACCTCTGTTCCCCCAGTGTCACCCAGTCACAGGAAGGGACGGACCACGGGGTGGGTGGGGTGTCCCCTTGCGGGGGTGAGTCCCCCCAATGGAGGGGGCAGCACATCCGTCAGGAATGGTACAAGGGCAGCTGAGGATGTGGCATTGCTGCCCAGGGCCAGTGTTCCGCCGCCGCCGGCCCCTGGGTGGGACACCACCCCTGCCCCGTGCCCAACTCACGTCACTTCTGTTGAAATATTTCAGGGCCCCCTCGCGTTCCGTCAACACAAACTTCCGGCTTAGAAACTGCCCGTTGTCCCGGCCGCGCTTCCAGAGAAAGCCTTCTCGGTATCCTGGGGGGGCAGGGGCAGCTGGTCACTGTGGGCCAGGGCGCCAGGCGCCACCCTGACGGCACAGAAGGTGCACCGGGCCGATCTGGCCAGCCTGTGTGTAGACCCCCCGACCGGGCCGCCCCTGCCAGCCACTCGGGGCCCTTTTCCTCGTCCCCTGTCGCTGTGGGTGTGCCAGGCACGTGGCAGTGAGCACGGCGTGCGGGCTCCGTGTGCCGCCCGGGAGCTGCAGGCGGTCGCACGCCTGGCCACGGCCCCCGTACCCACAGGTTTCGCAGGTGTGAGGGAGGACCTGGGGATGGGCGAGCATCCCGGATGTTCCTGCAGGCCCAGGGTCACCGCAAGGGTCCTCGCAAGAGGGCTCGGAGGGAGACGTGACCCGGGAACCCTGGGCACAATGCGGACCTGGCCAGGAACACGGGGACGCCCCGTAGCCCCCGGAGGGCCAGCCCCACCCACCTTGACCTCCAGAACCGTGAGGACCGTGAGGTCAGTTCAAGGCCCCAAACTTGCGGTCAGCGTCCCAGCCGCGGTGGCCGCATCCACCCCAGAGCCGCCTCTGGCCCTTTGCCCTGAGCCTGTCCTGGGACCTCATGTCCCAGAGCGTCCACCACGCCTGTGCTCCAGGGGCCTGAGCGCGCTCAACGCTGTCTGCCAGATGTTTCCACGCTGCTGCCGGCTCGGGGATGGGTCCCTCTGTCGCCAGTGGGCCCCGTGGCTGCCGGCCAGCCCGAGCGGGACCCTGGTGGCCATGGCCATTGCCTTCTGACACCACCGCCAGTGCCCTGCCTGCTGCCTCCCCTGGCAGCCCCTTCCCGACACCATGGAGACAAGGGGCGAGTCCCTGCTCTCGAGACACGCAGCCATAAAGAGGCGACAGCCCAGCGTCCATGGGACAGGGCCAATGGGGCCCCTTCCTTCACTCACAACTCCGAGGTCCCTGCCCCCTGGCAGCCTGTGGGAAGACGTACCCCTCGGGTGCCCTGCACGCAGCACAAGTAGGCACATCCCCTCTGTGTGCCGGGGCACAGGGCCCCCACCGTGTCCCCAAGCTCAAACAGGGCCCTACCTGGAATGTTTGTTGACTGGCTAAATGAGCACTCAGGCCAGGGCAAAGCTGGAAGTCCACTTGCCTTTGGGTGGAGGCCAGCCTCTCTGGACCCTGCGTGAGCTACACAGAGCAGTGCCCAAGGCGCAGAAGACGTGGGGGCTGGTGTCTGCAAACACGGTCCTGCCCTGCCCGAGAGGCGGGCCCTGAGGCTGAAGCACAAAGGCGCCGGCCCTGCCCGCCCTGCCCAGCAGGTGGCAGCAGCGCCTCAGGCCTGGACGGGGGTCTGCGCAGCCCGAGGAGCGCCCCCCTTCACCTCCCACCCCCGCTGCTGTCTCTGCTCACAGGTCCAGGTCCAGCCCAGCGGCCCGAGTCTGCCCGGCTCCCAGGCTCAGGCTGTCCCCGACAGCAAGCCGCCAGGATGCCTAATTTCAGGCACCATGACAGCAGCGGCAGTATTTTCGGATGGGTACTGGCCCGGGGCCCTGTCTGCTCCAGCAGACGGGCAGCTGTTGGGTCTTCATCCTGAAGTCGGCGGCCCCTGCCCGCCCGTGTCCAGACCCAGGCACAGCCATGGGGGCACCTGCCCACCACGCTGGCTCCCACAGGCTGCTCGGCCCCCATGACCTGTCCCACGTAAGACGGGCCCCTCTAGGTAACACACAGAGAAGCTGGCTGTGCTAGGAGGCTGGGAAGGGGCGAAGGGCCTCACTCAGCATTTACTGAGCACCTGCTGTGTGCCGGGCCCAGTACGACCCGCTGAGGTGAGAAGCATTGCTCACTCCCAGGGACAACCGCAGATGGCCCCCCACCTGCCACTGCAGCAGGGCAGCGGGACCTCCTAGCTGCAGGGGGCAGGGGCAGCCTCGGGGCCAGCGGGCAGTTCCTTATAAAGTTAAACCTGCGCTGGAGTTCCTGTCATGGCACAGCGGAAACGAATCCAACAAGGAACCACGGGGTTGCGGGTTCGATCCCTGGCCTCGCTCCATGGGTTAAGGATCCGGCGTTGCCGTGAGCTGTGGTGTGGGTCGCAGATGAGGCTCGGATCCTGTGCGACTGTGGCTGTGGTGCAGGCTGGCGGTTACAGCTCTGATTCGACCCCTAGCCTGGGACCCTCCAGATGCTGCGGGTGCGGCCCTAAGAAGACAGAAGACAAAAAATAAGTCAAACCCGCGCTTCCCACGTGACTCAGAGAGATGGGAAGAGACAAACGCGACGGAAACTGGCTCACGTGCTCCCAGCAGCTTCGCTGTCAGCGTCACAGGCCGGACACGGCCGATGTCACCCAGCTGGGGGCCGAATGGCCGTAGCGGGGCTGCTGCACTGAGAGGGCTGGGCACCCGGTTCACAGGCCCCAGACAGGCCTCAGACCACAGCGCCATCCAGGGAGCGACCCCCTGGAAAAGGCACCGCTGGGCGGCTGCAGATCAGGGCTGGAGGACTAACCAGAGGGGGCTCGGCAGGCGGGACCTGCAGGTCGCATGGGTGGGTCTCACTAACATCTTTGTGGACTGGAGCAGGGACCAAGCGGCCTTGCTGGGAGGAGACACATGGCTGGCGGGCCTCTGTGCCCAGGCCCCAGGCTGGCCCTCCAGGCTCGCCATGTGGCTTGTGCCTGGCAGGGCCCCGGCGGAGGGGTGTCCTCTGGGCCAGACGCACAGGGGATGCCCACTCCGGCCACCTGCCCAGGAGGCCAGGGGCCTGGTTTCCAGGTTCTGTTCCCCAAGAGGTCGACACGGGAGCCCCCGCCCCCACCCCAGGCTGCCCGGCACCTACAGAGCTGGGGTGGGGTCCCTGCCATCGGAGCTGTGTCACCCCAAGAGTGCCCCCCCCACTTCTTAAATCCGAGACCCACACACAGGCTCCATCACAGAGAGCAACGGACCTAACCCCAAAACGCAGGCAGAAAGTGGCAGAGATGCCTTGGGCCCCTTGCACCTGCAGTGATGTCGCTTCATGTGCCCGCAGTGGCCCCGTGCCTCCGCCACACAGGAGGGCAAGCCTGGGCGTGGGGTGGCAGGTTCCTGCCCCTAGGGCTCCACTCTTGGGGGTGGGGTGCCCCCCGAGGCAGGAGTGGGTCCAAGCTGCGGTGGGAGGTGCTGAGTCTGTTGGTGACAGGGGCGCCGGGCCCCTGGACAACAGGGGCCATTGTCAGCCTGTGAAAGGCGGCCCTTGAGGCTCTGGCTCCAGGCGGGGATGGTCTGGGGACGGAGCCAGGAGCAGCTGCTACGCGGGGTCACCCCAGAGACGCGCCTGCAGGGCCTGGGGCGGCGGGAGGCGGGGCCTGGCCCAGGCGCCCCCGCGTCTCTACCGCATTCTCTCGCACACCCGTGACCTTGGCCGAGGGCGGCAGTGCCAGGCTGGCACCGGCCTGCCGTCCGGGGTCGCCACACCCTCCCATACCTGGGCTGTGGGTGCTCAGCCCACCCCCACCATGTGGAAACATCCAAGCCGGGCGGGTGCCCGACAGCACCCAGAACACCGCCGAGAAGACCGCCGCCCCGGCCCCGGAGCCGGGTCCACCCTGAGCCGCCCTCTGCCCGTGTTCACCGCTGGGGGTGCTGGTCGGTGCCCGGCCCTGGCCTTCGCGGCTCATCTGACGGCCTCTGACTGCTGACCCCGACCCGCCACGGAGGCCGGCCCTCTCTGCACTGGGAAGTCGCGGCCGGCTCCTGTGCCTCACAGGCGTCCGGGGTGACACCTGGGGACCGCGTGGCCCTGGCGCTCCTCCCTCACGCCTTAGCAGTGGACGCCTCCGTGGGCGCCCTAAGCGTGGTGGGGGCTGGGCTCCCCCGAGGCCCTGGCAGGTGCCATGCCCGGTGGGGGGGACCCCACTCCACTGTGACCTCAGGTCCCCAGCAGCCCCTCTGAGCCCGACCTGGGCAGATGGGCCCCCCGGCCCAGGCCTCCCTCGGCCACCTCACCCCTCAGAGCGGCTTCCCCACGCCCTGCGGGTTCCCCTTCCCGGCACTTCCGCCTTCTCGGTGGCTGTGGGCGTGCCGTCCCTGTGCTGTGGGAAAGTGCGCTGTGGCAAACGGGGGGGCAGACTGGGAAGGACCCACGGGAACCCCCAGTGCTCCTGGGGGGGGCGGGGCCTTGCAAAGAACAACGAGCCGGGCAGGCGGCCAGGGAGTGCCAGTCCAGTCGGGGCTGTAGGAGGCCACCTGTTCCACCTGCCCTGGGCGGTGTGGTGGGAGTGGGGGCGAAGGCTGGGGGGAGGGTGGGCAAGAGGAGGCTGGGAGCTGCTGAGGCCTGGTCCCTCCATCCCATGGAGCGCTGGGCAGCGGGGCCCAGCACTGGGCACCCTGCACTTCCCCTTGAGGGTGGCCTTGCCCCGGGGTGGTTCCCTGGAGGTGGGGACCCTGCTGGTGGCCCCCAGGGCCCCATACACCCAGGGGTCCCTTCCTGTAAACCTCAGGGCTTGGCCCAGTGGGGTGCAGGTTGGGGGGCCCAGGCATGAATTTTGAAGGCTAGAGGAAGAGGTGGCATTAAGACTTGGGATGATGGCCTTAGTGAAATGGGAACCAAAGTGCCTCTTTAAAGGGCCTCTGTGCGGGGCCCTGTCAGCAGCAGCCATCTCTGAGTGGAGGGCAGAGGGGCCCAAGGCTGGGGGCTCCCCACCTGGAGGTGATGTGTGAGTCTGCGGGGCTGGGAGGGCCACGGGGACCAGTGCTCAGAGGTGGGGGCACATGTGCACAAAGGCCCTGCGGACGGAGTGGGGAGCCGGGGCCTCAGGCTGGAGGAGGGGTCTGCGCCCCAGTCCCTCCAGAGTCCCGGGACCCAGCTGAGCTCGCCTCTCTTATGCCATCCTGCGAAGGACGAGCCCTCTGCTGCCCCCAACACACCGCAAATGGCGCCCCGCAGGCCTGCACTTGTCCAGGCGCAGGTGAGACCCAGGCCTACACTCCTCTGCTGCCCTGAGGGTCTGACGGAGAAGCTGGGCCTTCAGAGGCCACCCACTCACCACTGCCACCTGCACACCTGCAGGCCTCACCCCCGTCCCTCGTCTGGGGCGCCGAGCCCTCTCGAGGTTTCGGGATGTTTCACGGGAAGGATGGCAGTGGTATCGGGGGGCTTTGAAACGGGGCCTCCTGGCCGGCCACGGGGCCACAGCCTCCGGAACCATGAGGAGCCTGGCCGCAGCCACCTGACACCCAAACACACCTACAGGTGCCCACCCTCCCACACCCCACCGGGAGGACCCGTGGTTGTGCCGCCCTGAGCACCCCCGCTTTCTCGAGAGGACTCCAGAGGCAGAAAGGCCATTGGGACGAGGTCACACGCCCACCCCAGACCAGTCTGGGCCACAGCTGAGACTGTTCCTGACACTTCTGTGCAAGTCACACTCGCCGTTTCCTCACGGAACCCAAAGGTGAGGGGTGGGAAGTGCGAACCTGCTGCAGTGAAGCCGCCACCGGGAGAGGCAGAACCGGCAGAGCAGACACCGGAACAAAGTCCTGACGGCACTGACTGAACCCCTAGATCAAGCCATGCCTGAAGCCAGAACAACCATGTGAGCCTATCCATCTCCTGTTTCCTGGACTGGGTTGGATTTCTGTTGCTCACAACCAGAGATCCTGACACAGGAACAGACGCAAAATCCTGCCCTTGCCTCTGAAACGAGGCCACAGGCTGTCATCACAAACTGCTGAGACGTTCATGTGTGGGAGACGCTCGGGGGTGAGTCCCCCCGGGGTCCCAGAGCAGGGAGGCAAAAGAGTGTCCGGCCGCCCCTCCCTCCCTCCCGCCTCAGGGATATCAGGGTGCATGACAGCTCTCTGGGTGGAAGGGACTGAGTCCAGGCCGCACACCAGACCCGGGCCGCGTCAGGGGCTCCGGAGCAGAGGGACGAGGAGTGGCCGCTGCGTGGGAGCGGGGGCTGCACAGAGCCCTCCCCGCCTCCCCGCTCCCTCTGCGCCGCCTGCATCTGAACACCCCCAGCAGCACACATCCACGTGCTGACCAAGCCCGGCGCCTGCCCCACTCGCGGTGGTGCCGCCACGCTCTGGAGCCGCCTGGGCCCCGCGCCACCCCCGTCCATGCCCCTCCCACCAGGACCCACCCACCCTGTGGGCCCCCCAGGGCAGAGGCGCCGCCCCCGCCAGCCCAGAGGTCCCTGGCCAGCCTGCGGTTCCCCACACGCCCCCATCCTCCATCAAGGGTCAGGGCTGGGTGACAGCCGTGGGGCCCCTGGTGCCAGGGCAGCCGGCTCAGCGTCAGGGGCGACGGACGAACACAAACACCCCACGTAGGCTCGGGGGGTGGGGGGGCAGAGACCCCTAAGGACGGACGGACGGACGGACGGGTGCCGCAGCCTCACCTGCAGAGTAGGGCTCCTGCCTCTCGGGGTGGGTGAACTCCTGCCGTTCGTACTTGGCGCGGATCCACTGCTCCCGCAGGAGTCTGGGGAGAGAGAAGTGCGGTGGGGACGGTCCTGGCCTGACCTCGGCACCTCGCGAGGCTCCGGGTGGAAGGCGGGCCCTGGACAGGGTCCCGCCACCTCGCACAGGGGGCGGGGGGCAGGCGGCAGGGTCCCCAGGCCCGAACTCCAATATCATCTGCTGATGAGACAGCTTCACCCCTTGACACCCCCCGGAAAAACCAAGATGTGACCCCCATGCCGTGAATCCACCCGCTGGCGTGCGCCATGCAGGGGCTCGGGGCACAGCCACAGGTGGTGCAGCCGCCACCATGAGCCAGTTCCAGAACACTCCATCGCCCCCAAGGAAAACCCCGTACCAGTTAGCAGTGCCTCCCCCGAACCCCAGCCTGCGTCCGCTTCCTGTCCGGTCGTGTCGGCGAATCTGCGACGTGCGGCTCCCTGCACGGAGCGCGTGGGCCCATCTCCCCACAGAGGGGATCCCTCCCTTTTACACAAGCTCGGCTGGCAGAGGCTGGACTCACGCTGGGACCAAGGAAGGGCAAGGGACACCCCTCGCCCCGCCTGCCCTCAGCGCACCAGGCCAGCCGGCCTAGGAGCCGAGGAGGGAGGAGAGCCCGCTCCAGGGGCAGCACGACCTGCCTGCCGCCTCCTCCCCTCGCCCCAGACCAGAAACGGGGTGCAAGATGCCCTCTCGCCCCAGGGCCCCGCGCAGCCGGGGGGACACGCGGCCGCTGTGCTCTTGGCTCAAAAGCCTCAGTGCCCCTCCCTCGTCCTTCCAGTGCCCACACGGCCTTGTGGCCCATGGCCTGACCTCGCCTCGGCCCTCTGCCCACCGTGGCCCTGCCAGCCCCCCGGCCGCCTCGTCTCCGCGCTCGCGCCGGTGTGTGCCCAGACCCCGTCCCCAGAGGGCTTTCAGCTGATGTCACCACGGAGAGGTGGCCCCTCGGGTGGACGAGGCCGCCCTCCCTGGACCCGCCACGACCCGGGCGTGCGCCCCCAGGCGGGGGGGGGCCCGGCCCGGCTCCGCCCCTCCGTCGAGGGCATCTTCCAGAACAGAATGAACCGGAAGCCTCAGGCATCTCGCTGGGCCCCACGGCCATCCTCAGGCGGGGCTCACACCCAGTCCCCTGCTACAGCCCCGCCCTCGGCTGGGGCTCGGGGACCCCGGCTCTGTGGCTGTGCCCGGGGGTCTCGCGGCTGCACAAACAAACTGCCCCAACCTGGGTGCCTCACAGCAGCAAGGACGAGGCTCCCAAATCCGAGGCCAGACCTAAGTCAGGCGCGGGGCTGGGTCCTCCTGCTCAGCCCGGGAGGGGCTGCTCCGGGGGCGGCGGGGGCGGGGGGGGGGGCGCTCCTGGGGCTGTGGCCACGGCCCCCAGCCAGAGGCCTCTCCCTGAGTGTCTGCCTCCCCGTGCCTCTAGGAAGGACACCAGCAGAAGTCCCGTCCTGGCGCAGTGGTTAAGGTTGCGGGCTTGATCCCTGGCCTCGCTCCGTGGGTTAAGAATCTGGCGTTGCCCAGAGCTGTGGTGTGGGTCGCAGACATGGCTCGGATCCCATGTGGCTGTGGCTGTGGCGTAGGCTCGTGGCTACATCTCCGATCAGACCCCTAGCCTGGGAACCTCCATATGCCGCGGGTGTAGCCCTAGAAATGACCAAAAAATAAAAATAAAAAATGCAAAAATAAGGACACCAGCCACCGGATTTCAGGCCCACCCTAAACCCAGCATCTCACATCTGCAGGGTCCCCACTTCCAGGTGAGGGCCCCTCACAGGGGTCTGGCCTGTGACCCTGGGGATTCAGAGGCATCTTGCACCCCGTTTCTTGTCTGGAACAGGGTAGCACCCCTGGCCTCCCAGCCGTGAGCAGGACCCGGGTCCACGCCTGTGTGAGCCCGGAGCCCCCTCTGCTCACAGCCATTGCGGGCTCATCTGCACCCCATCAGGCAGGGTCCCCTGAGGCCCAGGCCACTGGCTGCCACAACGCTGGCCCTGGGGCTCACACCTGCACCGGGGGGTCGCCAGGCCTGGCACTGAGGCTTCTGGAGGGGCAGTGGGAGGGAGTCCAGCTTGGCAGAGCGTGCCCAAGCCACTCCGCCACCAGGGGCCCTCCCACCGGCGACAGCCAGGGTGCCTGGGCCAGCCCTGCCGCAGCAAGGGTCCTGGCCTCCTCAGACCACCCAGCCCAGCCTTCAGCCGTGGGGAAATCCAGTGTCAACAGGGTGCCCGTGACACCCCGGGTGTCACTGGGCTGGTGGTCTCGGGCCAGGATGAAACAACCATGTCCTGGGGCTCCGGGGGGCCCGGCATCAGGGCCCGGGCCTTGAGGCCCGCGTGGGTCCCCTCACCCAGCGCAGTGGGAGCTGGGACCAGCAGTGGCCTCCGGGGCCCACTCCTGCCCGGCACCCACCCACCGGCTGCCCGGCCCCAGGCTGGGGGCCGGGAGGAGGGGCGTGTGGTGTGAGCGGCGGCTCCCAGGTCGCTTTCCTGGTGCTCAGCCCCAAGTCACAGCTTTAGGGCACCCTGCCCAGAGTCGGGGCCTGGGCTCTGCCCCCAGGGAGGTGACCCTCGGCCTCCCCTCCTGCACCGTGAGCAGGTCACCCAGGCCGTCCCGGGAGACCGCTCTCCATCCTCCCGGAGCCCTCAGACCCACGTCCCAGCTTTCATGTCCACCCGCCCCAAGCAAGCCCGGGCCTCTCGGTGTCCCCGTGCGACTTGGGAGGCTCTTGCACAGCAGACTGTGTCCCCCCACCCCCCAAATTCAAGCTGGAGTCCTCCCTGCGAGGCCTTGGGTCCAGGCTCGTCTGGGAGCAGGAGCTCCGCATCGCTGAGTTAAGGCGAGGTCACCCCGGACCGCGGCCCTGATGAGAAGGGGACGGCCGGACACACGCCACAGCGGGGCGACCACGGGAGGGCCCACCCCGCACAGCCCCAGGGCCGGGAGGCGCCGAGTTTCTCCCGCTTAGCCAGGAAGCTGGCACAGAGCCCTCTCCAGCCGGGACTCTGCCCAGGGGGCCCCCACCCCCCGAACCTCTCTGCAGGGAATCAGGGGCTGCGCCTGCCCACCCCACCACGCAGGGGGCAGGAGGGGTGGCTCCGTGGGAGGCCACGCTGCGAGGAGCCAACACGGCTCTCCCTGGGCGTCGGGGTCGGAACCCAGCTCGGGTGACAAAGGAGGGGGCCTGGGTACCGGGCCGGCCACTAAAAGCAGCCGCGTCCCAGACCCTCTGATCCTTATCCCAGGCCCGTGGGCTCCGAGCTCCGGACGGCAGGAAGCAGGGGGACCGCAGCCTCCAGGGAACGCGCCCCGGGCCAGACCCCGGCCACCCAACCCACCACTTCACCGTGTCCTCCTGACGCCCTGGGAGCACGCAGCACCGTCCCCGCCTCACAGCAGGCCACTGGGCCTTTGCCGCCAGTGGCGGGGTCGGGGGAGGGGCGCTGCTGCAAACCTGCCCTAAGTGTGCACAGCTGGGGAGGCGGCTCCCCACAGTCCACACAGCATTCACAGCCCTGCCACCGCCGCACAGCGCCCCACAGTCTACACGGCATTCACCCCCCTCTTCACTGCTGCACAGCGCCCCACAGTCTACACGGCATTCACAGCCCTGCCACCACTGCACAGCGCCCCACAGTCTACACGGCATTCACCCCCCTCTCCACTGCTGCACAGCGCCCCACAGTCTACACAGCATTCACCCCCCTCTCCACCGCTGCACAACGCCCCACAGTCTACACAGCATTCACCCCCCTCTTCACTGTTGCACAGCGCCCCACAGTCTACACGGCATTCACCCCCCTCTTCACTGCTGCACAGCGCCCCACAGTCTACACGGCATTCAGCCCCTCTTCACTGCTGCACAGCGCCCCACAGTCTACACGGCATTTACCCCCTCTTCACTGTTGCACAGCGCCCCACAGTCTACACGGCATTCACCCCCCTCTTCACTGCTGCACAGTGCCCCACAGTCTACACGGCATTCACCCCCCTCTCCACTGCTGCACAGCGCCCCACAGTCTACACCGGCCTTCCCCCTCTCTCTGCTGCGGCACGGTTTCTCCACCTTCTCCACCGGCATTCACACGGCTCACCACCACTGCACAGTGCTCCACAGTGAGCTCAGCCACCAGCCTCCACATCCTGGTGTCGGGGCTGCCTGGTTAGCCTTCCCTGTGGGTGTCAGCCTGGAGGGGCCCTTCCCAGGACCCCACCCCTCCCGGCATCCGTGGCTTGTTCTGGGCAGACCTGAGCCCCCCTGGGAACGAGGAGGGGCAGCCTCGGCTCCCGTGAACCTTCACACAGTAGCGGCTTCTGGAAGGTGGGGCCTGACCGGGGTTCAGAGCACGTCCAGATGGGGACGCCCGGTTACCTGGGAGGCTCTGAGCTGACAGGAACCAGGACTCAGAGGGTCAACCAAGCACCCAGGGGACACAGGCCACCCGTGCCGACAGGTGGGGCTGCAGGGTGTGCAGGCCGGCGGCACAGCCCACAGAGCAGCCGTGCTGATGCCGCCAGGGCTCGGGAAGGGCTGCCGCTTTGCTTTCAGGCCGGGTGGGCGTGGCGCTGATGTCCCCGTGAGCCCAGGAGGGACGTCTCAGGATTTGGGGGCTGGGGTGGGGATGGAGGGGGCTGTGCTACACTGAGGTGTGAAGCAGGCTCTGAACGGGCCCGCCTCCCAGGCCCGTGGAGCAAACACCTGCTGAGGCCCCGGCACAGGACGCAGCGAGCCGCCACCCGCAGGAAACACATGCGAAGCACGGCCCCTAAGTTCCCAGGGTCTGGACCACCGCCCAGCCCTTCTGCAGTGGCCAGCAGCCCCTCCGCGGCCACCCCGCATTCACATCGACCTGGACACACAGCCCCACACACCCAGGGTCTGCAGTGGCAGCAGGTGGGACTCACAGAGTGAGTCGAGGAGGAGACAGCGCTGAGCCAGCAGCAGGGAGGTGCTGCCCCGGGGGCAGGGGCCCAGACGCAGCCGCAGCCTGAGACTGTGCGGCTTGCGAGCACCTGGCCCAGAGACCGCCCCCCCCAGCCCCCGTGGGTGCATCCCCAGCCTGGGAGGAAGGCGAGGGGGAAAGTTTCGAAGCGGACCCCTCGTCAGCAGAGGGCTGCGGGGATGTTTCAAGGGCCCTTGGTCTCCATGCTGCTGGTGAGCGGCCGTGACCCCAGCCAGTGGAGGAGGGACCATCGGGGCCTGAGTGACGCCTGAGGGCAAGGCCTGCTCTGCGGACACAGAGGGCGTGGGCAGCGCGTGCAGGGAGACCGATGCTCGATGCTCGGAGGGCGAGGAGAAGGGCGGGGAGGGGGGGCCACGGAGGGTGCGGGGTGCTGGGGAGAGCGCTCTACAGACTCCAGGAAGGACCCAGAGACCCCAGGCAACCTCCCCCGCGTGGCTGGAGTTCCAGCCCCACCCCAGGTGCCTCCGCTGACTTCCACAACCTTCCAGGACCTGGCAGCGTGCCACCCTGTGCTGGGCACCAGGAAGGTACGAGGAGCCACGGGACCCAAGGAGGAAAGGACCCCGCACCCTCCCCAGCTCTGAGCGGCCAGAGGAGGGAGGGGTGGGGGGCGAGCGAGGGCCCGCGGAGGAAGGAGGGCTGGGAAGTGTCAGGGTGGGCGCGGGGACAGCACCCAGCCTGGGTGGGGAGAGGGCCATGGCGGCGGGAGCCCAGGTGGGGCGCAGAGATGCCAGGCATACGTGTCACCTCCCAGTGCCATGGGGTGGGCACAAGGGGACACTGAGGCTCAGAGAGGTGGGTGCCGGGTGCCAGGGGCACACGCGAGAGGCCCCAGTCCTCCCCACGTCCACGCCCGGCCCCCAGAGCCAGGGTGGCCCCCGCACGGCCACAGCTGCCCGGCATCCTCCTCCGGGGGCGCCATGTGGACGGCCGGACCCGTGACAAGACCCGCCCCCCACGGCCCCAGGACCCCAGGAGGTCCCCACCTCCTTCCACCGGGAGCCACAGCCAAGCGGGAGGACAGCCCAGGCCGCCTCCCTGCTCTGGGGGCCCCACAAAGCCCCTGTTACTCACTGGCAGTCGGAGGCCGAGGGCCGGTAGTAGAAGGGAGGCACCCGGGACTCGAACACGGCTCTGGCTGCGCTGTTCCCGCGGGAGGCCATGAACTGTGAGAGAGAGCGAGAGAGGGGTCAGCCTGGGGCTGGGCCGCTGGGCTCTGCCCGGGGCCTGGCCGATTTGTGCCTCGGACCCGCCCCGTGGGGCACAGGGTGGCCCGAGGCGTCTGGGGAGCAGGAGGCGAGGCCCCTGGCCTGTGAGGCAGACAGGCTGCGGAGGCCGGGCGTGTGCCGACAGGGACGGCACTGACAGGGCGCCCTCCCGGGTGGGGGTGACAAACGGGGAGGCCCCTGGAGCAGCGGGGCGTCCTGGGCACAGAAGCAGACGTGCCAGGGCCCTGGCAGAGCGCATGGGGTCTGGTGTGGGGAGGGGGCCTGCCCACGGGGACCCCGAGGCGGGGGCAGAGTGCGGGTCCCTTGCGCTCTGACCCCTCCTTCCAACGTCTTCGCGCTCTCAGGATCCTAGACGGCCCAAGAGCATCACCGGCAAAAACCCATCAGGACGACGCTGCGGCCAAGGTCAGGTACCAGCTGAGACTGTACCAGCCCCAGCTTTTCGACGCAAACACCCGTCTGCTCTGCCGTCCAACAGGAGGACAGGCTCCCCGAGGAGAAGAGCGGAACAGAACACCTCCGCTCGGCCTCGGGAGCCTCCCTCAGTCTCTGCAGAGAAAACCCGGCGCTCCCGGGAGAGGCAAAGACCACGCCGCTGGCTGCGGAGAGGAAAGCCCTCACCGCCACAGGTTGATCTATTTTTAGCCATTTTCAAAAGAAACCCGGGAATAGACGCTTTTAAAGCTAGCAATGATTCTACAGTTCATTTGAAAATTAACAAGCAAAATCATCCTCGCAAGTTCCGAAAATGAAGACTCTTGCTCGCAGATGTTAAAACCTAATAGACGGCGCAAAGGAGCCTTCCCACTGGAAAGAAAGTCATGCACTTGGAGGACAGACTGGGGGTTGCCAAGAGGGAGGGAGGGCGTGGGAGGGACTGGGAGATGGGGGTTCCTGGACGCAGACGAGTGCCTTCCGAGTGGAGGAGCAGTGAGATCCCGCCGTGTGGCACAGGGGACCGTGTCTAGTCCCGTGTGAGGGAGCAGGCTCATGTGAGAAAAAGAATGCACACGCGTACGTGCGACCGGGTCACCTCGCTGCACAGGAGAAAACGGACAGAACACCGTAAGCCAGCTCTAACGGAAAAAATAAAAATCACTGTTTAAAAAACACAAACACCCGTTACAGTGCAACTAGGCGTCAGCAGTACAAACCAGAAGGCCAGCCAATGGGACGAACCAGAAGGTCCAGAAACCAACCCCAAAGGATCTAACACCCCAGGAAGCAGGTGTAAGAGGAGAAGCCGGTGGACAGTGTGGTGACGCCTGTTACGTGGTGATAAGCAGGAAACTGGAAACCGTTAGAGAAGTGGGGGCGCTGGAGACGGCCCGCTCAGAATAAACTCCACCTGGATCAAAGACCTAACTTCCAAGGTCAATAAAAACAGATGAAAATCACAGGATGATTCAAAAGATAGTTATAGGGAGTTCCCGTCGTGGCACAGTGGTTAACGAATCCGACTAGGAACCATGAGGTTGTGGGTTCGGTCCCTGCCCTTGCTCAGTGGGTTAAGGATCCAGCGTTGCCGTGAGCTGTGGTGTGGGTTGCAGACGCGGCTCGGATCCCGCGTTGCTGTGGCTCTGGCGTAGGCCGGCAGCTACAGCTCCGATTCGACCCCTAGCCTGGGAACCTCCATATGCCACGGGAGCGGCCCAATAAATAGCAAAAAGACCAAAAAAAAAAAAAAAAAAAAAAAATTCTGCTAAATACCAGGAGTGGAATCGCTGGATCACATGGCAGCGCTGCTGTTGTCTGCTGAGAAGCTCTGCTCCGAGGGGGCTGCAACGATTCGCATCCCCGCCAAATGAGCAGGCGGCTTCCTCGCCACATCCTCACCTGCACTTGCGGTTTCCTGTCTCTGCGCTGACGGTCGTTCTGAGAGGGCGAGGCGATACCTAGCTGTGGTTTGAAGTTTCGTCTCCCAGATGACGAGTGGCGGGAGCATCTCTCCCGCTGCCGTGTGGCCATCGCTGCGTCTTTGGAAAAATGTCTATTCAGACCTTCTGCCCATTTTTAATTGAACTCTCTTTCTCTCCCTCCCTTCTTCTTCTTTTTTTTTTTCTTTTTGTCTTTGTAGGGCCGCACCCGCAGCACATGGAGGCTCCCAGGCTAGGGGGCCAATCGGAGCCGCAGCTGCCAGGCTGCACCACGGCCACGCGGGATCTGAGCCGCATCTGCGACCTACACCACAGCTCATGGCAGTGCTGGATGCTTAACCCACCAAGCAAGGCCAGAGACCGAACCCACATCCTCAGGTATGCTAGCTGTGTGCGTTACCACTGAGCCACAACGGGAACTCCCTGGTTTCTTTTCTTGACACTCGGTTGAGTTCTTGGTATGTGTGCTGTACTAACACTTGATCAGATACACTATCATTTGCAAACTTGTTCTCCTCTTAAGCGGGTGACCGTTTCATTTCATCCATACTGTTCTTGCCGTGCAGAGCTTCTTACTGTAATGGAGCCCCATTTGCTTATTTTTGCGTTTAGTTGCTCTCACCTGAGGAGACAGACTCAAAACAACGTTGCTAAGGAGTTCCCGTCGTGGCGCAGTGGTTAACGAATCCAACTAGGAACCATGAGGTTGCGGGTTCGATCCCTGGCCTCGCTCAGTGAGTTAAGGATCCAGTGTTGCTGTGAGCTGTGCTGTGGGTCACAGACACAGCTCAGATCCTACATTGCTGTGGCTGTGGGGTAGGCCGGTGGCTACAGCTCCGATTAGACCCCTGGCCTGGGAACCTCCATGTGCCGTGGGAGCGGCCCTAGAAAAGGCAAAAAGACAAAGCAACGTTGCTAAGATCGAGGTCGGAGAGCCACTGCTTACACTCTCCTCAAGGAGTCGTATGGTTTCAGGCCTTAAAAGTAGGTCTTTCATCCATTCTGAGTTTATTTTTCATATCAGCTCCTTTTGCGTGCGGCTGTCCAGTGTTCCCAACGCAGAGTACTGGGGACGCCTCTCCCCATCATGCGTTCCTCCTCCGGACTGCTCACTTTAAAGTGGTGACTTCTGGCAGTTCCCGTGGTGGCTCAGCGGGCTAAGAACCCTGCTATAGCCATGAGGACGCAGGTTCGATCCCTGGCCTTGCTCAGTGGGTTAAGGATCTGGCGTTGCCGTGAGCTGGGGTGGAGGTCTAGGAGTGGCTCGGCTCTGGCATGGCTGTGGCTGTGGTAGACTCCTCGCCTGGGCACTTCCATCTTCCACGGGTGTGGCACTAAAAAATAAAAAAAATAAAAGAGAGAGAATATAAACTGAACTTCTCCATTAAAAAATTGTTTTTAAATATAACCCACAGAATGAGAACAACTTGCAAATACTCAACCTGGTCAGGGACTTTATCCAGCATATATAAAACCCTTATAATAAAACTAACTCAATAAGAAACAGGCAACCATTTTTTAAACAGGTAGAGGGTTTGAATGGACGTTTCTCCCAAAAAGATGTACAAGTGGCCAAGAGGCTGATGACAAGAGACTCAACGTCACCAACCACTATGGAAATGCAAGTCAGAAGCACAACACGATTCCACGGCGCCCGCCGGGATGGCCCAAGTCACAGGCAGAGAGCCGTCAGGGCTGGACAAGGAGGATCCCGGGTCCTCGGGGGCAGCTGGTGGGCACCGGGAGCCTGGCGGGAGGAGACGGGCTCATCTCAGATGGTCACGGAGTTACCGGGCAGCGCCACTCCCTCCGGAGAGAACTGAGAGCGCCCACAGCTATAACCTGCACACCGACGCTCGCGGCAGCTCTGCTCATAACAGTTGGAAAACGGGACAGCCCAAGTGTCCATCAGCGGGTGAGCGGATAAACAGGACGAGTCTGTGTTTGGGAAGGAAATGAGCTCGGCCGTAAAAGAAAGTGCTGTTCCCATGGCGACATGGATGCGTCTTCTAGGGGGAGGGCACGCCCGAGGCATGAGGAAGGTCCCGGGCCAGGGACTGAACCCGCCACAGCAGCGACAGGGGCAGATCCTTAACCTGCTGAGCCACCAGGGACTCCTGGATGAGTCTAGAAAACAGGGTGCTCAGTGAAAGGAAACCCAGAAGCCGCATGTGTGACTCCACGGATTCAAAACATCCACAAGAGGCAAATGCACAGAGACAGAAAGCAGATCGGACTCTCGGCGGGGGTGGGGTGGGCGGGGTGGGGTGAGAACAGCTAAGGGCTTGTTCGGGGATGTGAAAATATTCTGAAATTAGCTCGTGGCGATGGCTGCACAGCCCTGTGAACACATGAAACCTACTGAGTTGTACCCTTTAAAGGGTGAGGTGCATGCTATGTGAATTACAGAAATCAGGCCGTTCTGAGTAAAAATAATCCTGGGGTTAGGGCAGGCCTATCTAACTGTGCTGTAAGCCCCAGAACCACAAAAGACAAGGTTGATAAATTCGATTACTTCAAAGAAAAAAGTTTCCACTGCAAAAACCACCATGAGTCAAAAGTCAAAAGACAACCTAGAAAAAACGTCCTCACCGGGGTCTCTAAGTGCCGAGCCCACTGACGTGTACAGCTCTCCCGCTCTGCAGCGGGAGCCGGGCGCCCGGCTGCAGAAAGCTCACGGATGATGCCACACACCTCACGAGAAAATGCCAGGAGCTCCCTGGTGGCGAGCTGGTTAAGGATCTGGACCCGGCGTGTTGTTGCAGTGGTTCTGGTCACTGCTGTGGCTCAGGTTTGATCCCCCGCCCCAGAGCTTCCGCATGCCACAGACGCAGCCAAAAAAAGACAAGCAAAGAAAACCCCAAAGGACAGGACAGGTGGGAACGTGGGCAGACGCTGTCACACAGTGGGGGGCAGGGCACAAAGTCCCCCAAAAAGCGGAGCTTCGGAACCTCCCCTTCTAGGAACTGAGGCCCCCACTGCTCCTGGGGCCAAGGGGCAGGGGAGGCATCTATGTGGTCATTCACTGCCCGGTGGTCCCAGCGGAAGACCCCCGCCCCATGTGTGCAGAGGGGCCTGTAGGATAAACCGTGACTCTCACGCGGGGGGCGGGGTAGGTGCTGGGCAGCCGCGTCTCTGACGCCCCGAGATCCTGGGGCTCCCGGCACCTACGCTCTCGGGAACCTGTGCACACGGATGCGAGCAGTCACCCAAGTGTCCACCACGGTGACCGTGGCCCATCCCCACGGTGGGGTCGCCGGGCCACAGAAGGGGAAGCACTGGCACGGGCTCCTGTGCAGAGCGATCGCGCCCCGTGAGCTCTGTCCCCAGAAGGAGACCGCTGGGCCCAGGACCTGCTCAGCAGATGCCTGGAGCCACGAACCCATGGTGGCCCTGGCCTGGGGGCGGGGCGGGGGCTGGGGTCAGGGTTCTTTCTGAAGCGATGACAAAATTCTACAACTGACGGTGGGAGTTCCTGTCCGGGGCGCAGTGGAAGCAATCGAACGAGGAACCATGAGGTCGCGGGTTCGATCCCTGGCCTCACTCTGTGGGTTAAGGATCCCGTGTTGCCATGAGCTGTGGTGTAGGTGCAGGCATGGCTTGGATCTGGCGTTGCTGTCGCTGTAGTGCAGGCCGGCAGCTACAGCTCCGATTGGACCCCTAGCCTGGAACCTCCATGTGCCGCGGGTGTGGCCCTAAATAAGTAAATAAAACTGGCTGTGGTGATGGTTGCGCAGCCCCCTGAAGGCACCCCAAACCACCGAGTTCAGGGGAAAAATCATGCAGAGACAAAAAGGAAGAGAACCAGCTAGGGTTCCCCACGGCTGGTCCCCCAGCCAGGACCCGACTGCCCTCCTGTGGGGCGGGGTGTCCACACTGGGGCTGTGCGGCCTGGATCCGGGCAGGCTCAGGATCCCACAGGCAGTGGGAGGCAGGGGGGGCACTGGACCGGGCAGGCCAAGCCGCCTTCCACCCCCACCCAGCCTCTCCCTGGGGGCGGGATCCAGTGCCCTGCAGGCCAAGCCCCTGTCCCCCAACTCTGCTTTAATGTGTGGCCAGCAGAGCAGACAATACAAAGGAGATGGAGGCCCTCGGCCTCTCGCCCCCCGCGCACACCTGCTCCCCTGCAGACCTTCTTGAGGTTTCGGGGGGGGCACCCAAGTCCGGCCCCACCCCTCCTCACAAGACATCACACCCCTGCCGGCGGCACAGGTGGGCCTGCCCTTCTGTCTGACCCCCCAAGTCCGTGGCTGGGCGTGAATGTTCACGTGCACAGCGTGGCCTTGTCAAGCGCAGACTCTGACCCTGCAGGTAGGCCTGGGCGGCCCCAGGCTCTGCACTTCTAAAAGATCCCACAGGAGGCTGAGACCCCTGAGGCTGTGCTGAGAACAGCCGACCCTTCACTCCCGAGGCAGAGCCCGTGGGCATCGGCCTTGGCCCCCATCCCCATGGCAGCCCCCATCCAAGCCACTCCTTTCATGCGGCATCACCAGGCCCCCGACTCCCTTGATCCTGTGGTCAAATTCGAGGAGTCAGGAAGCTTTGCCTCGCGGCTCCCACCCATCTCTCGCAGCCCCTCTATCAGGGGTCAGGCCCCATGTGGGCAGCATTCACACCACCCCTCTGTCTGGAACTCGCTCCCCCAGGCAGTGCCCATTCCCTCTCCACTTGTCAGGCTGCCCTGCCTGCCACCCCCATCCGAGTCACCACTGCCTGCCCAGCAGTGCATTGCCAGTGTGCCTGTAACCTGCCTGCCCCTCCCTGAGGCCTTCTCTAGGGGCCAGCAACTCACCAGGCCTCCCATGGCAAGTGTTCAATAAACACGGGTCAAGTGGATGGATGGATGAGGGAATGAATGGTTGATGGGTGGATGGAAGGATGGATGGATGGACGAGAAGATGGAAGGATAGACGAGTGGGTGGGTGGGTGGATGAGTGGGTGGGTGGATGAGTGGGTGGGTGGATGAGTGGGTGGGTGGGTGGATGGGTGTGTGGGTGGAAGGATGAGTGGGTGGGTGGATGAGTGGGTGGGTGGGTGGATGAGTGGGTGGGTGGGTGGATGGGTGTGTGGGTGGATGAGTGGGTGGGTGGGTGGATGAGTGGGTGGGTGGGTGGATGGGTGTGTGGGTGGATGAGTGGGTGGGTGGGTGGATGAGTGGGTGGGTGGATGAGTGGGTGGGTGGGTGGATGAGTGGGTGGGTGGATGAGTGGGTGGGTGGGTGGATGAGTGGGTGGGTGGGTGGATGAGTGGGTGGGTGGATGAGTGGGTGGGTGGGTGGATGGGTGTGTGGGTGGAAGGATGAGTGGGTGGGTGGAAGGATGAGTGGGTGGGTGGGTGGACGAGTGGGTGGGTGGATGGGTGGGTGGGTGGATGGATGCATAAATGAATGGATGAGTGAAGAGATGGATGGACGCACAGAAGGCTGGAGCAAGGAATGAAGGAACGAGTGAAGGGCCTGACTTTAGTGACTCTGTAAGGTTAGCAATAAAGTTCTCATACCGAGAAGGCCCAGGCCAGCGCACAACTGCTCTGAGCGGGGTTCCCTGAGCGCCGGCATGTCCCAGGTGTTGGGATGTGGGGCCAAAGCTTCAGGAGCTGCCTCTGGAGGGGGAGCAGCATCTCCTGCACGGGCTCACTCATTCATTCACTCTGCAGCTGCCCCAGGAGGGAAGCGGGGAGAGGGGGCCCTGGGGCGGGACTCAGGGTGGGGCAGGTGCATAGGAGGGCCAAGGTCCAGCTGCTGGCCCCGGACCTCTCCCCAGCCTCAGGTCCCTGCCGGCGCGAGGCTTCGGGACCTAGAGGGCGGGGCTGAGGACGCCCGGGGCAGTGGCACCGCCCTATGTCCTCTCACCCCCCCCCACCCCCCCCCCAGCCGTACCTCCACTTGGGGCTCCTCCCAGGTGTCCAGGCGGACAGACTTCACCTTGCTGACCTGGGGGATGTTGCGGTGGATTCCCGAGCAGCTCAGGCAGATGAACACCCCGAGGGTGTAGGAGGCCCAGTCAGGATCTGAAAGACAAGGCCGGCGGTTCAGGGAGGGGGCACCGGGGGACAGGGCTCCGGACCAGCCTGTGCAACGGGAAGCCGGCCAGCAGCCGAAGCTCTGGGGCTCGGCTCACAGACCTCCCGCCTGAGGGTGCAGGGTGTGACCTCTCGGGCCCAGCGGACGACACTGGAAGCCAGGGACACAGGTCTCTGGCGCAAGACAGGCGGTCTAGGTGGCACATGGAACAGAGACGTTTTGGGAGAAAAACGGCTGTGTCATCTCGAGGGCCCCACGCCCGGCCGCTCGGGCAGACTCTCCCTGGGGCGCGGTCGCCGGCTGCTCAGAGGGAGGGGGCTCCACTGCGACTGGGGCGGTGGACGGGGCCCTGCCCCTGGCCCAGGGACACGGAGGCCAGCTCTCTGAGGCCAGCAGCAGCCCCGACCTGGCCTCCTCCCTCACAGCCGTGGTTCCCGACCTGAGCCAGCAAGGGTGGGGCGGCCCGGAGACCCCGAGGCCGCGAAGAGCCGTGAGCAGAGGGCACCCTGTCCCCCTGACACCCATCACCCACTCCCGCTGCCCGTCCTGCTCCCCCGCGGCCCCCTGGCGACACCTCTGCCAGCTGGGCCCACAGACAATCATCGCACCAACTTTCTGGTGGAACCTCGGGGACTTGCTCCGCCCAGAGGGCAGCCCCCGAACCCCACGCCCAGCTCAAATGCCACCCCCAGAGGCCTCCCTGACCACCGGCTGGGGCCCCCAGCCTTCCCCGGTCATGACCCCCTCTGGCTTCCCGGTGTCTGCCCATCCCGGCCCTTCACTCACAGGCCTGTCCCCCCCCCACTGCCCCAGGGTGACCGCTGTGGGCACACCAGGGACAGGCCACCACCCCTGCTGCCCCGAGCATGACCTGGGGAAGGGCTCTGGTGACCAGGGCTTGGCAGGGCCAGCAGCCAGGTCGCCAAGGTCCTGGGGTCTGTGAAGAGGGCGCGGCCTGGCTGTGTGAGGACCGGGGGACAGCGATGGGGCTTGGTGGGGAGGAGGCTGCACCCCAGCTCTAAGCTCCCAGGGGTAACCCAGGGAGGGTAAGGGCACCCCAAGAGCGCTCTCCAGGGGACACCGGCTTGTGCGCAGGTAGAAAACGTGTGTGCGTGAACCGAAGCCCACGTCAGCTCCGTGTCCTCAGAACCGCTTCCCCATGTGGGTCAGTTTCAAGAAGCCGCTGACTGCAGCAAAGAGGGCCCAGGAAACCGCCCATCCGGGGGGCCCACCCCAGGCCGCACCCCAGCCTTGCCCCGCAGCCCACCCAGCGCGGCCACCAGGCCCCCGGCCGGCGCTCGGGGACACCCAACCCCTCCCCCCGGGCCCAGAAGGAGCAACCTCTTTGCGAAAGCGGGGGCCCCACGGGAAATGAGGAAACGGACGGAGAGGCAGCAGGCCGGAGGGAAGGTGGACGGGACGATGGCACCGGACTAGCAGGAAGCCACGTGCCATGGGGACAGGGCGGGGCCCGGTCACCCACACTGGAAAGCTCGTCGACTGGAAAGCGGCACCAGGGCAGGGATGGGGGCTGTGCCCTCACACCCAGCACCTGTGCCCGTCACACCCGCCGGCCAGACCCCTGGCCCCGTCCCCTCCCCACTTCCTGGCCCGCGTCCCGAGGCAGGTGGCCACCCTGGTCTGTGCCTGTCGCCCTCAGGGAGGGTCACTGCGCCCCGACCACGCCACGTCTGCTGGCCTGTCGCGCCACACCTGCCGCGCTCACAGTCACCCTTCTGGGGGTCACGGCGCCCTGGCAGCTCAGCGTGGCCACAGGACCCGAGGGCAGTGCGAGCAGAGGGACCTCCAGCATCCCCGACCCTGGGCTCTGACCCATCCTGGGCCGATGGAGAAGGGACTCTGGGAGGGGAGCTGGACCCCAGAGTCACTGCCCAGTCGATGGAGGCTGCAGAGCCGGCACGGCGGTGGGGCTGTGAGGGGCTGGTGGCACCCCTCTGCCAGGCCAACGGCAGCTGCTCATGGGGGGCGGGGAGGGAGCCCAGGGGGACAGCGCTGGACGCAAGGACCCTACCCCGCCCACCCAGCGATGCTGCGCCTACTGAGACCTCCAGCCCAGGCACCCCCAGCCTTTGCCCACTGATGTGCCAATCCTGGCTGGCTGAGCAAGGACCAAGCGCTGGCACCCAGCCAGGGGGCCAGGACGCCGGTGCCACGCAGCCCCTCCCGCCTGCAGAGGCCCCTTACAGAAGGCTCCAGCAGGCTTGGCCGGGCGGCCCTTGGGCCTGCCTCTGTCAATCAAGCTTCACAGTCAGTGGCCACAGGGCACTTCCTTCGCCGACACTCCGCCCCTGGCGGCTTCCGCCGTCCAGCAGGGCCACAGAGGACGTGTGGCCCACGAAGCCTAAGAGTCACGGTCTGCCCAGCTCCGCTCCAGAGGGACAGTCACGCCGAGCGAGCCCAAGGCGGGCGGGTGACCAGACGGATGGCTCACGGCTCCTGCCCACGTCCTCCGCCTTTGCCAAGGGACCGAGGTTCAGGGAGAGACCGCGGACTCGGCACAGGGCCCCACAGTGTAAATTTCAGGCTGTGCCCACGCCCGCCTGGTGTCTGCCCCCAGACAGCCTGAGCTGCCTCCTACCAAAGTGCTCAAGGAAGTTTCCAGCTGAGACAGAGGGACACGAAGCCCTTTACGGAACAGTAAGAAGACAAAAGCCAGGGGAGTCACGCCTGCTGGGGCGGGGCCCACGGCAGGTTGTCACCTGAGGAGCAGGAAGCCGCTGGCTTTCTCAGAAGCGCTGGTGATGAGACACTGCCACAGATGCACGGGATCGTGTGCCAGCGGCACAGAGCACGGGCTTCTGGGGCACCGCCGGCAGGGCCGTGCGTTGCTTCAACCACCTCGGGAAACGGTTTGGCAGCTGCTCATGTAACTGAGCATTTCTCTCTCCTATAATGTACAATTCTACTCCTGTAGGTATTTACCCAAGAGAAATGGAACACGTCCACGAAAACTCTCCACTCCCAACAAGACATAAAAAGTACAAGACCCGCGAGCAACAGCGGTTTATACCAACAACGTATGGCTGGCTTAAATTTGAAAATGGATGACCCTATTTACAAAAGTAAGGTAATTCACTCTATTTACAGACTTTGGGGGGCGGGGTGCTTCTTAGGGCTGCACCGGCGCCATATGGAGGTTCCCAGGCTAGGGTTTGAATCTGAGGTGCAGCAGCAGGCCCACACCACAGACACAGCAACGCCGGATCCTTAACCCATTGTGCGGGATCGAACCCGCGACCTCATGGTTCCTAGTCGGATTTGTTTCCACTGCACCACGATAGGAACTTCTTAAATTTGAAAATGGATGCCCCTATTTACAAATTAAAAGTAAAGTAATTCACTCTATTTACAGATTAAGAAAGAAAAATCATATGATCACCATAAGAGATGCAGAAAAAGCATCTGACGAAATGTGACCATCCTGATAAAAATTCTCAGAAAACCAAAGGGAGTTCCCTGGCGGCTCAGTGGTTTAAGCATCTAGCATGGGTCCGATCCTTGGCCCAGGAACTTCTGCATGCTGCAGGTGTGGTCAAAAAAAAAATTCTAGGAGTTCCCGTCATGGCATAGTGGTTAACAAATCCAACTAGGAACCATGAGGTTTCAGGTTCCATCCCTGGCCTCGCTCCGTGGGTTAAGGATCCGACGTTGCAGTGAGCTGTGGTGTAGGTCGCAGATGCAGTTCAGATCCCGTGTTGCTGTGGCTGTGGTGTAGGCCGGCGGCTACAGCTCCAATGGGACCCCTCACCTGGGAACCTCCATATGCCACAGAAGCAGCCCAAGAAAAGATGAAAAAACAAACAAAAATTCTAGAGAAGAATTCCCTACCTTGATATATGGCATCTACGAAATGTCTACATACTTAATGGAGAAAGGCTGAATGCTTCTCCACTAAGCTAAGGAAAAAGACAGGAGTATCTGTTCTATTTACATCTCTTCAACACCAAACGAAGTTCCACTCAGCGCAACGAGGCCATACAAGAGAGGCGAAGCTCTCCGACTCGCAGGGAGGAAGGCGAACGGCTCCTGTGTGCAGACGACGCACTCTCTACAGAGAAAGGCCCGTGGATCCCCAAGACACCGCTAGAACCCACACGCAAGGTTGCAGGACACGGGGTAAATAAACAAGAATCAACTGCATTTCTGTGTACCAGCAACAAGCAACTGGAAATTAAATATTTAAAAATACATTTACGAAAACAAAATAAAACAAAACAAAATAAAAATACACTTACATTCTGCAGACAGTTACACAACAATCTCAACGTTTTCTTTCCTTTTTTTTTTTTTTTTTGTCTTTTTAGGGCCGCACGTGCAGCATATGGAGGTTCCCAGGCGAGGGGTCAGATCGGAGCTGCAGCTGCCGGCCTCCACCACAGCCACAGCAGCACAGGATCTGAGCCGCGTCTGCGACCTACACCACAGCTCACGGCAACGCCGGATCCTGAACCCACGGAGCGGGGCCGGGGACCGAACCTGCGACCGCATGGATACTGGTCAGGTTTGCAACCTGCTGAGCCCCGACGGGAACTCCACACGCGCATGTTGTCGGCAACTTCTATCTGATTTTACCACAATCTAAAACATTCGGTACCAGAGTTCCCGTCGTGGCCCAGTGGAAACGAATCTGACTAGAATCCCTGAGGCCGCAGGTTCGATCCCTGGCCTCGCTCCGTGGGTGAAGGATCTGGCGTTGCCGTGAGCTGTGGTGAAGGTCGCAGACAAGGCTCGGATCCGGCGTTGCTGTGTCTGTGGTGTAGACCGGCAGCTGCAGCTCGGATTCAGTCCCTGGCCTGGGACCCTCCATAGGCCACAGGTCCTGAAAAGCAAAAATAAACAAATACATAAAAATACTGCATACCATTTGTACCACAAAAATATGAAATCCTTGGGGGTAAATATCACCGGATACACAAAACGGTACACAGACAACTACAAAACACTGCTGGGAAAAACGAAAGGAGACCTGACTGTGAGCTGAGAGATGCCGTTTTCAGGGGCTGGAAGACTCGATGCCGCCAAGACGTAAGTGCTCCTCAAGCTAACGCACAGAGTCCACGCGCTCCCTCTCAGGAGGACTTTTATGGTGGGAATTAACAATCTGATTCTGGGAGTTCCCGCTGCGGCACAGCAGGCTAAGGACCCAGCAGCTCAGACACGATTCCTGGCCCGGGAAATTGCTTATGCCGCGACGGTGGCCAAAAAAGAAAAACAACTAGTCTGATTCTAAAATCCATACGTAAATTCAGGGGGCCTAGAACAGCCAGGATGGCTCTGAAGAGGAACAGGTGAAGGGCTAGCACGACTTGGTTTTAGGATTTACCGAAAAGCCAGGTATCCAGAGGGCGTGGTGTCCGCAGGAAAACAGATCAAGGGGACAGAAGAGACGCCCGGAAACAGCCCTCACGCACGTGGACAGCTAACTACTGACCAGGGAGCACTGGCGGGTCGGTGCAGAAAGAACAACCTTCCAATAGATGGCGCTGAACCAGGCAGCTCTGCAAACACGAGACGTCAGTCCCAACCTCCCCGCACGCGAAGAGGGGGGACTCAAAACGCATCACAGCCCTAAAGGCAAAACCTAAAACCAGGAGGTTCCCATAGTGGCTCAGCGGTAGCGAGCCCGACAAGCATCCATGAGGACACTGGTTCGATCCCTGGCCTCGCTCAGTGGGTTAAGGATGCAGCGTTGCCGTGAGCTATGGGGTCGGTCATAGATGTGGCTCAGATCGCACGTTGCTGTGGCCGTGGTGTAGACTGGCAGCTGTAGCTCCGATCTGACCCCTAGCCTGGGAACCTCCATATGCTGCAGGCGTGGCCCTAAAACCATAAAGCTTCCAAAAGAAAAGAGGAGAAAGTCTCTGTGACCTTGAGTCAGGCAACGACTTTTTAGCTATAACTAAACGCAGAACCTATTAGGAGCTCCCCAGTGGCCTGGAGGGGTAAAGACTGAGCATTGTCATTGCTGTGATGCGGGTTTGATCCCTGGCCTGGACATTTACCCGTGCTGTGGGCGTGGGCAAAAATAAAATTGAAAAAAACAAAACAAAAAAACCCAGCAGGACTCAAAAGCGTTCCCGTCGTGGCTCAGCAGTAACAAACCCGACTAGTATCCCTGCAGACTCAGGTTTGATCCCTGACCTCGGTCAGTGGGTCAAGGATCTGGCGTTGCCGTGAGCTGTGGTGCAGGTCACAGATGCAGCTTGGATCCCGTGTTGCTGTGGCTGTGGTGTAGGCCGGCGGCTGTAGCTCTGATTAGACCCCTAGCCCGGGAACCTCCATATGCCGCAGGTACGGCTGTAAAAAGTCAAAAAAAAAAAAAAAAAAAAAAAAGATAAACTGGCCTTATTCAATTTTTAAAAATCTGCTCTTTGAAAGACACTAGTCAAGGGAATGAGAAGTCACACTGGGAGAAATTTTGCAAATCAGGTACCTGATAAAGGATTTGCGCCCCAAGTTTATAAAGGACTATTCAAACTCAGGAATAAGGAAACAAACAACCCACTTAAAAGATAAGCAAAAGACCTGAACAGACACTTGACACAAGACAGCAAATCTGCCCAAGGCCGATGCCCCCTGTTGGACGTCGGGGAGAGGGGGGCTGACGGCCTGGGGCCCACGGGGTGCTGGCTGGTGTAGAGTGGCCAGTGCCACAGGAGCCCCCTCCCAGGGCCCAGGCAGAGAAGGAGGTGTGCCCATCACCCCAGGAGGTGGCTGACTCCCCTCGCTCCACCCCTCCCCGCAGCCCCTCATCCCAGGGCTGGTGGGAAAGGAGGAAGACAGTTTGGAGCAGGAGGCGTCTTGACCAAAGGCCAGGCTCCCCACTGCCACCTCCCGGAGTCCAAACCACAAGGAGCACACGGTCCTTTTCTGGGGGCCCTCCCTCCAACACACGCAGCCACTGGGAGGCACCCGGTCCCTCCCTGCCCCCTCAGGGCACCCCATGCATGAGTCACCCATCGTGCCCTCCACCCCTCGCAAACTGCTTCAAAAACCCTAAAGGCGGGAGTACCCTCTTTGGCTCAGCGGTTAATGAACCTGACTAGGATCTATGAGGTTGTGGGTTCGATCCCTGGCCTCGCTCAGTGGGTTAAGGATCTGGCAGTGCCGTGAGCTGTGGTGTAGGTTGCAGACAAGGCTCGGCTCCTGTGTTGCCGTGGCTGTGGTGTAGGCCAGCAGCTGCAGCTCTGATGCAACCCCTAGCCTGGGAACCTCCATATGCCTCGGGGTGTGGCCCTAAAAAACCCTAAAGGCAGTAGCAGGGGGACCAGGCCAAGGCTGGCCCTGGGGTGAGCTGGGCCACAGTCTACCTGCTGGGCTCAGGACTCGCCATCCCTAGAGGGCAGTCCAAGCAGGGTTGGATGCGGGCCCTGGACGTCCTTCCAGCCAAGAGTCCCTAGTTTAAGGGAGGGCTCAGACCCTGGGAGGAGAGCTCTGGGGGGGACTCTGAAAGTGAGCACCCCAGAGCAAAGCCACCAAAGCAGAACGTGGGGACCAGCCGGGTGTGCCCGCCCCACTGGCCGCACCAGCAGCTCCAGGACAGCCTGGCACCTGCACCTCTCATTCGATCTCACGACTGATGGACTGATGCGTTAACTCTTCCTGCCCTGCGGCTGCACTTCAGCCAATCACCAAGTCACTTGATCCCAGCCCCGCCCTCCTCCCCACAAAAGCCTCTCAGCGAGTCTCAGGCAGCAGGCACCCCCACCCCCACCCCTGGCCTGTCAGCAGAGTCCCGACCTCGTGGCCAGCCAAGCATCGCTGCAGTGTGCCATGAGCGGGGTGTGTGTGCGCGTGTGCACGTGTGCACATGCGTGTGCAGCGGATGAGGGGCTGGACAAAAGGCAAAGGCTGCCAGGAGGTCCCCGAAGGAGGGAGACCCTTTAGCTTTTCAAGTGGCCAGGCTGGACCTGCAGGCCCCCCTGCAGGAGGGGGAGCCCCCACCCCACCCCCCGCAGGGCCGGAGAAAGGCAGGCGGGTGGGTGTTGTCGGATGCAAAGCCCCACACAGGAGCCTGAGCTCGGGCTTCCCGGGAGAGCTGGTCCCCCCTCCTCCCCTCGCCCTCCCCCTGCCGCAGGCCCCGTCGGCGCCCTCAGCCTGGCCGCCGTCTGGGCAGGAGGCCCCACCCCAGCCCAAGCTCTGCTCCAGCCGCACCCGTTCCCTGAGGCGCGAGGCCGCCTGGCTCCCATCTGGTCCGCTTGTGAGCACACTCGGGACGCAGGAATTCCCTGCCCAGTGGCCGGGGGCGGGCCTCCAGGGCCTGCGTCCCCAGCAGAGACCCAAGGTCAGCTGTCTTCTGCACCACGGGGAGCAGGCTGGGCCCGAGGGGTGGCCCAGGGCCTGGACGGGGGTGGGTGCAGCGGACGGGGCCCTGCAGTGCACCCACCGCCACCAGCCCCTGTGGATGGGGGGCTGCCCTGGGCTGTCTTCAGGCCACTGCCCCAGCCTCTCTGAATCAAGGTGAACGTACCTGCCACCCCCACCTCTGCCCCCGGCTGCCAGCCTCCCCGCCAGCTCTGAGGGTGCTCGCAGGTGACTCAGCCCCCTTGCTACTTCCGGGAGCCAGAGGGAGGCCAGGTGAGACCCAGCCCGGGGCTGAGCCAGGAGGGGCAGGTGTGTTCCCGGCCAAGACTCGGCGGGGGAAGGAGCGCGTGCAGTGGAGCCTGTCCACGGAGCCGTGGGTCTGGCAGAGCCCTGCGGCCCAGCTCCAGAGACCACCGCCTCTGCCAAGGCGGAGGCCCAGCACCGCAGAGGCTCGGACCCTGGTGCCGGCGGCTGGTCGGCCAGCTCTCAGCAGAGGCAGAACGGGCCACCGAGGTGGGGGGGTGGGCGTCAGCCAGGGGCTCACAGCCGGTACCCCCGCACCAGCCCCCCGCCCCGTGCCTCAGTCTGGGCCCCACACACCCTGTTGGCACCTCCCAACACATAAGGCAGCCGGGGGTGCCGATCCTCTGACTCAGATGGAGTCCAGGCCCCAGGAGGCAGGGCTGGGTGGTGCCCATCACCAAAGCCACGCCCTGCACACAGCAGGTACTCAGTCAGTATCGGTGGCTCACAGCTCTCCTCCCTCCCAACCAGCCCCCACCCCGAGGTGGGGGAGACCCCTTCCCTCCCGCCAGGCCCTGCGTTCCCTTCTCTCTCCCGCACCTTCAGTCCCCAGACTCTGACCACCCTACCAACGCCACACACGCGGCCAGACGGCAGTCCCTCCCTTGACCCAACGGTGCCTCCGGATGCCGCACCCCCACCCCCCACCCCCTGCAAAGGCCACTGGCCTCCGTGGTGCTGACCCGACCCTACCGCTCCCGGATCAGGTGGCACCTGGCCAGGTCACACGGCTCCCGCCGGCCCTCCAGCCCCGGGCCCCTTCCAGGCCGTGGGCGTCTCCCTGCTGCCAGGCACCCGCCAGCATCTCAGCTGCCTCTCTTGGCTGTAAAAACTGCTGAGCTAAAAGGAGGGGAGTCACACTGAGCTGGGACCGTTCTAAAGGCCACTGAGTCGTTCTCTTTTTGTTGCTTTTTAGGGCCACACCCAAGGCACATGGAGGTTCCCAGGCTAGGGGTCAAATCAGAGCTTTAGCTGCTGGTCTGCGCCAGAGCCACAGCAACACGGGATCCAAGCCGTCTCTGCGACCTACGCCACAGCTCACGGCAAGCCCGGATCCTTAGTCCACGGAGCGAGGCCGGGGATCGAACCTGTGTCCTCACAGATGCCAGTCAGATTTGTTTCCGCTGCGCCCGACGGGAACTCCTGATTTGTTTCATTCTATATTATGTGAATTTCACCGTAAGAAAAAGATGTATACACCTTCTGGTATTTTCTGTTCGGTTCTACCTCTGGCCTCTTTCCTCCAGAACTGTCCTCAGTGCCAGGCTCACGTCTCAGCTCCAGGCCTGTCGCAACCTCTCAACCCAGGCCCTGCCCCACTTCCACAAGGGCCACGCAATGGTGCTTCCTTCTGCCTCCGCTAAAAGCTGGGGCGCCCTCTTCTCTCCTTCACCCTCACGCCCCATCTGCCAGCAAATCCCAATCCTCGAAGTTTAGCATTTATTTACTTATTTATTTGGCCTTTAGGGCCACACCGGAGGCACACGGCGCTTCCCAGGCTAGGGGTCTAATCGGAGCTACAGCTGCCCGTCTACACCACAGCCACAGTAACATCAGATCCGAGCCGCATCTGTGACCTACACCACAGCTCACAGCAACGCCAGATCCTTAACCCACCAAGCGAGGCCAGGGATGGAACCCGCAACCTCATGGTTCCCAGTGGGGCTCGTTTCCCCTGCGCCACACGACGGGAGCGCCTCGATCCTCGAATTGTAAAATACGCCCAGGTCTCGCCACACCACCGCCACCCTAGACCGCATCCCTGACGCCTCTCGTCCGCATGGTCCAGAAGCATCCTGACTTTCTCCCTGCTTCCGCCTCGCTTCTGGGGGCCTGAGGCCCTCCTCGGCTCCCCCCGCGCCCTCTCGAGAGCTGCTGCCTGCGCCCCGGGTCACCTCTAAGCTTCTCCCTTCAACGAGCAAGGCCCACACTGGGCGGGGGGGCACGGCACCTGCTGCCCCCCACCCCCAAGGAGCAGCACCCACGGCCCAGGGACAACCCAGTGACAAGCTTACCCACCTGATGACTGTCCCAGGAACACGCTCATCCCAGTGACCGCTGGCCACAAGCTCGCCCCACCGCTGCCAGAAGCTGCCCTGTCTCCCCTCAGTGGCCCTGCCCCCCCGTCTGCCCTGAACCCGAGACCCCCGACCCCGCTTGCACCGCCCTGCCTGTGGACCATGCTGAGGCCTGGGCCCAAGAGCCTGTGTCCAGGGAGAGGCCTGGCCACACACAGGTGCAGGTTAACCAGGACCATGGGTCACGGGCACCTGGGCTGCCCGCCTGGCGCGGCCCCTGCAGGGCAGGCTCTGCACACCTCTCCCAGGACCATTCCCCACCCTCAGTGCACAGAAGTGCCCTCGGCCCCTCCCCTTTGTGGTCCTGGTCCCCAGCCCGCGCTCAGGGGGCCTCCGCTCCTCCTGCAGGGCGACTCCAGGCACGGTCACCACTCTGCCATCCCGCCCCGCCTGCCAGCCAGTGACCTCTGACCTGCCCGTCAGGGTCAGTGGTCTGCCTGCTCTCTTCTCTGACCCCGTCGGGTGCAGGGGTCCCCGCCCCATCCTCAAGGGCTGTCTTCACGCGGGTCTCCGCCCTCCCTGCTGTTCTGCTTCTCGCTGCCAGGAAAGCTCAGTGCCCCCACCTCTCCTCCCCTGGGACCCCAAAACAGGGATCAGGCTGCCCCCACAAGCCTCCAAAACCCATCCTCAGACAATGTGGCCCTTGCACCACAGCAGGAACTCCCCCAGACCACTTTCGACAGGGTGGCCAGCATGCTTACAGCACAGGGCGTGCCAGCAGTGCCCAGAGCACCTCTGCCAGCCTGTCTCTGCACGTGGTCACTTACACATCAACTGCCTGGTGTCTGTGGGGGACACCAAATGCAGAAGCAAGAGCAAACACCTCGTGTGGCAGCCCCCCAGACGCACAGAGCAAGGCACAGGACGGAGGAAGGCAGCTGCCTGCACAGGACCGAGGCCAGCGGCCGACAAGGCCCAGCCCTCCCAGGCCTCTGGTTCTGTGGGCACCGAGGCCCTGCCAGGAGCCACCCCTGCAAAGTGGCAGGATGCCACAGGTCAGGGTGGGGGCCAGGAGACTCTGGCTCAGTGCTATCCACCGGGCAGGGCCTACAAAGTGTCCTGGACAACCTGGACAGAGTGCCTGTCCCAGAGAAGATTCTGGAATGATGGCGGAGCAGAAGCGCTGGAATCTGCCTCCCACCTGGAGAATAAGAGCACAGCAGAATCTGGCTGATGTAAACTCCGGAGTCGGCTGAAGCCTTTCACTTCCAGGGGAAGATGGGGACGTACAATGCAGTTAATTCTGTGCGATTCGGAGCAGGCGGCAGCGACCCACCCCCACCCCAACGCCCGCAGCAGACAGCTGGGCCAGTGGGCTGGGTGCAGCTGGCACTCAGTTCACAGCAGCCAGGGTGGGGAAGGACCTTGTCCTTCAGATACCAGGGAGCTGTGCTCTGATTGCTGCTTCTGATCACAGACCTGCAGAAACGGAGGGCGCAGCCTTCCTTGCGGCCCCTCCCACTCCAGCTCAAGGCGTCCTCGCAAGGACTTAAAGGGCCAGAACCCGCTTGGCCTCCTGCATTGCTGCCTTTCCCTCTTTGGGAGCCTGGCATTCAAGATCAGGACATCATTGAAAAACAACCGCATATAAGAGGAAAACTAGAAGGAGACCACGCCTGGCCAGGGAAAGGCTCAGAAAAGAACTGAGAAGCCACTCAATCCACGCTTCAGGCTAACCTGCAGCACAGACACCAGGGAAAAAAAGCAGTAGCAAAAAAAAAAAAAAAAAAGAAAAGAAAAGAAAAGAAAAAAAAAAAAAGCAAACCCTGGGGAAGGGGTAGAATCTGATTTCCAGACTTTCCACATTATTAGATTCAAATGCCCAGTGTTCAACAGCAAAATGAGGCGCACAAAGAAACAGGAGCGTGTAGCCCATCTGAAGGGAAAAATAACTAAACAGTATCTGTCCTTGAAAAAGACTTAGCGGGAGGAGTTCCCATCATGGCTCAGTGGTTAACGAACCCAACTAGCATCCACGAGGACACGGGTTCAATCCCTGGCCTTGCTCTGTGGGTTAAGCATCCGGTGTTGCCATAAACTGTGGTGTAGGTTGCAGATGTAGCTCAGATCCCATGCGGCTGTGGCTGTGGCTGTGGTGTAGGCCGGCAGCTGCAGCTCTGACTGAAGCCCTGGCCTGGGAACCTCCATGTGCCACGGGTGCGGCCCGCAAAAAGGCAAAAAAAGAAAAAAAGACTTAGTGGCAGATATACTAGATAAAGACTTTACAACACAGCCTTACAGATGTTCAAAAAAAAAAGGAATATGAGAGAAAGTCAAGAAAACAATGTATAAATAAAGCAGAAACATCAATAAAGACAGAAACTAAAAGAAACCACAAAACAAAAACAAAAATCGAGCTAAAAGTTCAATAACTGAAATGAAAAATTCACTGGAGGGGGAGTTCCCCTCGTGGATCGGTGGTTAATGGTCCTGACTAGGATCCATGAGGACGTGGGTTCGATCCCTGGCCTTGCTCAGTGGGTTAAGGACCTGGCGTCTCTGTGAACTGCGGTGTAGGTCACAGGTGTGGCTCTGATCCTGCGTTGCTGTGGCTGTGGTACAGGCCAGCAGCTACAGCTCTGATTCAACCCTAGCCTGGGAACTTCCATATGCCACAGGTGTAGTCCTAAAAAGCAAAAACTATAAATAAATAAATAAATAAAGCAGAAAGAAAAGAAAAATTCACTGGAGGAATTCAGAGGTGGCAGCTTTGAGCAGGCGGAAGAACGAATCAGTGAACTTGAAGCTACGAGACTAGTCAGATGGAGGCTGGAGAGGAGAAAGAAAAAAGCCTGAAAAAAGGGAGCAGAGCCTATGGAACCTGCGGGACGTCCTCAAGCAGATCAACACGCGCATCAGGAAGTCCTCGAAGAAGGGACAGAGAAAGAAATGCGGAGAGCATTTAGAGAAATAACAGCTGAAACCTCGACAAACCTGATGAAAGACATGAATATAAACATCCAAGAAGCTCAACAAACTCCGCCGAAGGTGAACATGAAGAGGCCCAACCTGAGGCATGTTATCAAACTTTCAAAAGACAAAGAGGGTGAAATGAACCAGCATTGCTGTAGCTGCAGCATAGGTCACAGCTGGGGCTCAGATTCAATCCCTGGCCCAGGAACTTCCACATGCTGCAGGCATGGCCAGAAAAAAAACATAAATAAAAAAATTTAAAAAAAGACAGCGTCATAGCATCTTCTCTAACCACAACGGGATAAAGTTAGAAATCAGTGACAACAACAACAGCAAAAAGGGAAAATGTGCGATACTGTAGAAACCTAACAACACACTTTCAAATAACCAATGGATACAAAAGGAAATCACAACGAAAACCTTAAAATACTTAGAGGTGAATGAAAACAAAACACAACACCCCAAAATTTATGAGATGCAGCAAAAGCAGTGACGGGGGAGGGAACGTATAGCTAGAAATGCATACATCAAAAAAAGAAAGCTCTGGAGCTCCTGTCGTGGCGCAGTGGTTAATGAATCCGACTAGGAGCCATGAGGTTGCGGGTTTGATCCCTGCCCTTGCTCCGTGGGTTAAGGATGCGGCGTTGCCGTGAGCCGTGGTGTAGGTCACAGATGCGGCTCGGATCCCAAGTTGCTGTGGCTCTGGTGTAGGCTGGCGGCTGCAGCTCCGATTGGACCCCGAGCCTGGGAAGCTCCATATGCCACGGGAGTAGCCCAAGAAATGGCAAAAAGACAAAAAAAAAAAAAAAAAAACTCGAATCAATAACCTAACTTTACAATGGAAAGGACTAGAAAAAGAAGAAATAAACCCGAAGCTAGAGGAAAAACAAATCAAGATCAGAGAAAAATAGAGAAAATAAATGAAGCCAAAAGTTGGTTGTTCAAAAAGATCAACAAAACTGACAAAAACTTAGCTAGATGGGCTTCGAAAAGAGAGAAGACTCAGAACACTAAAATCAGAAATGAAAATGGGATGGACCTAGACATTATCGTGTTAGGTGAAGGAAGTCAGAGAAAGACGCGTCGTCTATGATATCACTGACAAATGGAATCTAAAAGATGACGCCAACTAACACATATATGAGACAGAAACAAACTCAGAGACGCAGAAAACAAACACACGTTACCACAGGAGACTGGGTGGGGGGTAAATAAGGAGTTTGGCGTTAGCGGAAACAAACCATTATATACCAAATAGATAAAGAGCAGGGCCTACCGTACAGCACAGGAAACGGTAGTCAGTAAACCATAATGGGAAATAATATTAAGTAAACCAATAGCACTATACAGACACACACACACACACACACGCATCACGTTGCTGTATACCAGAAAGTAACACACCACTGCAAATCAACTATATTTCAGGGTGGAGTTCCTGTAGTGGCTCAGCGGAAATGAATCTGACTAGCATCCATGAGCACACAGGTTCGATCCCTGGCCTGAATCAGTGGGTTAGGGATCTGGTGTTGCTGTGAGCTGTGGTGTAGGTCACAGACACAGCTGGGATCCTGTGTTGCTATGACTGTGGCGTAGGCCAGCAGCTACAGCTCCAGTTTGACCCCTAGCCTGGGAACCTCCCTATGCTGCAGGTGTGGGCCTAAAAAAACAAAAACAAAAACAAACAAAAAAAAAAATTCCAAAAGGAAATTACAGGAGTTCCCGTCGTGGCGCAGTGGTTCACGAATCCGACTAGGAACCATGAGGTTGCGGGTTCGGTCCCTGCCCTTGCTCAGTGGGTTAAGGATCCGGCGTTTCCAGGAGCTGTGGTGTAGGTTGCAGACGCGGCTCGGATCCCACGTTGCTGTGGCTCTGGCGTAGGCCAGTGGCTACAGCTCTGATTAGACCCCTAGCCTGGGAACCTCCATATGCTGCGGGAGCAGCCCAAGAAATAGCAAAAAGACACACACACAAAAAAGAAAAAAAACAAAAGAAAAAAGGAAATTACAAAAACAATTTCATTTACATAAGCATCAAAAAGAATGAAATAATAAACCTACCTAAACAGACAAAAGACCTGTACTCTGAAAACTATAAGATGCTGATGAAAGAAATCAAAGATGACACAAACGGAAAGATATACCATGCTCATGGATTGGAAGAGTCCACATTATCCAAATGATTATACTACCTGAGGTAATCTACAGATTCAATGCAATCCCTATCAAATTGCCAAGGACATTTTTTACAGAACTAGAACAAAATATTTTAAAGTTTGTTTGGAAGCACAAAAGACCCACAATAGCATACGCCATCCTGAGAAAGAAAAATGGAGCTGGAGGAATCAGGCTCCCAGACTTCAGACTATGCTACAAAACTACAGTCATCTAAACTGTATGGTACTGGCACAAAGACAGAAATCTAGATCAGTGGAACAGGACAGAAAGCCCAGAATTAAACCCATGTGCCTACAGCCAACTCATCTATGACAAAGGAGGCAAGAATACACAATGGAGAAAGGACAGCTTGTTCAATAAGTAGTGCTGGGAAAACCAGACAGCCACATGGAAAAGAATGAAATCAGGACACTTCCTAACAACATAGACAAAAATAAACACAAAACAGATGAACACCTAAACATAAGACCAGATACTATAAATCTCTTAGAGGAAAACACAGGCCAAACACTCTCTGACATAAACCACAGCAGCATCTTCTCAGATCCACCTCTTAGAGTAATGACAATAAAAACAAAAATAAACAAATGGGACTTCAAAGTTTCTGCACAGCAAGGGAAATCCTAAACAAAACAAAAAGACAACCCACAGAATGGGAGAAAATATTTGCAAATGAAGCAACTAACAAGGGATTAATCTCCAAAATTTATAAATACCTTCTGCAGCTCAACACCAAAAAAACAAACAACCCCATCGAAAAATGGGCAGAAGATCTAAACAGACAATTCTCCAAAGAAGACACACGAATGGCCAAAAAACACATGAAAAGATGTTCAACATCACTCATGATTAGAGACATGCACATCAAAACCACAATGAGGCACAACCTTGCACCAGCCAGAATGGCCATCATCAAAGTCTACAAACAACAAGGGCTGGAGAGGGTGTGGAGAAAAAGGAACCCTATGACACTGTTGGTGGGATGTAAATTGGTGCAACCACTGTGGAAAACACAGAACGAAGATTCCTCAGAAAACTAAAAATAGAATTACCATTTGATCTAGCAATCCCACTCCAGGGCATCTCTCCAGAGAAAACCATGACTCACAAAGACACATGTACTCCAATGTTCATTGCAGCACTGTTTGCAATAGCCAAGACAGGGAAACAACCTAAATGCCCATCAATAGAGGAGTGGATCAAGAAGATGTGGTACATATACACAATGGAATACTACTCAGCCATTAAAAGGAAGGAAATAACGGCATTTGCAGCAACGTGGATGGACCTAGAAACTATCATGCTAAGTGAAGTCAGTCAGACAATGAGACACCAACATCAAATGCTTTCACTTACATGTGGAATCTGATAAAAGGACACAGTGAACTTCTTTACAGAACAGATATTGACTCACAGGCTTTGAAAAATTTATGTTTTCCAAATGAGACAGGTTGGGGGGTGGGGGGATTGTCTGGGGTTTGGAATGGAAATGCTAGATAAAACTGGGTTGTGATGATTGTTGTACAACTAATAAATGTAATAAAATTCATTGGAATAAAATACTTTGGAATTAACCAAGGAGGTTAAAGACTTGGACAATGAAAAGTAGAAAACCTTCCAGAAAGAAATTAAAGAAGACACAAATAACACATAAATAAAGAATAATATAAAGTTCCCGTCGTGGCTTAGCAGTAACAAACCCGACTAGTATCCATGAGGACGCAGGTTTGATCTCTGGCCTCACTCAGTGGGTTAAAGGTCCAGCGTTGCTGGGAGCTGTGGTGTAGGCTGGCAGCTGTAGCTCCGATTCGACCCCTAGCCTGTAACTTCCCATGCCGTGGGTACGACCCTAAGAAGACAAAAACAAAAAACGAACAAACAAAAAAGCCACAATAAATTAAATATATAATACATAAACAAGGAATAACACATAAACTAAACAAGACATAAATAACACATGCCATGTTCATGGATCAGAAAGCTTAATATTGTCAAAATGTCACCGTTACCCAAAGTGATCTAAACAGTCAATGCCAACCCACCAAAATCCCAAAGACATTTTTTTTTCAGAAATAGAAAACCCATCTTAAAACTCACATGTAACCTCAAGGAACCCCAAATAGACAAGGCAATTTTGAAAAATAACAAGGGAGTTCCCTTTGTGGCTCAGTGGCTAACGAACCCGACTAGGATCCATGAGGATGCAAGTTCGATCCCTAGCCTCGCTCAGTGGGCTAAGGATCTGGCGTTGCCATGAACTGTGGTGTAGGTCCTAAAAAGCAAAAGAAAAAAAAAAAAAAAGAAAGAAAGAAATGGTGCTGGAATACCGGATATCCACACGCAGAAGAATAAAGGGGGACCCTACCTCACACCATCTACCGATATCAACTCAAGAGGGATCAAGATTCTAAAATAAGGTTGTGATGGTGGTTGTACAACTATAAATATAATAACACTCATTGAAAAATTTACCAATTTATTTTTACATTTTGGGTTTTTTTAATTTTGGGGGTGGGTATTTGTAGGGCTGCACTGCAGCATATGGAAGTTCCCAGGCTAGGGGCCAAATTGGAGCTGTAGCGGCTGGCCTACACCACAGCAATGCCAGATCTGAGCCGTGTCTGCCCACCTACACCACAGCTCACAGCAACACCAGATCCTTAACCCATGGAGCTGGGCCAGGGATCGAATCCATGACCTCATGGATACTAGTCGGGTTTCTTACTGCTGAGCCACAATGGGAACTCTGATAAAATTTTAAAAATGCATCAAGAACCTAAATGTGAGACCTAAAACAATCAAATGACAAAAAATTAAAAAAACAAAAAAACACTGAGAAGAAAACATGGGACAAAAAAATTCATGACACTGGATTTGGAAATGCTTTCTCGGATATGACACGAAAGGGCTCCGGCAACAAAAGAAAAAATTAGCAAATTGGATTTCATGAAAATTTTTAAATTTTGAGCATAAAAATATACTATCAACCAAGTAACAAGGCAACCCACAGAATGGCAGGCAATATTTGCACCTCATCTCTATGATAAGGGATTAATACAGAGAGAACTCCCCAAACTCAACAAGAGAAACCAAACAACGCAGACATTTCTCCAGAGAAGATACGCAAACGGCCAATCAGCACAGAAAAGTTCCTCAACGTGACTAATCATTGGGAAGTGCCATCAAGACCACAGTGACACAACACCTCACACCCGTGGGGACGACTGCTCATCCAACACACAGAGCAACAAGTGTCGGTGAGCAAGTGAGACGCTGGCCCTCCTGTGCACTGTTGGTGGGTGCGTGAAATGGGACAGCCACTTCGGAAAACAGTACACGATTCCTACAAAAATAAATAAAAACAGAACGACCCTATGAGCCGGCAATTCCCCTTCTCGGTATACACCCAAAAGAACTGAAAGCAGGGCCTGGAGATGCCTGCACACCCATGTCCCTTGCAGCATCATGCACAACAGCTAAACCATGGAAGCAACCCAAGGGTCCATCTGCAGAAGGACAGATAAGTCAAATGCAGTCCAGCCGCACAGTGGAATATTGTTCGACCTTGAAGAGGAAAGAAATGGAAACCAGAAGAAAGCAGAGATGGCTACGCTTCGATCAGAAAAAAATAGACTTTAAGACAAACACTGCATTAAAAGACCAAAAAAAAGTCATTGCACAATGATGAGGAGGTCAACCCAACAAGACGATGCAACACGTGCAAATATCTGTGTACCCAACATAGGAGCAGCACCTAAAAATGTAAAGCAAATATTAACAGACCTAAAGGGAGAAACGGAAATACAGTTGCAGCAAGGGACCTTCAGACTCACCTTCAGCAACGCCTGATTATCCAGACACAAAATCAATAAGGAACCACTGGCTTCAAACAGCACATTAGGCCAGATGGACTCAACAGACACACACAAGACATTCCATCCCAAGGCACTGGAATACGTCTTCTTCTCGAGGGCACATGCAGCATAAACTCTCCAGGGTAAATCATGTATCAGGCCACAAAGGAAGTCTGATTTAAGAAGTGTGACATCGTATCAAGCATCTTTTCCGACCACGATGGTATGAAACTAGAAATCAAAAAACTGGACAACTTGGAAGAAACGGATACTTTCCTGGAAACGTGCAACTTACCAAGACTTCATCAGGAAAAAGTAGCAAATCTGAACAGACCAATTACTAATAAGGAGACTGAGTCAGTCATCACAAGCTTCCAATAAGCCAAAGTCCAGGACCAGACGGTTTCACTGGTGAATTCCACTAAAGTTTTTTTTTTTTTTTTTTTTTTTTGGTCTTTTTGCCTTTTCTAGGGCCACTCCTGCAGAATATGGAGGTTCCCAGGCTAGGGGTCGAATCGGAGCTGCAGCTGCCCGTCTACACCACAGCCACAGCAACATGGGATCCGAGCCACATCTGTGACCCACACCACAGCTCATGGCAACGCCATATCTGTAACCCATTGAGCAAAGCCAGGGATCGAACCCACAACCTCATGGTTCCTAGTCGGATTCGTTCACCACTGCACCATGACGGGAACTCCTCTACCAAACATTTAAAGAAGAATTAATACCAATCCTTCTCAAAGTTTTGCGAAAAATAGGAGGGGACACTTTGAAACTCATTTACACGGCCAGCCTTCCTCTGATTCCAAAACCAGGCTGAGACATCACCAAACACAGGAAATTACAGGCCACTATCACTGATAAACATAGATGAAAAATACTCGACAAGCTATTAGCAAACTAAATTCAACAATGCACGAAAAGGATCACACGCCGTGCGCGACTGGAATTCACCCCGTGGATACAAGGATGGGCCGTCATCCCCAAATCAATCAACGAGTTCCGCCAAATGAACCAACCTCACACCATCATCTCAACGGGTGCAGAACATTCGTCCAACAAAATTCAACATCCAGGTGGGATAAAAGCTCTCCACAGAGCGGGTATAGAGGGAACACACCCCAACATGAGAAGGGCCACAGCTAACATCACACTCAACAGATGAAAAGCTGAAAGCTGTACTTCCAAGATAAGGAACAAAACAAGGGTGCCCACTCTTGCCACTGTCATTCAACAGAGTACTGGAAATCCTAGCCAGAGTCAACAGGCAAGAAAAAGAAATAAATGATTCACAACAGCCAAGACACAGAAACAACCTAAATGGCCAAAGCAGATGAATGGATTAGGAAGATGTGGTCTACATACACAATGGAATACTACTCAGCCATGAAAAAGAACAAAATAACGCTATTTGTGGCAACGTGGATGCAACTAGAGACTCTCATACTAAGTGAAGTAAGTCAGAAAGAGAAAGATGAGTAACACATGATATCACATATCTGGAATCTAATACACGGCACAAAGGAACCTTTCCACAGAAAAGAAAATCATGGACGTGGAGAACAGACTTGCGGTTGCCAATGGGGGAGGGAGGAGAAAGGAGTGGCATGGACTGGGAATTTGGGGTTAATAGATGCAAAATATTGCCTTCGGAATGGATAAGCAATGAGACCCTGCTGTACAGCACTGGGAACTAGAGCTAGTCAATTATGGAGCCTGCTCATGTGAGAAAAAAGAATGCAAACATGTATGTGTGACTGGGTCACCCTGCTGTTCAGTGGAGAACTGACAGAACACTGTAAACCAGCTATAATGGAAAAAAACAAAAATCACTATAAAATAAAAAAGTTATTACAAAAAAACTGGTACCCAAGAAAGGAAAAAGGTGAAAACATCACTATTTGCAGATGACGTGATGTAGTGGATAGAAAACCCAAAGACTCCGCCAGAAAAACCTGTCGGACCTACTAGAGTAATTCAGTAACACTGCAGGGTACACAAGCAGCGTACGACAATCTGCTGCACTTCTTTACACTGGTAAAGATCTACACAAAAGAAGAAGTAAGAAAACAACACATTTACAATTGCATCCAAAAGAAGAAAATGCCAGAGTTCCCGTCGTGGCGCAGTGGTTCACGAAGCCGACTAGGAACCATGAGGTTGCGGGTTCGGTCCCTGCCCTTGCTCCGTGGGTTACGGATCCGGTGTTGCCAGTAGCTGTGGTGTAGGTCGCAGACACGGCTTGGATCCAGCGTTGCCGTGAGCTGTGGTGTAGGCCGGTGGCTGTAGCTCCGATTCGACCCCGAGCCTGGGAACCTCCATATGTTGTGGGAGCGGCCCAAGAAATAGCAAAAATACAAAAAAGAAAAAGAAAGAAAATACCTAGGAATAAATTTAGCCAAAGAGGTGAAAGACCTGTGCACTGAAATCTAGAAGACAGGGATGAGAGCAATTGAAGACATAAATAAATGCTCTCTACGCCGTGCCGTGGGAGAAGAGTAATGAAAGGCTGATGCTCTCCAGAGCTGTATCTGCAGAGTCAATGAAGTTTCTATCAAAGATCCCACGGCTTTTTTTCACAAAAATACTGAAAACTTGTACGGCACCTCGAAGAAGCCCAAATAGCCAAAGAGATCTTAAGAAAGCCGGAGGCATCACACTTCCTGGTTTCAAACGGTATTACAAAGCGACACCAATCAAAACAGTATGTGTGAGCATAAAACGGACACAGCGACCAACGGACCAGAACAGAGAGCTCGGAAATGAGCTCCCACCATTAACGCGGCCATACACATGGTCAGTCAACTTACGAGAAGGAGCCAAGGCTATACACGGGAGAAGGACAGTCTCTTCAATAACTGGGGGGGCGTCCTGTCATGGCTCAGCGGTTAACAAATCCGACTAGGAACCATGAGGTTGTGGGTTCGACCCCCGGCCTCGCTCGGTGGGTTAAGGATCTGGCGTTGCCGTGAGCTGTGGTGGAGGTCGCAGGCGCGGCTCAGATCTTGCTATGCTGTGGCTGCGGTGCAGGCTGAGAGTGGTAGCTCCCGTTGGACCCCTAGCCTGGGAACCTGCATGTGCTGCAGTGAGGCCCTCAAAAGCAAAAAAAAAAAAAAAAAAAAATAACCAAATACAACATGAAAATAAAAATGATTTACTTCAAAAAAAAAAAAAGGCAACCTATGGTAGAAACCAGTTGCAAATCATGCAATAATGGATCACGACCCAAAACACATCACAGCACAACAGCAAAAAAACAAACACTTCCACTAAAAAGTGAGCAAAGCCTCTAAGGACACATTTTCCCAGAAAAGACTTGTAGATGGTCCAGAGACACACAGAGAGAGAGATACACAGGGAAACGCAAATCACATCCACCAGGAAATGTCACGCGCGCCCGTCGGAATGGCTTCCACCCAAGAGATAGGAAATAAGTTTGGGCAAAGACGTGGCAGAGGGACCCTGGCACATTTTGGTGGGAATGTAAACGGGCGCGGCCGCTGTGGAGAACAGAATGGAGGATCCTCAAAAAATTAAAAAGAGGAGCTCCCGCGTGGCTCGGCGGTAAACAACCCGACTGGGATCCATGAGGTTGCGGGTTTGATCCCTGGCCCCGCTCCGTGGGTGAAGGATCCAGCGTTGCCGTGAGCTGTGGGGTAGGTCACAGATGTGGCTCGGATCCCATGTGGCCGTGGCTGTCGTGCAAAGCAGCAGCTGGAGCTCTGATTCGACCCCTAGCCTGGAAACTTCCACATACCGCGGGTGCAGGCCTAAAAAAAATAAAAAAATAAAAAATAGAACTTGCATGATTTTACTTCTGGATATTTATCTGAAAGAAGTGAAAACAAATTCAGGAGCTCCCATTGTGATGCAGCGGAAACGAATCCGACTAGGAACCATGAGGTTGTGGGTTTCATCCCTGGCCCTGCTCAGTGGGTTAAGGATCCAGCGTTGCCGTGAGCTGTGGTGTAGGTTGCAGACGCAGCTCAGATCTGGCATTGCTGTGGCTGTGGTGTAAGCCGGCAGCTATAGCTCCGATTCGACCCCTAGCCTGGGAACCCCCATATGCCACGAGTGCGGCCCTAAAAAGCAAAAACAAAACAAAACGAATTCCAAAGGCAGCTGTACCCCTGTGTTCATTACAGCATTACTTACCATAGTCAAGATACAGAAATAACCTGCATGTCCACCAACAGATGACCGGATAGAGACGACGTGATGCATATGAATATTTTCCCACCGTTAAACGGAAGGAAATCCTGCCACTTGTGACAACACAGGGAGCATTATGCTACGTGAAATAAAGCAGGCAGAGAAAACACTGTATATGCACTTTAAGATAAATAAAACCACAAAGCCCCCCCCCCAAACCCTGAACTCACAGAACTGACTGGGGTTTGCCAGAGGTGGGTGAAATGGGTGAAGGGGGTCAGACTTCCAGTTACAAAATAAGTCCCGCAGACGGGACAGGACGACAGCATGGTGGCCTCCTTGTGTCGTACAGTTGAGAATTACTAAGAGAGCACATCTTGACGTTCTCAGGACAGGAAAGGCATTTTGTAACCAAGTGGGACGAAGGATGCTTACTCCCCCCCACATGCATAAGCTCCCAGGACAGGGGCTGAATCCGAGCCGCAGCTGCGGCATCGCTGGATCCTCAACCCGCTATGCCACACCGGGAACTCCTTAACCACCCTTGTAGTGGTGCTCGTTTCTCAGTTTAAGCAAGTGTGGAGTCACTATGTGGTACACCTGAAACTAACACGAGTCAATTACACCTCAATTCTTTGAAAGGAAGGAAGGAAACTCCGACACCTGCTATGGCGTGGATGAGCCCCGAGGACGTTCCGTGGGGCTCAGTAGCATAAGCCAGACACAGAAGGACAGACACTGTAAGACCCCACTTCTGTGAGGTCCCTGGAGGCGTCAGGTTCACAGGGACAGAAAGAAGGAGGGTGGGCGCCAGGACTGGGTGGGGAGGGGAGGCAGCGTTTAATGGGGACAGAGTCTCCGTTTTGCAAGATGGAAAGAGCTATGAAGATGGATGGTGGACTTCCCGTCGTGGCCCAGCAGTTAACGAATCTGACTAGTAGCCACGAGGATGCAGGTTCGACCCCTGGCCTCACTCCGTGGGTTAAGGATCCAGCGTTGCCGTGAGCTGTGGTGTAGGTTGCGGATGGAGCTCGGATCTGGTGTTGCTGTGGTTGTGGTGTAGACCAGCAGCTGCAGCTCTGATTAGACCCCCAGCCTGGGAACCTCCACATGCCTCAGGTGCGGCCCTGGAAAAGCAAAAAAAAAAAGACGATGGCCACAGGCCATCATGGGTGAGGATACCTAAAACCCACTGAGCCGTGTGCTTAAAATGGTTAAAACGCCAAGTTTTTGTATATACTTCACCACAATGAGAAAACCATTTTAGCCCCAAACCAAGTGGGCTGCTGCCCCACTCCTCGGCAGCCCCTGCCAGCCACCCTCTCAGGGAACCCTGTCCCAAACCAAGGCAAACCCCTGAAACCTCTCCTGCTCAAGCCCCCCGCCCTGCTCACAGCGGGTCTGAAAGGCCCTGACGCCTTCGGGGCTGATGGGGGCCTCCTGCCCTCAGCTCACCCACCGCTCGGTCTCGCAGGCACACGCCCGTCCCGGTGCCAGGACAGGCTCCAGGGCCACGCACACTCACCGTCCGGTCCCAGAGCAGCAGGGCCTCCACTGCCATTGCAAACCACCCAAATCGCCAGCACGCTCGCCTTATCAGGACCAGCCGCGCAGACCCGGGGCCCACGGGCGCTCAGGAGTGGGTTCACCTGGCAGGCTAGGGCCAGGTGACAGGCATCGACACACCACGAAAGCATCACCCACAGCCCGGCCCAGAGCCACGTCCTTCCCGGGCACCAGGCCTGACGCTCGAGGGAGTCAGATGTCCCCACTAGGCAGGTGACTCGGAGGAACTGAGAGGTTTCCCCCTCCTCTCCGCCCCCCCATGACAGAGACCCCCCCCTCCACAAGCCTGCAATGAGGAAAGCCTCTCTGGGAGCCTCTTAGGTGTGTCCACAGCGGGTGCCCCCTTGGGTGGACAATGGCTGCACACCCCCAGACTGCCTCCCTCCGCAGCCCAGGTCCGCCCACATGTACCCCAAAGCCCACAGCTGGTGGTTAGGGGGCCCGAGATCACCCCGGGTCCTGCAGCTGAGGCCGGAGGGACCCCTCACCCTCGAGTGTCCCTCTCCTGGGGGCTGCAGTCAAGAAGAGCAGCCACGCGCCAGTCTGTGTGACGGTACTCCGTACCCCCTCCAGCCACAGCAGGGACAGGAGGCCCCTCAGCACCCCACGGGGGCAAAGTACGTGCACAGGTCAGCAGGACTCCAGCCAGCAAGCCGACACCATGGGCGGGCATCAGATGGGGGTCTCGGGGGCCAGGGTAGCCGAAGGGCTGGTCTGCCTTTGAGGTACCACGTCCCCGAAGACACTGCAAGTTCTCCAGGTCTCAGTTTCCCTAGCTGTAAAATGGGCGTATCGTTACTCCTCAAGCTGCCGGACAGATGAAGCCAGACGCTGATGTCAGGGCCCAAGGCGGAGGAGCACAGATGTGGTCCAAGGCAGGGGGCCGACCCTCAGAGCCCCTGTGCCTGGGCCGAGGCGGTGGGTGGCCACAGCAGCTGCAGGGTGTGCCTCGCCAGGGAAGCCCCCCTCCCTCCTGCCCCCCAGGGAGGCTCTGGGTCCAACGAAGCCCTTTCTGGGCAGAGTGGCCAGGAAGGAGAGGGACAGGGCCAGCCCCCCCCACAGTCCCCAGGCCAAGCCTGAGATCAGAACAAGCAGACGGCCTCTCTCATGGGACCTCTCCCTGCCGTGGCCTGTTTTCCAGAGCAAGTCCGGGTCACAGAGGTCCGGGAGACAGGGGCAGGGGCAGCTGGCAGGAGCTGGCACAGAGACGGTGGTGACCTGGCCCCGCGGCACAGCAGAGGTGGGCCCTGGGAGGCCTGCCTGCCTCCAAAAGAGCCTGTCACCGCCTCCGCTCTGGGGCACTCATCCCAGCTACATACTGCTGCCCAGCAGAGACCCCCCCCCGGGGGGGGGCGGCCCCGTGGGTGGGCAGCAGAGGAGAGCCGGGAAGTGGGTTCTAGGCTGAGGGCGTCCAGAGACTGCATCTCAAACCAGAGTCTCCGGACAAACGGGAAGACTTTGTTTCCTCTCTGGGGGCGTCGGCCCCTCCCTAGTGGTTAGGCTGCTTGTTCGGAGGGGCTCCAGCTGGGAGCCCCCAGTGTGTCCCCGCAGGGCGTGGGGGACACCCTCCCTGCGCAGGACTTGAGCAGGTGCGCCGCTAAGCCCCACCCCCGCCGCAGCGAGGCCCACCGGGCTGCCAGCTCCGAAACAGGGTCGTGCGGGCTTGAGAGCAAAGCCCTGTCCTCTCCCGCCAACCCCAGCACACGCGGCCGCAGGAAAGCAGGGAAGCACCCTGGGTTCCGGCGCCTTGGAAATCACCCCAGAACAGGCACCACCCAGGAGCAAAGTCTGGGAGGATGGGATGCAGGCGGCCCAGCGCCTGTTCCAGCCGCACCTGCCTCCCGGCCCCACCTGAACTGGCCGCCTGCCCCGGAGCAGCGAGGCCGGGTGGGGGGAAGGGACGCCCTTGCCCACCGGCTCCACGTGGAGGGGGCAGGTGCTTCCTCCCCCTGCGCGGGGCGCCGTGCAAAAGGGTGGCTCCAGGCGGGGGGGGGGGGGGAGCATGACGTCACCCCCAGGTGGTGGGGAGCCGTGTGGACCCCCCACACCCACGCACAGAATCCCGCGGTCCCTTGTCCGTTCTCTGCCTGCAGCCGGTCGCCCGCCACGATTTCCTCTTTCTTTGCGGAGCCCGAGGTTTCGCAAGGCGGCGGCGGTCCGCGGGTGACAGCGAGACACGCAGCCGGGGGGAGGGGAGGCGGCGACACAGCTGCAGGCCGGGGGCGGCGGGCAGGCGGTGTCCGGGCCCCCGCAGGTGCCCTCTGGCCCGCGCCCCACCCCAGAGAGGACCGGGCTGCGCGCGGCCCGCGCCCCCCAGCCACGCAGGCGCCGCGGCAGCCCTCCCCGGCCCCGGGGCTGGCATCCACCCGGGCCCTCACCCACGCGGGCCGGCCGCTACCCCGCCCGCACCCACCCGGGCCCACAGCGACCCTGGGCGCACCTACCCGGGGCGCCGCAGTCGGCGCAGTGCGCGTTCCCCGGCCGCTGCAGCAGCTCCAGCACGGCCCTCCGCCGCTCCTTGGCCATGGCCGCGATGCCGCCCGCCCGCCCGTCCGTCCGCGATGCCGGGGCCGGGAGCGTCCGCCCCGCCGCGCTAGGGCCCCGCGCAGGCCGCCCGCCGCCGCCGCCGCCCCTGCGCCATCCTGGGCAGCTCAGCTCGCGCGCCGGTTCCGCATTCCTGCCGTCCGGCCCGGCTCCACCGCCGTCGCTCTCGTCGCCGCCGCGGCAGCCGAGCGTGTGCCGGCGCGGGGCCCGGGGCGCACGGCGCGCTCTGGCCGGCGCGGCCCGCGGGCGGCCCCCAGCGGCGCGGGCGGGCGGGCGACCTCCTCCCGCGCCGGCCCCAGCCCCAGCCCCAGCCCCGGCCGGCGCGCCCGGGACCTCGCCTGGGGAGGTCTGCCCGCCGCCCACCTTGGCCCAGCGCAGCGGCCCACCTGCCCTGGCGCGACGCCACCAGCCACACACAGTGCTGGGGGCTTGAGGGAACCAAATAACCACAGGCCTGGGTGGGACCCTCCTCGGTCCTTTGGGCCCGAACAGCGCCCACATACCTGCTGTGCACCCAAGGGGCAGCGCCAGGCCCAGTGGGCTCGCGGGGAGCGCTGGTTGTAGGTAGGGATGCAGGCCCAGCGCCCCGGCGGGGGCTCACGCCTCGCTGCCCTGGGAGGGAAGCCCCAGTGCGGTGGGTGCTCCGGCCAAAGAGGGCCCCCTCCCTCTGTCCAGCACCGCCAGGACAAGGCGTGGGCCTCGGTGCTCTGGATCAAGCCGTCCTCGGTCAGGAGGCCTGGACCCCCAAGGGGCGGAAGCTGGAGGTGCTGTGCCCAGTGCCTTGCAAACTCTTTCCATTCTCTTCTCAAATCATGAATGCGACCGTATTGTTACAAAACTGACACAGGCGGAAACATTACAGCCCCTTGACACCCCTGCCCCAGGCAACTGGTAGCCTCCTTCCAGAAGGGTCCTCGGCCTGTCAGACTTGGGCGGGTGGGTCCCTATTCCTTCTGATCTGCCTCCAGGGTTCTCAGTTGGTCTGTGCATTTACGCTTAATAAGCCTTACATACTTTTCAAGTCCATACGTGTGGATCTACTGTTCTTTCTCAAAGGCTGCTTTCTAGGAGTTCCCGTCGTGGCTCGGTGGTTAACGAATCTGACTAGGAACCATGAGGTTGCGGGGTCGATCCCTGGCCTCGCTCAGTGGGTTGAGGATCCGGCGTTGCCATGAGCTGTGGTGTAGGTCGCAGATGTGGCTGTGGTGTAGGCCAGTGGCTACAGCTCCAATTAGATTCCTAACCTGGGAACCTCTATATGCCACGGGTTCGGCCCTAAAAAGATTTAAAAAAAAAAAAAAAAAAAAAAGGCTGCTTTCTACTCAAAGTTGCACAGTCACTGGGTCACCCAGTCTCTGGCTGAGGGGTGGGCACTGGGGGTGATCTCAGGCTTGGGGGCGGGACAAGGGGAGGGGCGTTTGAACGGGTGACCCACCCTGCCCACTGGCCCCTCTGTGGAGGCTGTGTGGGCGCTGGCCCCTTCCAGAGCCAGGTGGGCCTCTGAGGCAGGATGTGGGAGCCATTTAGGGTGCGTTTTTCAGTCCTGTGGCTTCTCCCTCACCAGATGGAGTCTCTGGGGAGAGTCAGCGGACTCCCTCCCTGGGTCCCGGTGCCAGGGTCGGCATCCACCCCTCAGCAGGCTCACCATCAGCTCAGCAGCCCCCCTGCTGACTGGCCTCTGCGCACCCGGCATTCTGTCTGGCCCCTCACATGTGTGGTCCTGCTTAATCCCCATTTGAGAGACGGGGAAGCTGAGGCACGGAGCAGTTCAAGTGCACCCATGGCCACACATGGCTTCCAGTGGAAGGACCAGGACAGCAAAGAGATGCCCCCCAGCAGGGCAGGGTTGCTGAGGGCCACAGAGAGGCAGGGAGGCCACAGAGGGGCCTGGGGTAAGGGCCGGCGTGGGGCAGGCAGCCTCGCCCCGTTCCCTCGTGGCTTGTTTGCCTTCTCTGTCCTCCATCCAGCTGAGGGGGTGACGACGCTGTCCAGGGAGGCAGGAGGGAGTGAGGGTTCCAGAAGCTGTAACAGGCCAGGGAGCCGACTTTTCCTTCTTAGGGCCGCACCTGCGGCATATGGAGGTTCCCACACCAGGGGTCGAATGAGAGCTGCAGCTGCCGGCCTACACCACAGCCACAGCCACGCCACGCCGGATCCGAGCCGCGTCTGGGACCTACACCACAGCCACAGCCACAGCCACGCCGGATCCGAGCCGCGTCTGGGACCTACACCACAGCCACAGCCACAGCCACGCCGGATCCGAGCCGCGTCTGGGACCTACACCACAGCCACAGCCACAGCCACGCCGGATCCGAGCCGCGTCTGGGACCTACACCACAGCCACAGCCACAGCCACGCCGGATCCGAGCCGCGTCTGGGATCTACACCACAGCTCACAGCAACACCAGATCCTTAACCCACTGAGTGGGGCCAGGGATGGAGCCCACACCTGCACGGATACTCGTCAGATTTGTTTCCACTGAGCCGCGACGGGAACTCCGGAAACGGGCTCTTGCGAGAGAAGGGCAGGACCAAGATCTGCAGCAAACCCCCCACCCCGGGCTCCCAGGGTGGCATCATGCCAGCCTGGGGGTCCCAGCTGGGCCCCATGGGCCATGGCCAGGCCTGGGGTTGGGGCACAGGATTCACAAAATTCAGAAGGTGACCCAGAGCCCAGGGTGGGCCAGACCTAAACAGGGCCGGCCCAGGATCCCTGGGGCTGGTGAGGGGTCTGCACAGGTGGCCCACCTGCCAGTAAACCCAGCCCTCTGCCCTCCCATCCCCTGGCCAGCTGTCTGCAAGAGAGACCCCCGATCCCAATCACTCAGCATCCCCCCAGTTGGGGCGTCCACACGTAGCAGGTCCACGGACAACTGAGCCTGCAGCTGCAAGACAAGACCCCTGCCCTAGCCTCCAGGGCAGCACTCGGGGTAGGCTCTGCCCAGGAAGGAACAAGATGGACAGGGGCCTCCAAAGGTCAGGCCCAGGCCCAGGTCCCCAAAGGGGATGGGACCTGCCCTCAGCCTGACACTCAGCCTCTCTGGACAGAGCGGCCACTTTCCAAGGCCTGTCGACAGGGACCCTGCCAGGCACCCATCCCTGCTGACACACAGCTCACCGCCACCTCCTCCTTGATGCCCTCCCAGATTGCTCAGATGCCAGGATGTTGCCCAAGGAAACCTAAGCCCCCAGATGACAAGGCCCAGGGTGCTGCATGGCCCAACACCCCCGTGAAAAGACAAAAGGCAACTGCCTCTCCGCATGTTCCCTTCTGTTTACCGACGAGGCGACATTCTACCAGGAAACTAAGACACGGAATCAGCCCCACCAGGAGACTTTCTTGTCCCTCTGTGCCCTCCGTGCGCAAGAGCAGCTTGTGGCGTGAGAGTGGCAGTCCTGGCTGGCTCTCTGGCAGGGCATGAGATGGCCAGGGAGGGCCTGAAACGCAGGCCTTGTCATCTGAGTCCCTCAATATGAAGAAGGCCCGGGCTTCCCGGGGGGCCCAGGACACAGGCACTACAGCCCAGGTGACAGGTGGAGGTGAAGGGGGGCTGGGGGCAGCAGGAGGAGAGCTTGCCCTGGGGGAGGGGAACCACGCCAGGAGGTTGCTGGCTCACAGTAGCGATCGATGCGGCCGGAGTCCCAAGCCTCACCCCTGCGAGTGTGGCCTTCCCAGACTCTGCACACAAGCAGGTAAGACCAGAGCGCCCGAGGCCGCGCTGGTGTCCTCATAAAAGGGAGAGGTGGACACAGCGAGAGGGCATGTGATGAAGCGGGTGGAGACAGGGCGAGACGTCCACAAGCCGAGGAACCCCAAGGGCCCCCATGCGAGGGGAGAGGCCTGGAAGCTGCTCCCTCAGGACCTCCGGGAGAGCCGGGCCGGGCTGACCTTGGACGTGTGGCTTCAGTCCACGGGCTCTGCGGCGCTGGGTTCGGTCTGATGTGCTCTTGGCCGCTTTCGCACGGCCGAGCCAGGAGACCCAGAGCACTGGCGGCAGGGTACCCGGCCTCCTCAGGCATCGTCGGCTTCTGTCCGCCGCTTGCCCGAGCCTGGGACACGGGGACCCAGGGGGCTGGGGCCTCGGCCGCCCCCACAGAGCCGCGAGGGAAGGGATTCAGCTGTCTGGATCAATCTAGGGCTGAAACAATGGCACAGGGGCGGGGGGGGGGGGCGTCCAGCGGCCTCGGAGACCCCACGCCCAGTCTATGATCTTCCCCTGATGCCAAAGGAAACCCAAGAGGTGCCTCCTCACGACCCCAGGCCCCCTCACATGACCCTGGCTCACAGCCCCTCCGTCCAGGACCCCCGACCCCTGGGGTGGCACCTGCCACGGCATCTCCAGGACTCACTCCTTCCCCCCTCTCGAGGCCGACCAGGGACCGGGGCTGAGGGAGAAGCCGTCCCTGCCACCGTCCCTACTGAACTGTTCCAGAGACACTCACTGAGCACCTACTGTGTGCACACCCTGGCTGGGGGGGGGGGCGGCCTGGGAGGAGGGAAAGCACAAGGGGCAGTCACCTGCTCTAGACGGCGGGGAGTTGGGGGGGGGGGCAGCCCTGCGCTCAGACCAGAGCGGGGCTGGGCTGGTCGAGGAAGGCATGACCACCCATGGCACAGGGTCCCGGGCTGTGGGGAGGAGCTGGAGGTCGGAGACCGGGGTCCTGGCCTGACCCTGGGGGTCTGGGCCCTGAGGTGAGGGGGCTGGGGAGTGAGGAGAGTGACCACTGTGTCACTGGGGGGGGGGTCGAGGGAGACACCTGTGCTTGTCTGGGTGTGGGGAACACACTCGGGGGACAGGAACCCCCTGGGACTCAGGCTCATAGCCCGAGGGAAGCGTGCAAGATCCAAGGAGAGGCCCCCTGAGGGCTGGAGACAGAGTCCAGGGCAGGCGGACTGCCTGAGCGGGGGCTGGGGCCCAGCTGGGCACAGGCACCCACAGCCTGGGCAGAGGAGGGTGGTGCAGGAGGCAGAGAAGGTCCTGAAGGGGAGGGGAGGGGAGGGGAGGGGAGGGGGAGGCGGAGGCCGCAGGGCGGATGGGGGTGCTGGCAGGCAGAGGACCCATGCTGAGAGTAGGAAGCAGAGCCTGGGTGGGGCCCGGCGATGACCCTGTCCGCAGCGGTCACGAGAGCCCCCGCCCCCGGCAGCCGTCTCAGTTTCTGAGGCGAGTCTGCAGAGCAGGTGGGTGGGCGCTCCTGAGCCCAGAGATGGCCAGCGTCAAGTCCCTGCCATGCCCAGCCCAGCCCAGCGCGGGCCACAGGCTCGGCTCAGCAAAGGCTCCAGCTCTCCGTGACACTGTGCCAGCTTCCTGGGCAGCTGGGCCCTTCCTTCCACGGCCCTCCCCAGACGGTGTGCCCAGAGCACCTGCTAGATGCAGGGCCCTTAGCAGCTCGGACCCGGCTGACCAGGGAGAGGACGCCACCCCGAGCTGTGTCCAGCACCCCTGCCGGCGCCCACCTGGCCCAAGACCCCTGGGTTTAGGCTGAATGACCCCCAACGCAGCATGGGGGCGGCGTGGGGAGCGCGGACGCTGACTTCCAGCACCAGACCGCACCCTCGAGCCCTCCCCAGACGGGCCGCGGCTCCAGGCCTGAGCGACCACAAGGTTCCGGGGAGGTGTTGGGCAAGACGGGAGTGGAGCAGGAACCAGGGCTGGCGGCCGGCTCCAGCCCGGAACCCTCCGCAGCCACAGCCCTCCGCCCTGCCCTGCCTCCTCCCCGGGCCTGTCCTTGCCAGAGACCCCGAGGGGACCCCGCGGGGCTGCCCAGGAGTGGGGAGCGGGGGATGGGCCAGACCTCCGGGGGCAGCTCTCCACCCGAGCCGGGTGCCAGCCGTGGGCAAGGCCCCCTCAAGACTCAGACCAAGCGAGGCCGAGGGCGCGAAGCACCTCCCAGAAGGGCGGAGACGCGGGAAGGAAGCTGCGGAAACGCACCCGGGGATGCGCCCGGCCCTGAGGACCAGCTTCCTGGTGCGGCGGGGGACAGTTCCCGTTTTGAAGCCCTCACCTCGCCCAGTGCAATTCCTGCGCCCACTGCCCCACCCCCACCGAGACACCCAGAGGAACCCGGGGGAAAGATGGCCTGGGAAGCTCAGAGCTTCGCACCTGCTTAGCAGACACAGACGTGCCATCCGCTCCCCACCGCGAAGCCAGAGGCACCGAGTTCGCAGCCCTAGAGGCAGAGGGGGGCGGCCCTTCATTCTGCCTCGGCAGCCCCCAGAGACAGGGAGACTGAGGCGGGGAGACCTGGGGTCACAGGTCTCCAGGATCAGACCACAGGTCTAAGGACAGAACACGAGGGACCCCCATGCCTCACCCCAGGGAGGTGGCCGAGAAGCTCCGAACCCCCCACAACACAGCAGAGCGCGGTGGGGTGGGCGCTGCGCCCGCGGTGCCTCCAGCGGGCACCTGCGCCCACCCGCGCGGCCGTGAGCGGGGTGTTGGCGCGGGAGCTGGGGGCAGGGGGAGCCGACAGGCCTCAGCGGGGACTCCTGTGCTCTCAAGGCCCCCGATCTGGCTGCCGTGTCAGGACGACCCGGGACTCAGGGACACGCAGCCCCTGTCCTATCTTCAGTTCCTGGAGTGTGGAGGCCCTTGCACGTACACTGCCCCGGGGGACAGCCCTCCCCTAGCTGGCCCTCCTCAGGTGCGAAGGAGCCACGGGCATCCAGCAGAGGCCGCCAGCCACCGCATCCTGCCCCCAAGGCGCCACGCCCCCACCGTCCGTCCACCGCGGAGGGAGAAGGCCAGCGGCTTCCTGCGACGGCTGGGCCCGCCCACCTCCGCCCCCACCCCGGGGCTTCTGCAACTTGGAGACACAGCCAGCACACCCCACGGACCAGCCCTAACCTTCCCACGTGACATCTTCAGGAGGGCCTGTCCCCACGCCGAGATGCCTGCAGGCCTCCCCACCGGGGACCACCTGACCTCCCACCACCACGCGCGAAGTAAGCGTCCACCGCAGGGCCTGGCTCCCGCCGTCCCCTGCTCTGGAGCCCCACCCCAGCCCTGCCGAGGACCGCACGCTGGGGACGCGCCTCAAGGGGGTGGCAATCCCACAGACAACCCACCACGAGCCCCAGGCCCCTGTGGGAGCAGAGCAGCCCGCTCCCGCCTGGTCCAAGCTGTTTCACCATGGCTGCTCTGTTGGTGGCGCTGCCCCGGGCCTGACCCCCGGCCGGGCATGGAGCTTGCCGGCTCCACACCCACCCCCGACCCTGTACCAGGAGGTGGGGGCTCCCCTCTGGCCCAGAGAGTATGTGCGCAGAGCCAATGGAGGGAGCGGTGGGCCAGGCCTGGCTCTGCAGGAGGCCAGCGCAGGCAGTGACCAGGGAGAAGAGCCTGTTCTAGAAGCCAGCCCGCAGGGGTGCAGGTCGGGCCAACCGGAGAGGAGAGGCAGGGCTCGTCTGTGGGACAAGGGGACAAGGGCCTGCTCCCTGGGTGGTTCAGACCAAGGCGGCACAGGGCCAGCAGGGGGGCGCTCTGGTCATTCTCAATGGAGTAAACAGCCAGGTCCAGTGGCCTGTCTCATCGTCTGTGAAAAGGGACGGCCACATGCCACCTGCTCAGGGCACATGGGCCACCCACAGACTGGTCAGGACTGTCCCGGGCACAGTGGGAAATAAACAGGACGCCTGGGGAGTTCCCGTCGTGGCGCAGTGGTTAACGAATCCGACTAGGAACCATGAGGTTGCAGGTCCGATCCCTGGCCTTGCTCAGTGGGTTAGGGATCCGGCGTTGCCCTGAGCTGTGGTGTGGGTCGCGGACGCGGCTCGGATCCCGCATTGCTGTGGCTGTGGTGTAGGCTGGCGGCTGCAGCTCCGATCGGACCCCTAGCCTGGGAACCTCCATATGCCACGGGAGCAGCCCTAGAAAAGGCAAAAAAGACAAAAAACAAAAACAAAACAGGACGCCTGGCTCTGCTCCTCCTGGACGCCAACCCTCCTCCAAGCCAGCCGCGGGATGCTGTCCGGGGGTCCCCACCTCCGCGTCTGAGCGCCAGGCCTCTCCAGATGGGGATCCCTCCCAGTAGCGCCTGCCCTCACTCCACAGCTGCGAGATCGGTCCCGTTCCTCCTGGAGAGACTCGTGACGTGTCGGGACGGAGTCGCCTGCTCCGCAGATTCACAGGACGGTCCTTCATGCCTCTGGGGACCGTGAAACCTCCACCTTCTCCTCCACAAACATCTAACTGCACGAAGAGACCCCAATCTCAGGCACCAGATGCCAGAGACAGGAGCCCCTTCCCCCAGAAAAAGCAGCACCACGGGAAGACGTGATAAGGGGGACCCCGCCCGGCCCCTCCCTCAGAGCCGACGACCAGTCCGTGCTGGGCGGGCCGGGCCGGGGGCCACATCGCCTCCCACACACGCGCATCCCTGTCCTGCCAGGAGAGCGGAGCTGGGCCGTGTTTACAGGCCACAGAAAGCTACAGCCACAGGCATGCAATTTATAGATGACACACAATTTCAAGTCAACACAAAGGGCTTTTTCAGACTGATGATTTTGTTGCCTCCACAGAAAGGATATGATTGTTACGACACAGTCACAAAGAAGACCCGGAGAAGGAAACCAGGACAAGCTTCCTCAACATCCACTGTTCAGGATTCAAACCCCCCCCTCGCCACCGGCATAGAATCAGGGGGCATCAGACACCCGACGAGATCGGGGACCGCGTCCCACGGCCAAGCTGGCTGGGACTTTTTGACCCTGGGTATCAAGCAGTCATTCTCCGGCGTCTGCCAGCAAAAAGGAGCAAAGCCAGAGCCAAAGATTCGGAAAAAGAGATTTAAACGCAGTCCTGAGAAAACACGCCCCTGGCTGGGGTGGTGTGGACGTTAGTTAACACACAGACAACTCCCGTGCAGCCCGTCAGGGACCCGGGGCTGGGCCCGTGTCTCCCAGCTCACAGAGAGGTGGTGCTGTCGGCAGGGCAGCGGGCCCGGTGCCACGGCACCCCCCGTGCCCGGGAACCTGCAGCCCCACGTGGCAAAGGCGACTCTTCAGGGGCCGTTATGGACCTTGAATTGGGAGGTGATCCTGGGTCATGGGGGGCGGGGGGACCAGGGTGAGGAAGAGGGAAGACGTTGAGCCAGGGCCCCTCTAGCGGGGAGACGGCAGAGGACCCCCTGCACTTCCGGGGGGGGCCAGGCCCTCTGCGGCCTCCAGGCTGCAGCATGAATGCGTTGTTCAGGCTGGAATCTGCAGTGACCTCTGAGCGAGGAACTCCCTGACCTGCTTTTGCTGTTTTTTTTTGTCTTTTCTAGGGCCGCACCCATGTGGAGGTTCCCAGGCTAGGGGTCTAATCAGAGCTGTAGCCACCAGCCTACACCACAGCCACAGCAACCTAGGATCCAAGCCGCGTCTGCGAACTACTACACCACAGCTCACGGCAACGCCAGGTCCATAACCCATGGAGCAAGGCCAGGGATCGAACCAGCAACCTCATGGTTCCTAGTCGGATTCGTTAACCACTGCGCTACGAGGGGAACTGCCCTGACTTGTTTTGCACACTGCCTTCCTAAACCCATGTTGGAAACGCGTCCCAACCGCCGGGCTCTCCTCGGCTGTGGGACCTCACGGCATTGCTAGACGAGCAGACGCCCCCCCTGCCAAAGGCGGGGGCACAGCAGCAGAGAGGAGGCCCGTGCCCCGTGCTCCCCAGGCTTCCAGAAGGTGGTCGTGGGCCCAGGTCTGACCACGCGGCCAGACCGCTCCAACCCCCCTCCCGCCTGAAGACACTTGCAAAACATTCTGGAAGCTGTCTCTGGGCACCTGCTGACAATGTCACTGGCTCGCTGTGACAAGTACGTATGAGAAACAAAACACATTCTCACATGACACGCAATAGACGACCAAGAATAGCTGGCGGGAGCCTTGGCAAGAGCAGACAGGACGTCTGGACCCTAAGCCTCATGTTTTTAGCAGCTGGGACCCAGGAGGTCACGGCGGTGCTGCTCCCTTGCAGGAGCCCGACTGTCCACAAGGGCTGGCTTCTGACTCCTCGGTGGCCCCTGACTCTGAGACCACGTCTGCACGCCCTCTGCTCAAGATTCATAAATGTCTTCCAGCGTGGAAAGCTACCCAGTCACGTACACAGAAAGTTCAACTACAAAGACATCAGTACAAAATTTCTTTTTTCTTTTTTTTTGCTTTTTAGGGTCGCACCAGAGGCACATGGAACTTTCCAGGCAAGGGGCTGAATCAGAGCTGCAGCTGCAGGACTACACCACAGCCACAGGCACACCAGATCCGAGCCCTGCCTGCAACCTACACCACAGCCACAGCAGTGCCAGATCCGAGCCCTTAACCCACTGAGCGAGGCCAGGGATCAAACTGCGTCCTCATGGACTAGTCGGATTAGTTTCCACTGTGCCACAATGGGAACTCCCCAATTTTTCTTATTTTTGGTCTTTTCAGGGCTTTTTTGTTCCATGTGGAAGTTCCAGGCTAGGGGTCGAAGTGGAGCTGCAGCTGCCGGCCTACACCACAGCCACAGCAACACCAGATCCGAGCCGCATCTGTGACCTACACCACAGCTCACAGCAATGCCGGATCCCTGACCCACCGAGGGAGGCCAGGGATCGAGCCTGCAGCCTCAGGATACAAGTCAGATTCATTTCCGCTGTGCCACAACAGAACTCCCCCAAGCATTTTTTTTAACTCTTTATTTTGAAATAATTCCAGATTTCCAAAAGGTTAGAGAGACAGGCCGGCGTGTGGGCACCCTTCCCCAGAGGACCGCCTCTGAGCGCCACCTGGCCTGCGGGTCCTCAGGCCTCCCAGGACCCTGGCCCCGGCAGGCGCCTCTGAGGCGCACCCGTCTTCCCGTCACAGCTTGTCCCTCGGGCCCGGCTGGCCTGCGTGTTCTCACTACACTGAGGTGATGCCGTCCTGCCAAGAAAACCGCAGAAGTGACCCTGCACCTTCTCGGGGCGTCAGGTGGCGGGGGTAGGGCCGTGGGGACCACGCCGACCCCTCACTGCTGAGCAGGTGCCTGCAGGGCGGCCTCCAGACCAGCGAAGCTGCTGCACAGCACATGCCCCCATCCCAGGCCACCGACACTCCCGGGCTTGCAGGTGGCGTCTCCTGCCCCCAGGCTGGCGGGAACCCAGAGGGGCTGCCCTTCCCGCACCGAGGCTTAGTTACTCGCTTCCATCAGCACGGACTCCTGGACAGGAGCTTATTTTGTGGGCTATACCCCGTTTCCGCCACTTATGCTGTGCCAATGGGAGCTCCGAGACCTGTTCTTCAAGAAGCCCCGTCATGTTTCAGCCATTCCTTCCCCTATCCCATTTTTTTTGGTGGGGGGGTCTTTTGTCTTTTAGGGCAGCACCTGCGGCACATGGAGGTTCCCAGGCCAGGGGTCGAATTGGAGCTGCAGCTGCCGGCCTACACCACAGCCACAGCAACGCAGGATCCGAGCCTTGTCTGCGACCTTCACCACAGCTCACGGCAACGCCAGATCCTTCACCCACGGAGCGAGGACAGGGATCGAACCCATGTTCTCATGGATACTAGTCAGGTTCATCAACCACTGAGCCACAGAGGGAACTCCAGCAATTCCTACCTTTCCGGCGTAAGAGGCTCCCCTGGCTTTCTGGGCCTTGGGCCTGGACTCAGCCATTTCTTCCAGGAGTCCTGGTTCCTCCCGAGAGGGCTGCCTCAGACCTAGAGCCGGCCGCGGGGTGCACCGTGCTGCTGGGGTCGCTGCCTCTAGCCCCTCAGTGCCCACAGCCGGGGAGACGTCCAGACAGACAGACAGACACACACACACACACACACAGCTGCCACCCACTTCTCCAGCCGCTGCCTTTGCAGACGTCAGGGATCCGGGACCCCACACAGTCGCTGTCGTTACCCACAACACAGCTCCAGCTTCTCCCAGCCCGGAACTCGGGCCTCAGAACTGCTGCCCTCGTGAAAAACAAGCGCACTTCAAGTCTTGTCTCTCGGTGCCCAGCTTTTGTCGCAGCACCGTTTTCCAAGGTTACCTGGGCGAGCCCCATCTCGCCAGCCCCTCCAGGTGGGCAGGGCCTGCCTGGGCAACAGGGCTGTCACTGCTGCTGTCCCACAGCCGGTCCGCTCATGAGTCGACGGCACCCAGAGGCACAGAGAGGTGACACCCCCGTCCCCACCCTGCCCTGTGCTGACCGTCATAGCATCCGCTTTGCCCTCCCGGTTTCTTTGGCTCCAGCATGCAAGGGTCTCCCTAGTCCAGCCCCCACCCCCACTGCCATGCTCTCTGGGCCTGACGCGCCCACTCCAGATGCTCAGGGCGCCGTCTCCAAGCAGCTCAGGGGATGAGGGCGGGCGTTTAGGTCTGTTGATGCTTTGTAATTACAAACAACGAACGCTGTGCGTGTGCAACATGTCGGAAAATACAATATATTTTCAGAGTTCCCACTGTCGCACAGCGGAGACAAATCCAACTAGTAACCCTGAGGTTGCAGGTTCGATCCCTGGCCTTGCTCAGTGCGCTGAGGATCTGGCATTGTTGTGGCTGTGGTGTAGGCCGGCAGCTACAGCTCCCACTGGACCCCTAGCCTGGGAACCTCCAGATGCCATGGGTGCAGCCCTAAAAAAAAATGAAAAGAAAATACAAAATATGTTCGTGATTCAGTTAACCAAAAACCAAGACTTTTCATAAACTAACTAAAAATACGGAAAAAACGTGCAGCACAATTGGAAGCGTGAGGCAGAGGACGGCTGAGGAGTGACAGACGGAGTGCTTGGCGCTGAACCACCAACGGGGCAGCGGTGCTAGGTGAGGGGCCCCCTCCGCCCCCGGAAATGGGACCAGGACTGTCGGGGAGGGCGTGACCCCGTACGGCCTCCACCGAAGGACGCGGACAGCGCCTGGACGCAGCCAAGGAGCAGCGCTTCCCAGAGCCCAGCCTGGTCACCAGGCAGAAGCGGAGCTCGGGCTGGCTGTCCCCACCAGCCATGGCCGGCCCCTGTCCCAGCGGGGACGACCTGGATCCTCCCACCACCACCTCCCACTGGCCTCGTCCAGGCAAACAGGCCTCACCCTCGGGCACGGCGCCCTGCTGTGGTTCTGAGCCCACGCGGCGTCACCCCAGACACTCGCTGCAGGTCTGCACACCTGTGACGTCTGTTCTGACGGCGCTCCGGGCAGCGGGCAGTGGGCACGGGCTGCTGCAGCGCCGGCCGGGGGCTCACGAGCGTCCTCAAAGGCCTGGGAGGCCACATGTGCAAAACGACTGACCCACGGAGACATTCTGTCTCTCAGCGACAGCAAATGCGTTCTTGGAACCAACCCAACATCTAGTTTTACAAACACGGTCTGATATGAACCAGAAAACGAGCCTTGATCAGACAGATACTCGGTGCCAGGCGTCACCATAAAAAAAAAATCGAGACGTCAGATACGTCAAAAGCCCATTTCCCACTTCTGGGCTCGTCCTCTGTTCTTGTTAAAAAAAGGAGGTGAGGGGCACTTGTGTCTGCGTCCAAGATACGAAGAGGAACCCGAGTGCTGGGGGACGACTTCCCGACGACCCATGTGCCCAACGACGACACTGCGACCCTTTCGCACGTCACACACAAAACGCGCCGAGACCGCGATGCGAACCAGCGTCCCCAGGAGCCCGAGCTGACCAGTCGCTGGGCGCACGCCACATGGCAGCCACCTCCGCGGGAGCCCGTCACACCCGCGACTTCAGACGCACCCAACGCCGCGGGGTCGGCAGGGCTGTGGCGGGGCGACGGGTTTCCGACATCCTCGGGAGCGTCGAAGACCAGCCCCTGCCCGGCCACGAGCTGCGTCCTCGGGGAGGGGCGTCCGTTCTGACTTCCAGCGGCATCTGGCGGGCGCCCCCAGAGCCCCCCCACCCCGAGCCGTGGTACCAACACGCCAGCCGCCGGGGGCGGGGTCGTCCGGACCCCCCACAGCTGTGCGGCCTTTCACCAGGTTCAGTCTCGGTCAGACTTTCCGTCCTTCAAATCTCCAAAGCCCAGTTTTTCCAGGGGCTCCTGTGCCATCAGCTGCCTGGAAGGGAAAGTGAGAGCCGTCAGAGTGGGTGTGTCTGGGGTGGGGGCGACGCCAGCCCATGTCCTGCCACCGAGTCACCCGGCCACTCCGTCCTGGGAGCAGTGCTGCACCCCCACGGGACCGAGAGGACCCCAGCCTCACAGCCACATGCCAGGCCTCCTCTCCCCGGCCAATGCCCCTCTGGGCCTGGGGTGGCTGCTGATGGAGGGCACATGCACAGTGGGGTCCCCGCAGGATGCGAGAACCCCCTGCCCCAACCCCAGAAAAGAGGTTTTTAAAAAAGGGTGTGGGGTGTTCACTGCAACATGGAAATAACCTAAATGCCCCTCGACAGAGAGGCAGATAAAGAAGACAGGCTCCGTATACACAATGGAATACTACTCAGCCATTAAAAGGGAGGAAATACTGGCATCTGCAGCAACGTGGATGGACCCAGAAACGACCCTGCTGAGCGAGGTCAGGCCGACAGTGAGACACCAGCATCCACTGCCGGCACTGACGTGTGCAATCCGATAAAAGGACACAATGGACTTCGTGGCAGAACAGGTGCTGACTCACAGGCTTTGAAACACCGATGGTTCCAAAGGAGACAGGGTGGGGAGGGGATGGGCTGGGGTTTGGGATGGACACGCGGTAAACCTGGGTTGCGACGATCGCTGGACAACGACACGTGCAACTGAGTAATAAAAAATGCTGCCAAAATTTAGAAAAATACAAAGTCACTGTGAGCCAAAATACTACATAAATAAATAAAGAAGCGTGTGGAGGAGTTCCCACCGTGGCTCAGTGGAAATAAATCTAACACACATGAGGACACAGGTTTGATCCCTGGCCCCGTTCAGTGGGTTAAGTATCCAGCACTGTCGTGAGCAGCGGTGTAGGTCACAGATGCGGCTCGGATCCCGTGCTGCTGTGGCTGTGGCGCAGGCCAGTGGTTACAGTTCCAACTCGACCCCTAGCCCGGGAACCTCCATGTGCCACAAGTGGGGCCCTAAAAAGACAAAGAAAGGGGGATGGAGGAGTTCCCGCTGTGGCGCAGCGGGATGGGCAGCATCTGCACCGCCGGGATGCAGGTCTGATCCCACTCAGCACAGTGGTTAAAGGACCCAGTGTTGCCACAGCCGAGACTCGGCGCTGATCCCGGGCTGGGGATCTACATACACCTCGGGGCGGCCAAAAACAGTAAAAAAAACACCGACCCCGGGGGGAACGCAGGTGTGGAGGAGCAAAGCCCCAGATCCTGACACTGAACCTGGCTGACGCTACCAGGGGTCAGGCCACCCCTGGCCTGGAACGTTTTTGTTAAAAACAAACTGAAAGTCTCCAGTCGAAATAAACGACCGCGGCAGAAACACACAAGCCGGCCAGCCAGCCAGACGTCGCCCGAGCGGTCCTGAGGCCACCTTGAACTGTGGAAGCCGCCGAGCCGCCGGCTGCGTCCCCGTCTCCTGCCGTCCTCAGCAGCCCCAGAAGGCTGCTCCAGCGAAGCCGTGCTGAGCCCTGACAGGCTCCCTCCCGGGGCAAACGAGGGAAAAAGAGGCCCTCTGGCTGGTCCTGCCTGAAAGCCCTTGTCAGGACAGCCAGGGGCAGCTCTGGGCGCCAGACCAGCCAAACCCTCCAGAGCGGCCTCAGGAGGGAGCGGAAGGCGCTGTGCTGGCCCAGAGACAACTGCCCCGAGCTCCAGGGACACAGCTCAGACCCTCACGGGGGCAGACACCAGCTGCAAAGGATCGCCAGGGCACAGCAGCACCGAGAGGAAACTCGCTGGGCCACTGAAAGACAGTGACTGCTAGGCGTTCATGTGCTCCTTAAAGACGGCAGGAGCCGCCTGCAGGCCTTTCGTCAAGCCTCACCCCCAGGAGCCTGAGCAGCTCAGAAGGCACGACAAGGGGGTCACTTGAGGGCCCTGCGCCCAGAAGGTCCATCAGCCTCGAAGTCCCAAACGTCCACAGCCAGCCTTCAACACACCTGCGGCCTGAAAACCACAGCAGGTCCTGCCCGGAGCGGAGCGTGAGTTCACTCCGGGAAAATGAAACAGGGCTCGGAGTGGACGGATTTACGTCAACCTGCCTTCAGACAAGGCTTCTCACGACTGGACTCCTTAGCGAGCTAATGAAGGGCTCAAAAGGCAGAAATAAGACTTCCCACCCCGTGGAGTTCCCGTCGTGGCACAGTGGTTAGAGACTCCCACTAGGAACCATGAGGTTGCGGGTTCGATCCCTGGCCTCGCTCCGTGGGTCAGGGATCCGGCGCTGCCATGAGCTGTGGTGTAGGTCGCAGACTTGGCTCGGATCCCACGTGGCTGTTGTGCAGGGCGGTGGCTACAGCTCCGATTAGACCCCCTAGCCTGGGAACCTCCATATGCCGTGAGTGCGGCCATAGAAAAAAGACAAAAAAAAAAAAAAAAAAAAGAATTCCCACCCCAGAAACGTAGTTATAGATTACATGCTTTTCCCATTAAGGTTTACGATCATTCTCATTTTAAGTAAAATCTCCACGGATCAGTTCGTCACATTTTTTTCTCTTTTTTTGCTTAAAGCTGTGCTCTGGTGAATTCTGGTTAAGACAGGAGGACGCATTCATCTTTCCTCATTTCTTACACGGCCACTGTCCTCCCTGTCATCCTGCTAACAGCTCTGAGCCTGCGTGGAACGAAACAGCAGAACACATATTTTCAGAGTCTGAGAATGTGAAAGCAACAAGCAGTGCACCCACAACCTTAAATCTTCTGACTCAGTCAGCACTTTTACGATGTATGATTCTGAGCCCTGGGTGGCATGTCAGCAGCGCCCAAATTTGGAAGGAAATACTCTGAGGAATGCAATCACGCCCAAAGCTATCCCTGGAGAAAAGGTTCCCACGATTGCTAAACAACTCTGAGTAGCTTTAATCTGACAAGCCTCAGTTTCAGAGGCCAGCAGCTCTACAGGTCTGAAACACAAGCCAATCAAGGCTCGAGTGAGGCCCACCCCAAGCACCTCCAGGGCGAAACGTCGGGGCAGGAGACCTGGGAAGGGGGAGAAGTTACAAACAATTGCTCAGGGAGAGAAGTTACCAGTAATTGCTCGCATGTACTTGCCTCTCCATCCTGCATTCTAAATATTCTTTTGATTCATTTCTGCACAAAGCATTTTCAAAGTTATTGTCACGGAGACACTTCATGAACTTCTCCTTAAAGCTTTTACATTCACCTAGAGAAAAAAAAGGAAAAATGTTTTGGGTTTAAAGTGAAAACATGACCTGCTCGCCCAGCGGTTGCCTTCACGGAGTTCCCAGGTGGTGGCGTTGTCGCTGCACCGGTTCCCGGTCGCTGCTGTGGCGTGGGTCACGTGCCGCGGGCGCGGCCACACAAAACAAAACAAAACAAAACAGAACAGAACAAAACTGGCTGCCTCCAGAAATACGCTGAAAGCGACCACGGAGAAGGTGCCCCGTGGAGAATCAAGGACAGGAAAATGGGAGCGAGCACGCGGGGAGCGGACGCTGGGGAGCTCCCCGCAGGATTCTTTCGACTTTGCCGTGTGTTTAGACTAGTTCACTGTAAAACGGTGGCCAACAAAAAGCCACCGATAAGCCAATTTTCGAAGCCTTAAGTTTCCACGGAGGCTTTCCCCCAGGGTGAGTCAAAACTCCGCAATGCCGGCCCCAAACGTGCGGCGACCGGGACGGTTTTTCAGTTCTGCACAAGACAGTTTAACGCCCTGCGAGCTTCACACGCTTAAAACATTTTACTGACGCAACGTCGGCCCCAGAGCACCGGAGGCCGGGACTCCGCGCCCCCTTCCCCGGCCGGAGGGCGCAGCCGGGACCCGGCGGAGCCGAGCCGAGCGTCCGCGGCCCCGACGCCAGCGCCGCCCCGGCCGCGCGGCTCCACCGGGCCGGTCCAGGGCCGCGCGGGTCCGGCCTGGGAGCCCCGACAGCCGGCGCTCACCAAAGTGATCCAGCGGGAAGCTGCCCTTGTCCGGGGGCCGCGGCTGGAAGCTCTTGGACCCAAAGTTCATGGCCGTCGACATGATGGCAGCGCCTAGAGTCTCCCAGCGCGACGCACGCCCTACGGAGGGCGGCCGGCCGAGCGCCGAGCAGGCCCCGCAGGAGCGCCGAGCACGTCGAGCGGCTAGAGGCCCTGCGTCGCCTAGGCCCCGCCCCTCGCCATGCAGGGCCCGCCCTCGCCGCCAGGCCCCGCCCCTTGAGCCCAGGCACCTTCCCCAGGCTCTGAAAGGGCCGTTTCCAAGCTGGTCGCCTCTAACCCTCGCCGCAACCCAGTGGGGGCGGGAGAGGGGGGGTTCCGGCCATCACTTTATGGTGAGGAGACGGAAGTTCAGAGAGGTGCAGCAAGTTGCCCAAAGACACACAGCAGACTTGCACTGTCCTGGCAGGCTGTGTCTGCCGGGGCCTCTCCGGGGCGCCGGGGCCTAATCCTGGCACTTATCTGATGAGAAGGAAGGAGTATTAGCTTCCTGGAGCTGCCGTCACAAAGAACACAGTCTGGGAGGCTTAGAACAACAGGATTTCTCAGCTTTGAGGTCCAGATGTCAGAGATGAAGGTGTGTCCTGACCATCCTCGTTGGCACCTCCTGGCGCTCCTTGGCTTGTAGATGCATCACCCATCTCTGCCTCATCCCATGGCATTCTCCCCGTGGGTCTATGTCCAAATTTCCCCCTTTTATTTTGCTTTTTTGTTTTTTTCTAGTTCAGGGCCCGTTTTTTTTTTTTTTTTTTCCCTGTATGTAATATATTTTTATCTATTATTTTTAAAGTGTTTATTAGAGTTGATTTACAATGTTCTGTCAATTTCTGCTGTACAGTAAATTGACCCAGATATATATACACATTCTTTTTTTTTTTTTTTTTTTGGTTTCTTTTTTGTCTTTTTGCCATTTCTTGGGCTGCTCCCGCGGCATATGGAGGTTCCCAGGCTAGGAGTCAGATCGGAGCTGTAGCCGCCAGCCTACGCCAGAGTCACAGCAACGTGGGATCCGAGCCGTGTCTGTGACCTACACCACAGCTCACGGCAACGCCGGATCCTTAACCCACTGAGCAAGGCCAGGGATCGAACCCGCCACCTCATGGTTCCTAGTCGGATTCGCTGACCACTGCGCCACGACGGGAACTCCTATATACACATTCTCCTTCTCACATTCTCCTCCATCCTGTTGGATGACCTCATCTTAACTAATTACACCTGAGATGACCCCGGTCCCAAAAAGGTCACATTCTAAGGTAGTCGGAGTTAGGACTTCAACATATGAATTTGGGGAGACACAGTTCAACCGATAAAAAAAAGTGAAAACGCGTCATAAATAGGTAACCCCTGACACTTATTTATTTTTGCCATAATGGCAGCAGTAACGAGTAAAGGGGCTCCGTGGAGACCCCCGCTCTGCCCAGCGGAGCTCCTCCCAGCCCTGTACCCTGGCCTGTACCTGCGCCACCCCCATGCCACCACTGAATCACTGGCGCCAGCCCAGCGGTGAGCCAGGCCCGGGACGTGACCAGCACGTGGGGTCCTCAGCATCACAGAGTCACCTGCTGTTTCCTCTGGACGAGCTGCGTTACCCCGGGGCTCTCACGTGACCAGCACCAATGCTCCTCGAAAGTCAGGGTCTTGCGGAGAGGCCCCCCGCCAGCCGGTCTCCATAACCTCGCCCCCCCCCCGCCCCCGGGCCTGGCCCCGCCCCCAGACGCGTTCCAGCCCCGCCCTGCACCCACTTGCAGGGCCTCCTGACCGAAGTCCGCTGGGTGCCCCGTGTGTCCGAGCTGGCGGGCCTTGGGCGGGTGGGTGTCCGCGGGCGAGCCTGGGGCTGCTGGGAAAGCCCGATCCTCTTGTCCGGGCCTTGATCCTCTGGGCCTCTGGGCCACTTAAAACTACAAAGGATGACTGTACCTGTTCCTGTCATGTAACCAAGCGTCTACACCGCTGGACTCAGGGACCGAGCACTGAGTTATTCATTAATGCGTTTCCAGAGCTGCGAACAATAGAAGCTTTCATTACCCAGCAAATGGTTCTCTTCCACTTGATGGGATCACACCGCTTAGCAGTCAAAGGGACAGCCCTCCCCTCCCCACCAGGCCTGCCCTCGCGGCCTCTCCATCTGGCAGCCCTGAGGGATCGGTAAAGCCTCAGAGGCCCAGGGACCTGGAGGCAGCAGCCAGCTTTTAAGGGACACGCCTGTGCCTGGCACGTGAAACACCTCTCATTTGCTGGGGTGCTTCACAGGCAGCCCTGGGGGCCCACAAGAGTGTCTGGCACACAGTAGGTGCTCAAACATTTTTTTGAAGAATGAACACAGCTAGGCAGGTGTTATCATCCTCATCTCAGATAGAGACGCCCAGAGGTCAAGCCGGGGGTTATGCGGCCAGCATACGAGTTATCAACTGCTGCATAACAAACAGCCCAGACTCACTGGTGTAAAAGAGCAGGCATTTGCTCTGCTCGTGAACTTGCAGTGAGGGCTGGGAACCCCTTGAAGGCCGAGCACACATGGCTGGGAGTGGGGGACAGTGGGGTTCAGCCCCTCTACAGCTGCTGGGCTTCCTCACAGCATAGTGGCCGGGGCGGCACATGAGGGGCCCAGGAGATGCAGGTGGATGCTGCATCAACTCAGTGGTCCAGCCTCCGAAGTCACACAGCCGTGCCTCTGCTGCCGTCACAAGCCCTCACCCAGATTCAAGGGCAGAGCCCCTGCGCTCCATGGGCAGATGGCAAATTATAACAAGGGCTGGTGGGCTGGGCGCACTGTTGGAAGAGGCCCTCTGCCTCAGCTGACTAGTGGACAAGGGGCTGAGTGTGGAACCAGACCCCTCTGGGGAAGACCCCTCCCCCCCAGGGATCAAGGCTAGGTGTGACCTGAGCCCCAGTCAGAGCAATGGGACCCCCCGCCAGTCATGTCTGACCAGAACCATCCCCAGGCTTCTGCTCGAGCACCAGGACAAACCCAGTGGGACTGTCCACTGGACAGCTGGCAGGAGGCAAGCCTGGGTGGCAGGTGGTTGTTGCCACGATGGGCAGAGAGCCACCTGAGGGTGAAGCTGGCAGACCCAAGAGCGAGAAGGCGTCGGAATCATAATGACGTCATTTGGCCCCTGGATCAACCCTTGCCTGAAACCGGTATCACTGTCTTTCCTCGTTAATAAGTTCTGATGTCAAAGTGTAATTTTCAGAAGGCTCTCAGACAAATATGTTCGTGTCAGAGTTTTATCTAACCCATCAATGAGGGAACTTGGCCAGACGGCAGGGCTGCTTCAAAGACAAACATCCAAACCGTGCCTATCCTTGTCTGGTCAGAGGAGAACGAGCTGTAGGGTCGGACTGCTGAGCTGGACTCCAGGCAGGTTAACATCTCACAGACAATAAAGGGCAGCCTTTGGGGTTACCTGCCACACAGAAATCATTTGCGTTTTATGGGAACCACTTGAAGCTTTCCGATTTTCTTTCTTTCTTTCCTTTCTTTCTTTCTTTTTTTTTTTTTTTTTTTGTCTTTTGTCTTTTCAGGGCTGCACTCGCGGCATATGGGGGTTCCCAGGCTAGGGGTCGAATCGGAGCTGTAGCTGCCGGCCTGCACCACAGCCACGGCCACCAGATCCGAGACGTGTCTGCAACTGCAGTTGCAGCAGTGCCAGATCGTTACCCCACTGAGCGAGGCCAGGGATGGAACCTGCGTCCTCATGGATTCTAGTCTAGTTCTTAACCCGCTGAGCCACAATGGGAACTCTCTCTAGAAGGAGCTCTGTAAGGGCCTGAGATGGAATGACAGACAGGCAGCAGTAACAGAGAAGGGAGAGGCTTCTGCACGATCCTGGCCCATTGTTTCTCTAAAAATAAGAAGCAGGGAGTTCCCCAGTGGTCTAGTGCTTAGGACTTGGTGCCTTCATGGCCGTGGCCCACGTTCAGTCCCTGGTCTGGGAACTGACATCCCACGTCAAGCTGCTGCATGCCATGGCCAAAAAGGAAATGAAATGGAATATAAGGTAGTGAAGCAAAGCAAAATAAAATGGTATATTTTTTAAAAATAATTGAAAGTGAACGAGTTCCCTTGTGGCTCAGTAGGTTAAGGGTCTGGTGTTGTCACTGCTGTGGTTCAGGTTCCATCCCTGGCCTGGGGACTTCCGCATGCCATGAGCGTGGCCAAAAAAAAGTTGATTTTTTTTTTCCTGGTCTTTTTTAGGGCCGCACCCGTGGCATATGGAGGTTCCCAGCCTAGGGGTCAAATCGGAGCTACAGCCGCCAGCCTACACCACAGCCACAGCCATGCCAGATCTGAGCCGCATCTGTGACCTACACCACAACAGCTCATGGCAACACCGGATCCTTAACCCACTGAGCAAGGCCAGGGATCGAACCTGCAACCTCATGGTTCCTAGTCGGGTTTGTTAACCACTGAGCCACAACGGGAATGCCATACATTGATTTTTAAATCAACTATATTTTAATTTGAAAATATATTTCAAAATAAAAAGAAAAGTATGCGGCAGGGGGCAGGGGGCAGGCGGAGACTCTGGGGTGACAGGACAGCGCTGTCGGGAACGTGGCGAAGGTTCCAGGGGTGCGTGCTTGTCTTGGGCTCCAGCTCCACCCTTCAGCACGTGAGGGTTTCGGTCGTGAATAAACTTGTGGAAGAAGAAGGCGGGGCACCAGAGGGGGCCAAGCATCTCCGAGGGACCCGGGAGGGAGAGGCCCGGGAGGGCAGGGGACGTTCTCGGGGACATGTGGGACTTCCTACTGAGACGCAGGAGGGGCCACACCAACACCCGTCCCCAGAGTCTGCGGGGGGTGGCAGCAGGTTCCCGGGACAGGAGATGGGCCCCTGGCCTCTGCAGGTGTCACGGAGGGAAGAGTGTCCAGACGGGGTGACCCAGGACCGCCGAGGGGCGCCAACAGCCCTGGGGACAGGAGGGTCGCCCGTCCTTGGCCCAGCTGCCCCTGAGCCTGCCGTGGCACCGGCCCGGCCCACGTGCACCAGGCAGCCCAGCAAGGAAGACCATCTTGCCCAGCCTGCCGCAGCCCCGGACCTCCAGGTGTGGCCCGTGCCACAGTCGCAGGCAGGACCCTCTCCGGGGGTGGGGCAGCGAGGGGCGCAGAGAGGGGGCAGCAGCTCTGGCAGGGGGTCTGGGAGAAAGGAGAGGCGCCTGTGTCGTTGCTGTGGCTGCTTCAGGCTGGGGGTGGGGGCGGCACCAGATGAGCTGGGGGGATGCAGGCTGGGACGTGAGGATGATGGGGGGGTCACTGGGAGGGGCGGCCAGGGTGAGGCCACCGCACTCGGGGCCCCACGGACCCTGCAGACAGACAGACGGCACAGCCCACCTGCAGGTAGGGCAGACCCGAGCCCCAGTGGGACGGGATCCCACGAGGACCGGTCTGGACTCTTCTAGAACCTTCCCTTCCCCCATCCAGCACCCCACTTTGGCTCCCCTAAGGTGACAAAGCTGTGTGATTCCAAGACTAGGTCACAGGTCATAGGTCATTGGCTGTGGCCTCAATCTCTCACTCACTCACTCTTTTTTTTTTTTTTTTTTTTTGTCTTTTTGCCATTTCTTGAGTCGCTCCCACGGCATATGGAGGTTCCCAGGCTAGGGGTCAAATCGGAGCTGTAGCCACCGGCCTACACCAGAGCCACAGCAACGTGGGATCCAAGCCGCATCTTCGACCTACACCCCAGCTCACGGCAACGCCGGACCCTTAACCCACGGAGCAAGGGCAGGGATCGAACCCGCAACCTCATGGTTCCTAGTCGGATTTGTTAACCACCGCGCCACGACGGGAACTCCTCACTCACTCACTCTTGAAGCTTAAAAACACAAGTCCCCCAAGCCGGGGTTCCTGAGGTCGGGGGTCCGAAAGGGCCCCAGCAGTCCCCCGCCACCCCCGGGAAACCTCCCTGTGTTAAGGTCACACGGTGAGCTGCCTCTGTTCCATTTTCTGCCCTAAACGCCTTGTGCTGGCACCTGACACCTGCACAGCCTGGCGCTGTCACCCTGCCGACCTCCCCGGGTTCCCAGGCCCGTGAGTGTCCCCACTGTTCTCCCTTCGCCGGTCAGGAGGCCACTCAAAGTTGATGCCGTGGGGCTTCACCGCCCGCGCACCCTGCGCCGGATGGGGCCTGCTAATGCCTCCCAGGTGAGCCCCGCTTCCTCCTCCAGGACCTCCAGCCTGTGCCCGCAGGGAGGGCCTTGACACCGGCCACTCAGCTGAAGGATCCGGAGGCCGAGCAGTTCCAGGCGTCCTCTGTGACCGTAAACCCGCAGCCGTGCAGTCTGCCCGGTAGTGAGCAGCCCGTCGGGGGAGGTGTGCACGTTGAGGCTGGGAGGGGAGGGGCCCACAGGCTGCCTTGGCGCTGAGGTTTGTGTGGGACACAAAGCAGCCCCGGGGACAGGCCCCTGGTGAGGGGCCCAGCGGCAGGACGGGGCTGCACGGCCTCATGTTGGGGCAGGTGGCACGAAGCAGGCCCAGCCACTTCTGGAGCCAGCAGCCCTCCCAGCCCCCAAAGCTCACTTCCAAAGCAGCGCCTCCGCCCCTCCCAGCTGGGCCACTGGGGTTTAGGCGACCGGAGTGTGGCCCAGACCGTCGGGGGCTCGTGAACCTGGCCACCTGCTGCCCATCAGGCCCTGCTGCAGGTGGGCCCTTCTGAGCTACCAACCCCATCCTGCCTCCACCTGCGTCAGTGTAGCAAGTGCCTCCTGCCTGGGGGTGACAGTGGTTGAAAAGCCACCAAGGAGCAGACTGTCCCCCAGGCAAGCCCACCGATGGGGCCTCTGAAGCCCCAAGATCTGAGGCATGTGCCGTGCAGACCCCATGGGCCACGCCTGCCTGGTGTCCCCCGGGCCCCCGGCAGAGAGAAGCTGGCGGACGCAGATGGTGGTGGGTGTGGAAGAGGCCAAAGAGGTGCTGCAGAGGGAGGCTCCGATCCTGGGGAGGGCGAGGCCCCAGGCCCCCGAGCTGGGCTCTGATGGGGAAACCGAGCAGAGGCCGCGAACCGGCCGCCAGGCTGAGTCCTCCCCAGCGAGGCGAGGGCCGAGGGTGCCCAAGTGCAGGCCTGGACGCCGGCCCCCGGCCCCTGGGCCCCTGCCGCAGACTCGACCCCACATTCCACGCACGCCTGCCGCTTTAAGCCGCCTGGCCGTCCCCTGCAAACTGCTCATTCCACATTCTCGGGGTGGCGGGGTGGGTGGGGTGCCGGCACGCCCTCCCAGGAGGCCTATAAGGCAGAGGGCGGCCCTGGAGGGGACTGGGGCCTCGCCACCCGCCGTCCTCATGGCTCCGCTGCTCTTGGGGCTCCTGGGGCTCCTGGGGCTCTGGGGGCTGCTCTGCACCTTCGCCCGCACCCCCTCCCGGGCCCCTCGCTGGCCCCCCGGGCCGCGCCCACTGCCGCTCATCGGGAACTTGCATTTGCTGCGGGTGTCACAGCAGGACCGGTCATTCATGGAGGTAGGTCGGAGCGGGCGTGGCCTCGGCCAGGATCTGCGCCTGGGCCAGCGCCGGGCCCCCTGCCAGCCCTGAAGCCACCCCAGCCCCAACTCAGCAGGACCCCTGTGGAGTGGGAGGTGCTGGCCTCCCAGGGGACACAGGAAGTCTCAGTGCCTGTCCTGCCTCGGGGAAGAGAAAGACACTCCACCCCAGAGGGAAGCAGGTGGGCAGTGCAAGGAGCAGGGACCAGGAAGCAGGCCAGGAGGGCTCCCTGGAGGAGGCAGCATTAGACGAGGGCACTCCTGGGAGCAGCACCCCGCAGCAGAGGTCTGGCACCTGAAAGAACCAGGAGCAGGGCACACAGGTGCCTGTGGGGCAGGGGGGAACTGCCGCTGGGTATGGCCCCCCTCGCCTGGGCTGCAGGCCGGACCCCAGCCCAGGTCGAGCTGGCTGGCTCGAGGATGCAGCAGAGGTGCAGGCCTGGCCCTGGCCCTGAGCGCTGTCCAGCCCATGAGGCTGCCTGGTGGCCCCCGGGCCCTGCAGGTGGGCGGGGAGGAGGGCAGGGCAGCCCTGGCTCCCAGGGGAGCCGTGACGCACAGAGTGCCCTGGGCTGCAAGAGCCACCCCACCAGGCTGCAGGCACCAGGGTTCTCAGGCCCTGGAGGCCACCGTCCATGTGCTGGGGGCTGCAGAGCGGGCAGTGAACCACACGGACTGAAAGGCTCCTGGGGGACCTGGGGGTGGGGCCGTGGGCTGATGCTGTCCTGTCCCCACCAGCTTGCCAAACAGTACGGGCCAGTGTTCACTGTCCACTTGGGGCACCAGAAGATGGTGGTGCTGACCGGCTACGAGGCGGTGAGGGAGGCCCTGGTGGGCACCAGGCAGGAGCTGGCCGGCCGGCCCCCCATCGCCATCTTCCAGCTCATCCAGGGAGGCGGCGGTAGGTGTGCGGCTCGGGGCGGGGCAGAGGCCAGCTCTGCTTCTGGGGCCCACCGGGCACGGCGGCTGAGAAGAAGGGCCCTTGCGTGGGGCAGCAGGCAGGGGCGTGCCCAGTGTGGTCCTGTGGGAGCGTCGGGGTGTCCATGTGGCAGGGTGGGTGCACACAGGACCAGGGCACACCGGAGGGGACCGGGCCAGCCAGGGCCAGCTCCGGGGGAACAGCCTTGGGGACGGGAGTGAGTCCCCCGCTCCCGCCCGCATCTCTGCGTGCATCCGGCCCGCAGGCATCTTCTTCTCGTCAGGGCCGCGCTGGAGGGCCGCCCGCCAGCTCACCGTGCGCGTCCTGCACAGCCTGGGCGTCGGGAGGGCGCCTGTGGCCGACAAGGTCCTGCAGGAGCTGCGGTGCCTGACGGGGCAGCTGGACAGCTACGGAGGTGAGTGGGGGCTGGGGGACCCCCATCGCGGGGCCCCTCAGTCCTGAGGCCCGTCTCCGCCCCCAGGCCGGCCCTTCCCGCTGGCGCTGCTCGGCTGGGCTCCCTCCAACATCCTCTTCGCGCTCCTCTTCGGCCAGCGGTTTGACTACCGGGACCCCGTGTTCGTGTCCCTGCTGGGCCTCATCGATGAGGTCATGGTCCTCCTGGGGACACCCAGCATACAGGTGCGGTCGCCCTCGGGTGGGGCAGGGGGCGGGGAGCCAGCCTGAGACGGGCGGGAGGGGGTCCCAGCACCGCCCCCGACAGAGAGGTGGGCTGCGCCTTGCGGAGGCAGCGCTGGATTCGGAGCCAGGAGGCCCGAGGCGTGTCCTGCCCTCACAGTGAGGGGCCGTGGGCCCCTTGCCAGGCCCCGTGCTTCTCGGAAACAAGGACTGGGGTCCCCGCCTCTCCCCTCTCCCCACCAGTAATAGCTGCACCTGCTCAAAGGTCGGGGTACGCACGGGCCCTTCTCCCCTGGATTTGGGGGTTGCTGCTCCCAGGCCCGAAGCCCTCAAACCTGGCGTCCCCTCCACCACGGCTCTTCAGTGTCACAAACGCACTGTGCCCCTGTGCGTGTCCTTCTCTCCCAGATTCTAACCGTTCCCATGGGTGGCCACCACTGCCAGCCTGAGCTGTGACTCGCGTCGGCACGTGCGGGGCACGGTGAGGTGGGGGAGGTGTGCACCGCGGCGTGTGGATCCCTGCTCTGCAGGCCAGTGTCTCCAGCCCCCGAGGCCGCAGGCTTCAGCCCCGATTCGAATCCACCCCTCGCGGCGGGAGGGGCTTCCTCCCGAAGCTGGGCTGGCCGAGCCCCCAGGCAGCCCCAGGAGGCCGGAGGCCAGACGGTCAGGGGACTCCAGGGAGTAGGCCATCCCAAGGCCTCTGTCCCTGCGCCCCGTGTGACGGTCCCTGCGGTGGGGCACGGGCGCGGGACAGCAGCTGGGTGCACGGCCCCCAGACAACCTGGCCAGACAGGCTGTGCCGTGACCCCCATTTCACGACGGGCTGAGCTGAGGCTCCCAAGTTTGCAAACCCACCCCCCTTTCTCTTTTTGGCTGCACCCACGGCACATGGAGGTTCCCAGGCCAGGGATGGAATCCGAGCGGCAACTGCAGCAGTGCTGGATCCAGAGCCTGCTGTGCCAGAGCGGAAGCTCCTCCCTTCTCTTACTTTATTTTATTATTATTTTTTAGAGCTGCACCTGCGGCACATGGAGGTTCCCAGGCTAGGAGTCCAAGCGGAACTGTAGCCCCCAGCCTACACCACAGCCGCAGCAACGCGGGATCCTTAACCCACTGAGCGAGGCCAGGGGTCGAACCTGCAACCTCATGGTTCCTAGTCGGATTCTTTTTCACTGCGCCACCACGGGAACTCCCTCCCTTCTTTTTTTTTATTTTTTAACTTTTTTGCTTTTTAGGGCTGCATTAGCGGCATTTGGAGATTCCTAGGCTAGGGGTTCAATCAGAGCTATAGCTGCTGGCCTACACTACAGCCACAGCCACAGCAGCAGCGCCAGATCTGAGCCACATCTGCAGCCTACACTGCAGGTCACGGCAATACCGGATCCTTAATCCACTGAGCAAGGCCAGGGATCGAACCTGCAACCTGATGGTTCCTAGCCAGATTCGTCTTCACTGCGCCACGACGGGAACTCCCTCCCTTCTTTTTAAAAATGAGTCGCAGCCCATTCTAGGTTATTCCCACAGCAGTAACCCCCACCCCCCGCCGGCTGCTTCATCTTATCCGCACAGGTGGGCGGGGAGCAGGGGACAGGCTGACAGTTGCCTGCTGTGACTTGCACAGACCCCCAGGTGTGTTGCCTACCAAGTGGCGCCTCCTTCGGGCGCTGAGAAGGAGGATTTCATCAGAGCCCCTGGGGCTGCTGGGCCCACTGGGAAGGGCAGGGCAGGGGCCCCAGACTGGGTGCACTCTTGCGGCACCTCTGCCTGGAGCCTGGGGCTGCGCCAGGGGTCCCAGACAGGTGAACACACCTGCTGGGGGATCGGTCGGCGCCCTCACTCTCCCGCCACGCCCCCAGCTGTTCAACATCTGCCCCTGGCTCGGGGCCCTCCTCCAGCTGCACCGGCCCGTCTTGCGCAAGATCGAGCAGGTGCGGGCCCTTCTGCAGACCCTCCTGGAGGCGCGGCGGCCCCACCCGCCCAGCCAAGGACGTGTGCAGAGCTACCTGGACGCCCTGATCCAGCAGGGCCAGGTGAGGCCGAGCCCCGCCTCACCACCCAAGAGGCCCCAGGTCCCCCCCAGGAGGAGCGGGGGTGGGGAGGGATCCTTGTTGGTCCCACACCTCCTGGCTGGGGGCCTCTCTGAGCCTCAGGCTCCTCACCTGTGAAATGGGGTGGCGGGGAGGCTGTGCTGCCCTCAGGAGGCTGCAGGTGCTCAGCTCGGACCTTGCCCTGGCCCCCCTGCCTGACCTGTGGTCCCCGCCCTTCCTGAGCCTGGGCCTGTGGGAGGGCCACGGAGCCGGACGGAGCCACAGCCTCCAGCTGAGCCTGGCCCCTCTCACCTCTGCAGGGGAAAGATCCCGAGGGCCTGTTTGCCGAGGACAACGTGGTGGCCTGCACCCTGGACATGGTCATGGCTGGCACGGAGACCACCGCCGCCACGCTGCAGTGGGCCGCCCTCCTGATGAGCAAGCACCCGAGTGTGCAGGGTGCGCCCAGAGCCCATCTGCGGGCGCCCGGGACCCAGGGGGCGGAGGGAGGCTCCCGGGACACTGGCGCCCACCCTCTCGCCCGCAGGCCGGGTGCAGGAGGAGCTGGACCGCGTGCTGGGGCCCGGGCGGCCCCCCCGGCTGGAGGACCAGCGCTCCCTGCCCTACACCAACGCCGTGCTGCACGAGGTCCAGCGCTACATCACGCTGCTGCCCCACATGCCCCGGTGCACGGCCACCGACACCCGGCTGTGCGGCTACCTGCTCCCCAAGGTGGGCGGGCGGGCCTCCCCCACCTGCTCCTCTCCTTCCGGGTGGACAGGGCTGAGGGTCTCAGGGATGCCCGTGGGGATGCAGGAAAGAGCGTTCAGCAGGGGGCAGCCCTGGGCGTCACAGCCCCCTCGAACCTGGGGCCTCCCCACAGCAGACTGGGGTCCACACTGCGTGGCCCGGGTCACCTGGGAAGTGGAGCTAGGCCACAGCTGGCGCGGGTCGGAGCGGAACCCCCAGCAGACCCCTGCCAGGCCCCGCCCAAGGCACGGCCGGGAGGACAGGGTGCCCGGCCAGAGGCCCACCTGCCGCCCGCCCACAGGGCACGCCGGTGGTGCCCCTGCTGAGCTCCGTGCTCCTGGATGAGACGCAGTGGGAGACGCCGCGCCAGTTCAACCCCGACCACTTCCTGGCCGCCGATGGGTGCTTCGTGAAGCGGGCGGCCTTCCTGCCTTTCTCTGCAGGTACTGCGCCCTGGCGGGCGGGCGGCCGGGTCCCCAGGGGCCTCGGGAGCCCAGGCTCGCCGGCCGGCAGGGCTACCCCACCGCCGTTTCCGGGAGCCCACCCTGCACCCGTGTCCCCCGCAGGCCGCCGCGTCTGTGTGGGGGAGAGCCTGGCAAGGTCCGAGCTCTTCCTGCTGTTTGCGGGCCTCCTGCAGAGATACCGCCTGCTGCCCCCGCCCGGGCTCAGCCCCGCCACCCTGGACACCACGCCCACCCCGGCCTTCACCATGCGGCCACCAGCCCAGGCCCTGTGCGCCGTGCCCAGGCTGCAGGGGCACTGACTGTGGGAGGTCCTGGCTTGGGATGGTGGAGGGTGATGCGGGGGGCTCTGTGGGTGATGGGGACCACGTGGCAGGCCGCCCCCCAACCCAAGCCAGGCTCTCAGCCAGCGAGGGCTGTGTATCCTAGACCTGGCAGCCACGTCTGGGCACCAAGGGGGACAGGGGTGCCCCACCCCTGCCCTAAGACCCCGCCCAAGCCTCGTCCTCTTCCCCGCCCCCCCCCCCCGCCAGCCCAGACCCTGGGGCGTGACTGCTGCTTGTCTGCAGCCAGATGCCCCGGCGGAGCCTCCACGCACCCCCTCCTCACACCCCCACAAGCCTCCCCTGGGCTTTCCCTGCTGCTCTCTCCCCCATGCCTCCCCCACTGTCCCCATCTGGTTCCTCAGCAGGCCCAGTGTCACCAGGCACCACCCACCTGCAGTCTAGGGCTGTAGGGAGATGGCAGTGGGCTGCTGGGCCGCCCAGAGGCAGTCTTGGCACCGCAGGCCCCGCGGGCCCCGCTCACTGCACTGAGCTGGGCCCTGGCTCCACTGCAGCTCCACCCAGGTCCTGCAAACGCCACCCAGGTCTTAGAGCTCCCTGGCACCGTGCCAGGTGGCACTCGGCCCGTGGAGCCAGGACCCTGAGCCCTGGGGCTACCTTAGTGGGAGACAGGCCAGTCAGAGGACAGCCACCAGCCGGGGTGACGGTGAGAAGGGGCAGTGGGGGTTTGCAGGCAGGCCACCCCCAAGAGCCTCTCCTCTGGGCCATTCCCACCGCTCACCTCCTCGTCTGCCCCGGACCTTTCCCGTGGCCAGAGCCTTGGCTTTTCACGGGCTGGAACCAGCTCTTCCTCTCTCGGGGGACAAGCACCCTCAGGGGCCAGCTGGCGATGGTGGACACTGGGGCCCAGGACCGGGCTGGTTAGCGACGCTGGCGGATTCTGCACAAACAGCTAAGGCCTCGCCAACACCTCTGTGGAGCTGGATGCAGGCAAGCCAGGCGTGGCTCCTGCCCTCCCAGAGCCCGGCTGGCAGACCGGACTGGAGGGGGCACAGGGCTGGGGGTGTGCAGAAGCCGCCCCCACTCCAGCTGGGGGTCAGAGGCCCTTCCTGGAGAGCATCAGATTAGCAGGAATTAAAAAGCCTGACCGCGCTGTGCTGTCCATGTGGGGACGCTCGCCTGGGGGGGCGAACTGGTGAGTGAGCAGGGTGGGGGTGAGGGGTGGAGGGGCCTGCGGCCCAAGGGTTCAGTGCCAGGCACCCTGTGACGGGGAGCGTGTTCCCCCAGCCTCTGAGCCGTTTCCAGAGGTCCTAGTGGAAGGACCTAGGGCTGCAAGGTCAGCACATGACGCTCCAACGCCCCCCGGGGGGGCGGGGGTGGGAAGCTCCCTAAAACCAAGGGCAGGGCCGCGTCACAGGCACGGGTGCTTCCGGATGTGCTGGCGACATGTCCAGAAAGGGGCCTGGACGGGGAGGGCGGCCTGGGGGAGGTGGAGCCGGACACCTTCCTGGAGGCAGCGCTGGGCTCGTGTGGGTAAGTGGGCTCCCTGGACGGCTGTCCTCACGGCTGCAGCCCCGGCCTCGGGGTCTCGAGGGGCTGGCGGGTGGCTCTTGGTCCAGATCTGCCTTTGGCTCCAGGGCCGCCCCCGCCACACCCCAGCAGCCCCAGACCATAAGCGAACCCCCGAGAACACACACACAGACGGTGTCTCAGCTCCTGGGCCCGAAGGGACCCTGACAGGAGACATTTTCCCATCAGTCCTGAGCCCAACGGAGCCACGATGCTGCGCCCCCTCGCAGGGGAACACATGGGGTAGGGCGTCTAACTTCCAGAAGCCCCACTGTGCAGGGGTGCCCAGCGGGGACACTGGCTGGACGGTCCCTGAAAAGTCACAGGACCGACTGTACACGCTCAACACAATTCACCCAAAGTGGACACGACCCTCCTGGGGCTGGGAGGGAGGGGCACCGTGGGGGGAGCAGCTGCTGAGCCCCCACTTCTCACAGTCGAGGGCCAACAGGAAACACCCGCTTCTCAGCCATAAATCCTACAGCTGCTTGGCCCCAAGAGCGGCTTCCTTGGGGGGCGAGGGGGCAGTCGGTGAGCCTGATGGCTCTGCAGTCACCCCGGAAGGCACGGCCCACACCTGCCGAGCTCTGTCCGGACTCCTTTACAACAGGGGGGGCTCTACCCGCCCTCTGGGGGCTGCTCCTCAGCCTCACCAGCGGCGTTAGTAACCCACAGGAACCGCCCCGCGGGCCGGGGCACCGCGACGGCCCCGCCGCGTCAGCCTACGTGGCCCCCCTGCCTTCCGTCCTTCTTGGGACCAGCACTCTCCTGCCGATGGCATCTGGGCGCTGACGGGGAGGACAGCCACCCCCAGGGCTGCCAGCCCAGCGGCCCTGACGACCTGGGAGAACCAGGGACCTGCAGGCAGACCTCCCACAAGGACTCACCCGGGCTCATCAAAGCGCCCCCTCTGGCCGGCACGGGGACCCCAGGAACTGCCTGGATCTAGAGCTTGGCCCCACACCCAGTGATGCCAGGGCCGCTGCGGAGCACAGCACTGCATCCCATGGGGCCTCAGGGAGGAAGGAGGCCTCAGGCCAGTGCCCACGAGGAGGATGCCTGGCTCTCTCCTCAACGTTTCCACGAACAGGCAACAAGGACCCGTTCCCACCACCTTTTTTTTTTGGCTGCTCCTGCAGCTCAGGATGTTCTCAGGCCAGGGATCAAACCCACGCCACTGCACTGACCTGAGCAGGTGCACTGACAACGCCAGATCCCGGACCAGCTTCACCACCAGGGAACTCCTCACACTTCCCTTTTTGATTTGGCTGCCAGGGAACTCAGCTACATTCTTGATCAGCCAATCTGCCCTTCTTTGCACCCCGGCAGCCACTCACGATCCGCCCGCACGACCCACAGGCAGAGAACGAATCACAGGAGAGGCACGGCCTCTGGGGGCCAGTTTTTACTGAAAATACTCAGCTTTCCCTTATAATTGGCCAGCAAGGCCCATGAGCCACAGCCCAGGCCCTCGGTGAACACAGGGACGGACACAGCTGGCAGGAAGGGCTGACGCCAGCCAGCCTCCAAGACATCCTGGTAGAAAAATAGACACGTCCCCCAATAAGCCCCTCCTCGGGGGCTGGAGGGCCACTGGGAGGCCAGGTGGTTTGAGTGAGCGCCTTCCGCTGTGAAGGGGCTCAGCCGCCATCCCTATGGGGTGAGCTGGCTGAGCTGGAGCGAGAGGCAGTCCTTCCGAGAGCCAGGGGTCAGGGGGACCGGGGACCCCGCCCCTGGAGCCCGAGAGGCGCAGGCCCACCCGAGCTCCCCTAGGAGAGCAGCTGCAGCACCTGGCGGGCACGCTGGGTCTTCCCCAGCAGCGAGGCCTCCGCGCCGGCCCCCGCCTGGTCCAGCTCCCGCATCAGCGCCTCGGCCTTCTGCACAGTCAGCTCACGGGCCCGGCCCTGGAGCCCCTCCAGGTAGGCCAGCAGCGTGGGGAAGTGCTCCTCGGAGACCTGCAGGGGAGAGAACGTGTGGTCAGGGGCCGTGCGGACGGCCTGGGGGACCAGCCGGGTTCAGTGTGCTCAGCTGCACCCGCACCCCCTGCCCGGTCACCACAGGACCACAGGGCCAGGAGCTGGAACAGGCAGCTGGCCGCGTGTGTCCTCTTCCAGCCGCTGCTGTTTCCCCCAGGTGCCAGGCTCTGGCTTGTGCTAGAGGCTGGCAGACATCAATTTTCACGCCTTCCTGAAAAGCTACCAAAACAACAGAAAGCAGATCGATTTTTTTTTTTTTTTTTTGGTCTTTTTTAGGGCCACACCCACAGCATATGGAGCTTCCCAGGCTAGGGGTCGAATTGGAGCTGCAGCCACCAGCCTGCGCCAGAGCCAGGGCAACGCGGGATCCGAGCCGCATCTGCGACCTACACCACAGCTCATGGCAACGGCAGATCCTTAACCCACGGAGCGAGGCCAGGGATCGAACATGCAACCTCATGGCTCCTAGTCGGATTTGTTAACCACTGAGCTACATGGGAACTCCAAAAGCAGATAGATTTTTACAGAGATAGAGCTCTGAGGACAAAGAGAAAAAAGACAATGGTGGCAACGTCTAGGGGCTGAAAACGAGTCAGTAGGCCTGCGGAAGATGAGGCTTGAGCTGAGAAACCCCGATTATGCTGCAGGCTCCACCGCCCCGACCCTGCTGCCCCCAGGGCTCCAGAACCAGCTGTGCAGTCACTTTCAGGAGTGAGAATAAAGACGGGGCTGAAAACGGGTGGCTGGAAGTTCACTGAAAAAGCAGTGAGCAGAGTCCCCGCTGTGGCGTCACCAGATTGGCAGCATCTTGGGAGCACTGGTTTGATCCCTAGCCTGGCACAGCGGTCGGTTAAGGATCTGGCACTGCCACACGGGCGGCTTAGGTCGCAACTGCAGCTCGGATCTGATCCCTGGCTGGGGAGCTCCCTGTGCTGCGGGGAGGCCAAAGCAGCAGCCACACACACGAACTTCAAAACCCACTAGAAAGCTGCGTCGGTCAGGACGGCGGAGCCCTAGGCGTCCGCACACACGCGGACCAGGGACAGGACTGAGAGTCCGTGGCCAGGCGACCTCTGAGGGCTGCCAAGGCCAGATAAGGGGGAGTCCTCTTTTCAACAGGTGGTGTTGGGACAGCTGGACGCCCATGAGCAAAGCGAGCTGACCCTCACGCCACGTGCGAAAGTTAACGCAAAGTGGATCCAAGTCCTGGAAGAAAGAGCTAAAACTAAGACCCTTAGAATCTAGGAAATAAAACCCAGGGGAGAACATCTTTGTGGCCTTGGATTCCTCGGTCTCAGCTCCGACAGCAAAAGCACCAGCAGCTAGAAGAGCCCAGAGACGCTGGACCTCACCACAAGCCAGAGCTCGTCACAGCAGTGGATGTCACGGTGTGCAAATCCCAGCTCCAAGAAACTCACTAAGCGGCTGGGGTGCAGAGCCCAACCCTCTGAGGGCCGCGGAGGCCGCGGGTGCGGGGCTCCAGGCGGGCGAGTCCAAGGGGAGCCGGCGTCGAGAGGGTCTGTGTGCTGGAGGCGCCCCCCCCCCCCCCCCGATGTTGGCAGCTCTGCGGCAAGACTAGAAGCTTCTCTTCTAGAATCTGAGAAATACAAGAGAGAAGCCCCAGAGAAGCTGACACTGGGGGCTGGGCCCAGCCCCTGCCCACGCCGCACGGAAGCCGGGGGCCCCTGGGCCGGCCAGGCTTTGAGGCTCCCCCTAGGACACGTGGGCCCCACAGGGCACCAGATGTTGGAGCAAAGTCTCTGATTTCGAAACCAGAGGTCACACAGACCAACAGACCACAAGCAACGTGGGTGAAACGGGGCCGCACAGGAAGAGAGACGTCTTGAACGTGTACCCGGCTCTCAGGGCGAGACCTGGGAAACAAGAGGGAGCTGCCGCCTGGCGGGTGGGAGGCCGAGTCCTGACCTGACTGCGGTCCCGACCTTCGCCCTGGGCCTGACCTCAGCGTCCTGCCCTCCGCCGAGGCCCTGACCTCTGCCGCGGTCGGCTCTCACCTGTCTTCTTTGCCGAAAGGCTCCTGCCGGAGCCTCGGCCTGCTCTGCAGCGCCCTTACCCCGAGGGAGACGAGCTCTCTGAACGTCCCCGAGGCGGCCCCTGACCGGAGCCTGCGGGCGGTGGCTTCACTTTCCCGGTGAGACTGCTGACGGCTCAGGTTTTCCTGCTGGTCTGTTTTCTGGGTCACGGTGCTTTGGGTCCGGACGGAGACCGTGAGCTCCGCTCTGCTCTCGCCACTAAGTCTTTGGTTGGTTCCGGGTTAAGGTTGGCACCTGACGCGACGAGGGGCCGCCTTCATTCTCTAGGTGGGGGCGGTGGCGGAGAGGGAGGCGCCGAGAGCCCCAGGCTGGCGGGCAGGTCTCAGGCCCGCCAGGAGCAGCCAGGCCACGACCGGTTTTACAGCGAGAACAAACGTCTCTGGGGACTGTCCCTTCTCTGGGTTCCCAGGAAGGAGCCAGAGACCCCTCTGTCCACAGAGGCCGGGGCCAGAGCAGCACAGGACCCCGGCCCCATCCTGACCCTGCTGAGCCCCCAGGAAACATCTGCTGAATGAGGACGCAAAGTTCCCAGCACTCCAGACCCATGGGCAGCCAGGTGCCCGCAGCCCAAGGTTTTCTGACGGCCCGGCTGGGCCGTGTGAGCCCGTCCCTGACCTCAGGGGCTCACCCCCCTCAGGGGCTCACTCACACTGGCTACCGCGCCCTCGCAGCTGCCCATCCAGACGCAGTCCCATCTCCCAGGGCAGCGCTGGAGGCCGGGTTCTGAGAGGGCACCTGCTGTACCCCGTCGTCCAGGCTGCCAGGCTGGGGGCCCGGGGGTCAGCGGAAGCAGACGAGTCCCATTCCCGGGGGGTCACATCGCAGCAGGGCAGACGGAGGAGAAGGACCGCAGGTGCGGGGAGGGGCTGGGTGCCAAGACCACCCGCTGGGGGAAGAGCTGTCTTCTTCTTTTGCTTTTTGTCCTTTCAGGGCCGCACCCGCGGGATGTGGAGGTTCCCGGGCTAGGGGTCACATCGGAGCTACAGGTGACAGACTACGCCAGAGCCACAGCAATGCCAGGTCCGAGCCGCGTCTGCGACCTACACCACAGCTCACGGCAATGGCGGATCCTTCACCCACGGAGCGAGGCCAGGGATCAAACCTGCAACCTCACGGTTCCCAGTCGGATCCGTTTCCACGGAGCCACGACGGGGACTCCGGAAGCACCGTCCTCAGGCCACGCTGCTGGGACCACAGCATGGCCTCGCGCTGGCGACACCAAGATCACGCGACATTCGGAAGCGACTGTGAGGCGACCAGAGGCTGAACGTGAGGACGGAAACTAGAAACCCCTTGGAAGAAAGCGGGGGTAAACCGCCCCGCCCCGGATCAGGCAGCAGTGGCCTCTCGGCAATGTCGCAAACACACAAGCAACCAAAGAAAACACGGGAAAATCAGACTCCATCAAAACTGAAAGCTCCCTAGGACACACGCCAGGTGGTCTCGAGTGGCCGGGGGCAACCAGGCAGCAGAGGGGCTCTGGCAGGGGCAGGTGGCTTGGTGGGCGGTCAGTCTAGCCAGCTGTCACCCCAAGCCCTCAGTCCTGGGAGAGAGGGGTCCAGGGAACGGAGACCCGGGGTGTGGGGAGGCCAGGCCTCTGCCCGCGGCTCTTGCAGACGCCTCACGGTCTGTCCCCTCAGCCTGGGACGTGGGGACAGATGTCTGAGGACCACAGGGAGGAGGGGCGGGTGCCCCGAGCCGAGTGGAGAGTGGACGTGGCAGGACGGCGGGGACCCGGGGAGGGGACCACGCTGACGAGGGTACCGCGCGGCTCCACAGGGAGGCAGCCAGGCTCTTCCTTGGCGGGGACACGACAAAGGACACAGAAAAGCCCCATCTGGCCAGCATCACAGCAACACTGACCCAGACAGGGCCACAGAGGGACAGGAGAGCTGATGAGTACAGGGCAGCGACCCCACAGACGCGAGCTCGTCCCCGGGGGAGTCGGTAACGTTACAGAAAAGCCACCAGCAGAGTCACGTGATTGGTGTCACCATCAAGCCATCACAGATGTCCCCACCCGGGCGTGGACAGGCCCAACCCAGCTCGCTGGCCCGACAACTGCCCTCTCGGAGCAGGTAGGGCCACGAGGGTCAGTGGACGAGCAACGATCCGGACCAGAGGATGCTGGGGGGGCGGGGGGAGGGCAGACGCCGGGCGAGTGTGATTCTCGACGGGTCCCCCCGCAACCAGGACGTCACCGAGGGTCGGAGCTGGTGGTGGCCACGTGGTGTGGAGCCCTGGCTGAGGCCGGCGTGTGGGAGACGCACGCGGCAGTGCCTGGGGTGACCGGCCCCCAGCCTCAGCCTCAGCCCCACACCCCGCCGGGCCTCCAGGGCTTCCGGCGGTGCTGCCACATCCGCAGCCTCCTGGGCTCAGAGTCCGGCCACCGGGCAAACCCAGCAGGGTTCCGACCCCACCCCAAGCGGGTTCCTCCTGAGCCCGGGCTTCGTCTCCGTAAGGATGGCCGGGGGCCACGGCCACGGCCTCTTTGTAATCCGAGCCGGGGCTGGGCCTCGAGAGGAACGGGCCGAGGAAGGAGCTGTGCGGCCGGGCCCAGGGGCCGGGGGTAGAGGGAGGCCAGGCGCAGAGGGGCCGGGCGCCCAGGCCACTGTGCCGGATGGGGCCTGCCCACCCCACCACTGGGCGACCTGAGCCCCGAGGGTGCCCCCCGCCCCAGCACACCCACCTGGTCCCTGTCGTACATGTGCACCAGCAGCCAGGTCTGCCTCGTCTTCTGAAACCTCCAGTCCTCGCGCTTCTGGGCCCAGCTGGGGAAGCAAGGACAGGACGTCTCAGCGCCGGGACACGAGGAGCAGGAGGGCGCCTGCGCCGACTGGCCTGGGGGGGCCCTTCCCCGGCTGGGCGCAGGGCATCCAGGCCCAGAACCTTCCCCGCCCGAGGGCGGCTCAGAGGCCCCACGCCGGGGACGACGTGTCGCCGCCACACACCTGCGGGGCCCTCGGCCAGGCGCCCCCCCCCCCCCCCAGCACGAGCAGCAAAGGCACTCGCGCTTCACCGTAGGAGGCTCACAGGAGCCCCTGGAGCCCGCATCAGTCCTCCTGGAAGGGCCACCCGCCCCCGGAAGGGCACAAGGATGAGAGGACAAGCCCGGGGAGGCTGGGAGCCTCGACCCCGAGGACCACGCCGGCCTGCACGTCCCACCCAGGGGCCGAGGACACCAGGACGAAGCCCGCTGGCCACGCAGAGCCTGGACTGGCGGGGTCGGGGGCAGAGGAAGTGGGCAGCACAGGGCGCCAGTGCCAAGCGGAGATGGGAACGCCGGGACGGGGAAGGTAGGTGGGGTCCGGGCGGTGTGCGGTGAGGGGGGGCGCACAGAGACCCTTCTCCAGGGCCCAGGTGCACCCAGGAGGGTGGTCCCGCCCTGCCCCAGGAGGTCGCACACGTCCAGCCGCTCCAAGGACTGCAAGAGAGCAAAGGACCAGTTCACAGCTCTGGCTATGGCTGAGGGGCGGGGGTGGCACCGGTCTGCCCAGCAGGTGTGAGCCCTGCCAGGCCCAGTGGGGTCACCAGGCTTGGGTGAGACACCAGGTCTACCAAGGGGGAGCGGGCGGAACCCGGGTTGCCCGTGACTCCTCGGTGGCTCAGCCATTCCAGGAATCCAGAAGATTCTGCTTCATCCAGAGCCCAGGGGCGGCTGGGCATCACCCCTTCATAGAACACAGGGCTCTGGGACGCCCCCGTCCCCACGGTGCCCTTCCTGCCTGTCACGGGGTTCACACGGGGCAACACTTTTGCCCCGCCGGCTCTCCCGGGATCCCCTGGAGAGCGCCCAGCCACCCTGTTCCTGGACCCGGCTCAAGGCTCAAAGCCCAGCCTTGGCTGCATCCCCAGGATTCCAGGAAAGAAGACGAGTTCTAGGGGGAGGTGCGGGGTCTGCGTGGTGACGGTGATGACACCAGTGGTGGCGGCAGTGACGATGCCTAGAGTGGCTGTGATGGTGGTGGTGATGCAGGTGACAGCGGGGATGAGACTGTGGGGACGACGGTGGCGAGGAGGCAGTGGGGGCGAGGAGGGGGCGAGGAGGGCACCGGGGGTGAGGAGGGGGCAAGGAGGGCAGTGGGGGCGAGGAGGGCAGTGGGGGCGAGGAGGGGGCGAGGAGGGCAGTGGGGGCGAGGAGGGCACCGGGGGCGAGGAGGGGGCGAGGAGGGCAGTGGGGGCGAGGAGGGGGCGAGGAGGGCAGTGGGGGCGAGGAGGGGGCGAGGAGGGCAGTGGGGGTGGTGACAGTGGCGGTGATGGTCCCACTGGTGCCACCCTCCTGGTGTGCAGGGTGCGGCTTTCGAGGCACCTGCGAAGCCACTGTTTTGTCAGGTTCTCAGCACGGAGGGAGCAGGAGACCCCCGCCCCATTCTGTTGACCTGAGAGGCAGGTGCAGAGGGTGGCCTTGCCCAAGTGCTCACAGCCGCGAGCCCTGCCTGGGGGGCGTCTCAGGACACCCCCACCCTCGCGCTGCAGACTGCGGTCTCGGCCCCCCCAGGCACCTCGCTGCTTGTGGCCACACCGGCCAACCGACCACCTGGCCTGCAGCCCCACTGCTCAGCCCGGGCCCCCCTCTGCAGCGCAGATGTGGCTCTGCGGAGTGCCAGCTCCGGTGTCTGAGGACACTCCTTGGGGTTCAGCCATGTCCCTGCTTCAGAGGACATTCCTCTGTACCCCCCAGGGGGGACTGAGCCCTAGGACAGCCAGTTAGCACGTCACGGCCGCCCACGGCCAACTGCACACGAAGTCCCAATCCTTCCAGAGGCTCAAGGGCACTTGCATAGCCCAGCTGGGGGCGCCAATGGTGCCCTTGCTGCGTGCCCACAAGTGCTGGGCCACCACTCACAGCCAAGTGGCCTGGTCACCAACCTGCCCTGGCCTGGCTGAACTCTCCCCAGCAGAAATTTCTGGTCCTAAGCCCGGCCGTGCCTGAGCACCTCCTCCAGGAAGCCCTCCTTGGCTTCTCGACTGTCAAGCCCCTTCCGCACCTCATTCGCCATCGCCTTGGTCCCTGATGGCTGAGGCTCGTGCCTGCCCCCACCAACCCCGTGTGCCAAGCTCACCACTTGCCCAGGGTGGATACTCCTCAGATGTTCTCTGCCAGAGGCCCCGACAGCAGGGTGGACCAACGGGCTTGGGGGCTTGGCCTCCCCGCAGCTGAGCTCAGCTAGCTGGTCTCACGGCAGGTGCTGGCTCTCGGGGCTCCGGCTCGCAAACCCACTGTAGCCTTGGGCGTGGGCAGCGGGTGGGTGGGTGGGGGGTGCCCCTGCCGAGGCCGTGTCGGGACCCTGTTGGCGACTCCTTGTTTGACGGCGCTGACTCCCGTCTGATCAGGCCCAGCAGCGGCAGGACGGCGAGGGCTGTGGGCGGTGCGTGGATCTGGCCTTGCCTCCCGTGACCCCGCTCCCAGCGCGGCCTGCATCTCGGGAAGGACACCAGGACCCTACCCCACCCAGGGGCCCGTGGAGCAGCGGCTGCGAGACGCACTGTTCCGGGAAGGGGGCGTCCTCCACTGCACCTTCCAGGACCTTCCTTGTCCCCCTGGCGTCCAAAGGAGACCCCAGCGACCCCAGCGACTGCCGGGCCACGGCCCCCATCCCCACACCTGGCCTCCTCTGCCCGTGGCCTGCCGCCCTTCTGTCTCCAAGGCCACCCGTCGGGGCTCACCCACCGCGTGGGGGTGGGCACGCGGAGAAGACGGCTTTCTGGGGAGCCTTGTGTTCTGGGCCCAGGCTGCCTGCAGCCTCCACGGATCCTGGGGGCGGGGGCACCCAGTAAGCCATCCCCTTGGGCAGGGCGCATTACTGGGGTGTCGTGTGGTCCTCCAGAGGCTGGAGGAAGGTGAGAGCAATGGCCACAGTCAGTGGCCTCCTGGGGACAAGCGTCGGGGGCACTAGCTCTGTTCTGCCACGTGGTGGGCTATTTCTGAGGTGAGACCCCTTAGTTCCTGCCTGTCCTGCTTCTGTCTCTGCGCAGCCTCAGGGATCTTGCGAGAAGCTCAAGACGGGGTGGAGGGCAGGCTGACGTTTCGAGTCACCTGTGTGTTCCCGGGCCCCTCAACACCCCTGCACCCCAGCGGTCTGTCCGGGCAGCACCCACAGCCGGCCTTGCAGGCAGAGGACGCGGCTCCCACGCACAGGAATCCACCGTCCCTCGGTCCCTTTAGGGAGCACGCAGGTCACTTCTCAAGGTGGCCTGCGGGGAGGTGCGGGGCAGGTGCAGGGACCGGGGCCCGCCTCCCGGCCGTGCTGCCTCCCGTCCCTCGGCCTGGCTGAGAGTTGCTCCTGCCACCCCCCGAGGGCTGGTTCTGGCCCCAGAACCACCCAGAGTGAGCCTGGCCGGCCAGCCGCCGGGCTCTGCCCGCCTACCAGGCCAGGAAGTCTGGCCAGCCCAGCGGGGGAGAGGACACGCTGGGCGGTGTCCATCTCTGTGTCGCCGACACTGGCTGGCGGGTTACCACCCCCGAGCAAGAGTCCAAGCCGGTGCCCACGCCTGCCCTCGAGAGGAAGTGGGGACCCTCTGACCGAAAGCCTCTGCTCCCCCCATCAGGGAAAAGGGTCTCGGCACCAGCCAGAGGGGGTGTCCACACCCACCAGCCTTCAACTCTGGGCTTTGCTTTGGGAAGAAACCTGACGTCACTGAGGAAACATCTGGTGGCCCTTTAGTCACTTGTGGGGTGCGGCGGCTGGGCTGGCACAAGCAAAGGCCGCCCCCCGACGGCCCTGCCACGGGGACCAGGGCCCGCCAGCCGTCTTCACGGGGGCAGCAGGGGAAGACGAGGTCACTGCCTGCAACTGCGACCGAGGACCTTAAGGGCTCTGGAAGGTCAGTGTGACACCTGAGCTGCCGCCGTCAACCACACGGACCACCCACCGCAGGCTCCTGCCAGGACGTGGCCTAGAAGGATTCACGGCCCCAACACCCCGGCTGGGGGTCTCTGCACCCGAGGGCAGTGGGGAGCTCGTCCTGCCCTCCAGGCGCCTGGCAGCCCGCGCGCCCGCGACCGCCTCAAAGCCAGAGTGGGGAGGCCCGGCCCTGCGGGCGCCCGGGCACCACGAGTGCCCACAGGGCCCGGAATCCGAGTCCTTCAGGCCAAGGTTTGTGGACGGGGTCAGGGCCCTGGCGCAGTTCCAGCTGGCGCCCTCGGGTCCCTGGTGGCTGCTCGTCCCCAGCGTGGGCTGAGTAACAGCCTGCATCTGCGCAGACCCTCGGCTCTCTCCTGTGGCCGCCTGACCCCGCGGACCAGCGGGTAGAGCCACTGGCTAGCTGTCCCCCCAGAGCCACGGCAAGTCCCAGGGAGCAGGCCCTGTCTTCCTGTCACTGCAGGGGCCACGTCCTGTGCGCATCACAGATACACCGGGTGACGCCTCGGGGGCGGGGAGGGGCACTCAGCTGACAACTGGATCCTATGAATTCACGTCTTAAAACTGTACAGAAAAAAAAAAAAAAAAATGGAGTTCCCGTTGTGGTTTAGTGGTTAGCCAATCTGACTAGCATCCATGAGGATGCAGGTTTGATCCCTGGCCTCGCTCCGTGGGTTAAGAATCCAGCGTTGCCGTGAGCTGTGCTGTAGGTCGCAGACGCGGCTCGGATCCTGCGTGGCTGTGGCTGTGGTGCAGGCTGGCGGCTGCAGCTCTGATTCGACCCCTAGCCTGGGACCCTCCATATGCTGTGGGTGCGGCCCTAAAAAACAGAAACCAACCAAACAAAACAAAACACTGTACAGACTAGAAGACCACTTGACCCCTGCAAAGGTGGCTGTCATCACAAAATCAGATGCTAATGGGTGCTGGGACCCTCCGCCACTGGGGACGTGAGACAGTGCCGCTGCCGGAAGACACGGTCCTCAGACAGTGGTCACTGCAGGCCCTTCCCTGATGCGCCCAGGAGATACGGCCACGCGGCCACATGGCGACCTACACACGCATGTCCACGGCAGCTCTGCTCACGGCAAACAACCCCAAGGTCCCTGAGCCGCTACACGGACGCACGTGGTGCATGACACACACGGCACATGGATGCACACATGGCACGTGGACACACGTGGTGCATGACACACACAGGAGCGTGGACACACATGGTGGAAGATTCTCGGGCCACGAAAGCAATGAGGCGCCAACATGCGCGGCAATGGGGGTGAACCTCAAAAACGTTCCACTAAGCGAAAGGAGCCAGTCCCCAAAGTCCACGTTGTGGGTGACTCGGTCACCTGACTGTCCAGAACGACAACCCCAGAGGGACGCAGAGGGGACCCTGTGGCTGCGGGTCCAAAGTCAGTGGTGGTGATGGCTTCACAGCTCCGTGAACACACCAGGACCGCCAAACAGCTCACTTTCCACGAGCAGACACATGGCACGCAGTTTCTATCTTGATAAAGCTGTTCCCCCAAAGACACAATCAGGGCGCTTAGAGGGGCGGCCTGGGGAGCCTCTGCTCACTGGCCCACTGGGTGCAGGGGGCACATCCGGAGAAAGTGTTACCCCGTTTCCTGGAGGAGGAAGCAGGTGCACAGAACGCTGCGTCCCCGTGACCTCGCACAGAAACTGGGTGCCTCCCCAGAACTCACTTCCCGGGGTTTCTAGGGGCTTTTGGACGCGGCTGTTGGCGCATCTGCAGGGCTGTTGGCGCCTCTGACTCTCAGGGGGAGGGGTCTCCTGGGCCCACCCCGGGGGCCCCAACATCTGCTGAGAGGGTACCCAGCTGCACACCCAGCCCCTCCCGGGACAGCAGGGACCCACAGGGACAGCCGCCAGCCCCCTCACCCGCACAGGTAGTCCAGGGCCAGCTCGGCCCCCGAGGGCCTGGCTGGCGGGCTCCAGGCCGCAGGGATGCCGGCCTCGCGCAGCAGCCTGCGCGCCTCCTTCTTCCGCTCCTTCTTCAGCTTCCTGTCCAGGACCCTCTGCTCCTCTGGGGACACAGCTCCCTGGAAGGCAGGGGGGCGGCATCAGTGCCACAGGAAGAGGCTGCACCCGAACCCCGCGGCTCCTATGACCCGTGCTGGGCCCCGTCCCCGGGCCCCTCCTCACACCTGCACCCCAGGAGTCCTGCGGGGGGGCGGCCTGCGCCCGCAAGGACCCCAGACCCTGCCTGTGCGCACGGCTGGGGCAGTGGCCGCACTGGTGTCTGGAGCCCGCAGCTCTGCGGGCAGCAGGCGGTGCCCAAGTCTCTCTCTGCGTGGGGAGGGGGCCTGTGAGGCACCCTCCCCGCCCCCCCCAAGCAAACCAAACAAGAGCGGAGTCCAAGGACTCCCTGGCCTTCCTGGAAATGGTGATGCCAGCGTGACCGTGGTGACCCAGGCGCAGAGGCCACGGGGCCGGCCTGGGGGACCGAATGGAGGCCCCGCCACGCACCCCGGTGTCCAGGGCCCCCGCCCTGGAGAGCACACGGCCCAGCAGACCCCTCACCAACGCCCATCCCTGACAATCCTGTGCGCCCACCCTGCACCCACGCCTTCCGGAATCTTCCAAAACTCGAGAGGGGCTCTGCACAGCCCCTCCCTCCTCCCCCAAACCAGCTGGGAGCCACGGCAGCCGGGACCGGGATGCGGCCCCCGCCCAGGCGGCGCCTGCGGAGGACGGGCTCTGGGCTCCTCTCCAGGAGGAGGGTGCTGCCTGAGGGCCCAGCCGCGTCTCCGGGGACGTCCAGAGGGTCCGGTGTCAGGGACCGAGCTCGGCCGCGAGGCCCGGAACCCGGCAGCCACAGAACCTGCTTCCGTGAGTCACTCTTGCTTCGCCCGCAGCGCCCGACGCGGCAGCGGTGGCCGCCCTCGTCCGTGGCCCGAGGAGCCGCCGGAGCCACCAGGGCCCTCGGGGCCGCGCCAGACGCCAGGGGTGGGTGGAGGGGGCGGCTGGGGGACCGGGGCGGGGGCAGGGCAGCCTCGGGGCTGATGGGACTCTCGCGGGGCCGGACACGCAGACCCACGGGCGACGCCTCCTGCATTTGAAGCGCTGGCCATTCCCAACGATGCGGATCACGGGCGAGCCCGCCGCCGTGCGCACCAGCGAGGAAGCCGGCACCCCGACCCCGGCTCCGCAGCCCTGACGCCCCCCCACCCCCGACCCCGGGTGAGCCTGTGTGGGACCCGCTTCCTTTTCCTGACTCGCTAGGCCTGAGGGTGGCCGTGCCTGCCGCCAGCCCCTCCACGGAGGAGCAGCCTCACCTGGGGTGGGAGGTGGGCACGTGGGCCCCACCGCTGGGCCCTGGGAGGGGTCAAGTCCTAAGCAGCAAGGAGGCTGAGGGGTGCAGGGCGCCCGCGGCCAAGCCTGGGGCCGACACGCCCAGTGGCTCTGTGGTGCTGTGCCCGTGCAGGGGGGGTGTAGGGGGGAGATGGGCGGGTGGAAGAACCCAGAGCTACCTGGGGTGTCCGGGGTCCGGGATGGGGTGGGGGCGCCTGCTGGGAAGGCTGAGAGGAGACGGCCCAGGGCGGCATCATTGTCAGCTGGCCCCGAACTTGCTGGGGCTGCGGTTCACGAAGCAGGAGCGGACAGCAAACCACTCGCTTGTGGGCACCGTGGGGCGAGAAGGGCTCCAGGGAGCCGGCTCCTTCCTGGGGCACTGGGTCCCAGAAGCAGCAGAGTCACCCCAAGGGGCCCCCAGAAAAGCAGCTCCAGGAGAATGGGACCCCCCCACAGGCAGGCCGCTTCCAAGGTGCCCTCCCCACTGCCCACCCACCCACAGGGCCAGACGGGCCCTGCAGCCCCAGCACGGCCTCCACCGTGGCCAGCAGTCCTGGGTCTTCCCCCGACCTTCGAGGCCAGGGAACACGTGGTGGCCTGGACACACCCATCCCTGGCTACCACTTGCCTTGCGCCCAGGGGTCTGGGGCCCAGATGGCAGCGCCCTGATGCCCCCGTCACTGAGCCGTGTCCACACCGGCCTCGAGGCAGGCAGAACCCTAACTCGGGTGGCCAGTGTAGGAGCAGGGCTTCGATGCCTTCTTTGATGTGGCCCTTGATTGACATTTGTGGCGCAAGGGCTCCAGAGAGTAATCCCCACAGGCCTTGCTTTACCGTAGGAAACACTGTGCCTTCCGCACAGGCCGTGTTCACTCTGGGAACCGGGCCTTCCCCACATGCCCCTTCACCTCTAGCCCGCGCCTCAACTGACAGAAAAGGCAGGAGAGGAATGGTGACTTAGCCCAAGGGCAGAGGAGGACAAAGACACCACGAAACTTACGGGACGTGTCCCCTGAGACCCCTCTTGGATCCGGACTGACAGAGCGAACAGGCAGAGGCCAGCGGGAGAAAGCCACAACCTTCTGGACGCGGGTACTCACCCCCATCTTTAAGGGATAAAAACCCCTATAGGACGACAGAGCGGGGGCGGCAGGGGGCTCTCTCCTCCCCCCGCCCAGCTTCCCTGGGAGCCATTTGCTTCCCTGCAATAAAGACGCGGCGCAGCTTGCCTGCTGCCTGTGTGTTTGCAACGTTCATTCTCTGGCTGCGTGAACAAGACCCTGGACTCCGGTGACATAGTTCTGGCATCACTGTGGCCCCGTCGGAGCCCTGGGGCTCAGACACCCAGCACCCTGCGGGGACCCATCCAAGGTCCCCAGGAAGCTGCTGGCATCAAAGCAGGGAGCCTGTGCCAGAGGGGCCTGGGGTCAGGGTGACCAGACACACAGTGACACGCCCCGCCCTGCACACCTGAGGCCCAGGGTGGCCTGGCTGGTCTCCCCGCCATCTCGGGCCCCGGTGAGAAAGGGGTGGGGGTGAGGCACGTGCCTGGAGGGGGAAGAACCCGCCACCCACTCATTCCTCAGAGCCTTTTGTTTGTGGCAGCAGAAAGGGTCGTTTTCTCTTTTAGGGCCACACCTGTGGCCCATGAAGGTTCCCAGGCTAGGGGTCGAACAGGAGTTACAGCTGCCAGCCTACACCACAGCCACGCCGGATCTGAGCCGCATTTTTGACCTACACCACAGCTACAGCCCCGCGGGATCCCCAACCCACTGAGCAAGGTCAGGGATCAAACCTGCGTCCTCACGGCTGCTAGTCGGGTTCGTTTCCACGGCACAACAGGAACTCCCGGAAGTGGTTTCAAGCAGCATTGGACTAAGTGTGTGGGATCCAGCTCTTTTGTTTTTTTAAATTTTTTTTGTTTTTTTGTTTTGCTTTATCTAGGGCCGCTCCCACGGCACGTGGAGGTTCCCAGGCTAGGGGTCGAATCGGAGCTGTAGCCGTCGGCCTAAGCCAGAGCCACAGCAACGTAGGATCCAAGCTGCGTCTGCGACCTACACCACAGCTCACGGCCATGCCAGATCCTTCACCCACTGAGCAAGGGCAGGGACTGAACCCGCAACCTCATGGTTCCTAGTCGGATTCGTTAACCACTGTGCTACAACGGGAACTCCCCAGCTCCTCTTTTATCACCCTGAGCCACAAGAGGCACGCTGACCAAGAGCCTGGCCTTGGCAGGAGCCAGCAGCGTGGGGAGCGGGACCCCGGGGGGCCGGATGCTTGCCCATGGCTGCCGGGGTGGGGCTGGCCACCGGCAGGGCAGCCTCTCCAACCTGCCCCACGCATCCAGGAAGACACATCAACCGCCAGGCCTGCAGAGCCAGGGGATCAGGAAAACCTGCCTAAAACCGTCAGTCAAGCACGAGCCTGAACGTGGGACCAGCCGTGAGGGGTGACCTTGCCCCGGAGCCGCGGGGGGGCAGGGGCCCGAGGAGCCGCCTGCCTTCTCCCTTGCAGGCCTGGGCGGCACGAGGGCTCCGGCCACTCAGCTCAGCTGTCTGCTGGTCCCAAAGGGCACAGCGACGCCGCAGAGCTGGTCAGAGCCCGGGTGGCCTCCAGGTTCTCCCGGCCCAGGGCAGAGATCGCTAACCAGGGCTGCAGTTCAGACCCGCCAGGGCCGGCCGCTCTCCGGGAAGCCGCATGGCCCCGGCGGACGCCCGGAGCCCGGCAGAGGTCGGGGCGGGAGCGGCTCTGGGGACCGGGCTCTGCAGGACGGGCACCTGCGAGGAGGCCGGCCCCAGCCCGCGAGGGCCCTCTTCCTTCCGGTTCTGAGGCCAGGCGTCAGTGGGCAGGAAGGCCAGTCCCCAGCAGCAGGCGACTCCTTGGAGACACTGCTCCCGCTCGAAAACAAAACCGTCCCCAGGCAGTCACGCAATTATTAAAACCCAAAAGACGGACTCAGGGTAGCCAGTTATTTTTTCTTCTTCTAAAAATGAGGAGGAACAAAAGACAGCGTGTTTGCCACAGTATTTTAATCCAACCGTGCACTGGGAAGTAACGAGACCCAGCTCGGGAGGCAGCAGACACCGGGAGCCGTCCCCCCGCTTCCCCTTCCCCGGGGCCCGAGGGCACCGTGGGCAGACACCCAGGTTTCGGTGACGCTTGATGATGCGAAACATGCGGGAACGAACTGTGAGGTCCTTAAAGGCTAACGCCCAACCTCTGAGTGACGCCCAGGTCCCTCTGCTGCTCAGGAACATGGAATAGGAAGCCCCCCCGCCCCGCTTCTGTTCGCAGAACACCCAGCTTAACGCCAAAACAATTCCAAACAACGTGCAGAGATGCAGGATGCTGCTGGGGGCGCCGGGCAGCTGCAGGCACGGTGCCCTCCGGAGGTACCCGCTGGGCTGGCGCTGGTGCAGAGGCAGACACGGGCTCTGGCCTCGAGGAGCTCACGGCCCAAGGTAAGTGAGCTCCTGGAGGACAGGGACGGCGGCTGCCCCGGGCCCGAGGTCCTAGTTCAGGGCAGAGCAGGGCCACTCCATCCAGACACTGCCCAGACCGACGGTCTTCTAAGGAGAGAACCGGGACAGACACGGGCGCACACACGGGGACGGGGACCCGAACCCAGAGCACAGCCTGCGCTTCGTGGACACCCCTGTGGCAGATCAGGGAGGAGACGCTGAGCTATCCCCACACCAGGCACAAGCTTGTGCCCACCACGGGCCCCGCCGGGCTGCCGGGATCTGCTGCCACCGTCCACAGCGGAAGGAAACAATGAACCGTAGTCAGAGGCAGTAGATAAGTTACTGCTCCTTTTTCACAAATTTTTCTTTGACTGTGCCCACGGCATGTGGAAAATCCTGGGCCAGGCTGAACCCACACCACAGCAGCGACCGGAGCCTTGGCAGTGGCGTCGGATCCTTAACCCACTGCGCCACGAGGGAGCTCCAAGACTGACTTTTCCTGCTTTGATTTTGCGAGATGGGGCCTCTCGCAAGAACCCCCGGCCCGGCGCCTCCTGAGGACGGCTGTCGGCTCCCCCGTCCTTTAGAGCCCACTGCCCTGGTGGGCCCGCCTTGCGGTCAGCCTTGGATCATGTGACCAAACCACTGCCATCTTCCCAGAAAGAGGCACGGATGCCCCAGCGAGGGAGCCGAGCCGCTCGGTTCCAGAGCAGGTGCGGGTCTCGCCACAGCCTGGCACAGAGAGAGGCCTGGGGGGCCGGCCCTGCACAGGGGAACCTGCCCCTTTCTGGGCTGAGACACAGCCCTTGTCAGAACCCAGCTCCAGGACAAAGGCTCCAGGCCCCGCTCCACACTCAGCAAGCTTGGGCGCGTGGGTGACCAGAAGCCTTAGCGCTTGTTCTGCTGCTCCTGGGATCCAGGGACTGAAGAGAAGTTTCTCGGCTGCCGCCGTGCACTGCAAAAGCCAGGAGACACGATACAGAAGTCAGGGTGGGAAGCCCCGCAGGCAACAACCTGCCTACTACCCTTCCAAGGTCCCCAGGGCTTTAGCCTGGATGGCGCGGGACCCCACGACTCGGCCAAGGCTGCTGGGACCAGCTTCCCGTGTCCTCTGGACAGAGCGGGCCCGGCCAGCACGGCCAGCCTCCTGCACGCCGCAGGCCGGCAAGGTGAGCGCAGGGATGGCGAGCTCCCGGCAGGAACCCTCTTTACAAGGATCAGACTCGGTTTCTGGGAACAAAGTCCCGAGTCTGCAGCTTGCTACCCCTCAGAACCAGGCGCCGCTCACAGGCTGTGCACGCTGGCCTGTCCCTGGGCGGACAGGAGGAGCAAAGCCAGGCCAGGGCTCTGGGGAGCGCCCCCACAGGTGACACGGAGGGGGGCACAGGCAGAGCCCCAGGAATGCACGGCCAAAGCAGGAGGCAGAGTACACACCCCCTCCCCAGCTCGCAGCAGGGAGGGGGCACCAGAGGCCCAGGGCACGGCGTCCACCGGCAGCGCCCCTAGTCGTGCGGGTCAGCGTCCAGGACAAGCCTGTGCCTGCAACGAGCGGGGCTGAGGCGCTGCCTGAGCCCGTGGATGTGCGCGGCAGGACAGCAGAGGTGGAGCCGACACAGGTCTGGGCGGGGGGGGACCCCACAGGCTGCTGGTGCAGGGCGCTCATCTGCTGAGAGGTGGGGGCGTCGTCTGCAGGGCCAGAGGTCTCAATGACATCACAGGACACGTGGCCAAGGGGGGCCGGGGGACAGGAGAGGGCCCATGTCACCAGGTGAGACCACCCTGCAGTGGTTCTGCTTCCACAGAGGCTACGCTGCTCCCCCAGGAGCCGGGGGCCAAGCATTTACAGGCGTGGCTTTTGTTTGCCCACTTGAAGGGGAACCTGGCTCCTTCACACCCAGTCTTCAAGGCCTTCTGAGAAGAGGACGAGGCTGGATGAGGCTGCCTGGGCGGCCAGCCCTCCGCAGGCTCCCTACTGCCCCCTGCAGACCTTCACAGCCCCCCCCACCCGCCTGAGGCGCCGGGGTCTCCTGCGGCCAAGCCCTCCCAGGATCCTGCTAAGCCTCTGGGCTGGTTTCACCCACATCCAGGTGGCTGTCCTCCGCGGGAGCTGAGACATGCACACCAGGACCCCTAGAGCTCTGCCTGGGTGTCAGGCCCGCGCCCCGCGGGGTCGACAGCCTCGCTCAGAATGTCCCAGGTCCCGGGAGGCACAGGGCACACCCGCAGCGCCGGCCCCCTGGCCTGAGTTGGGAGAAGGCCTTGGGGGGGGGGGCACGCCCACCTCCTCCCACCGAGAACCAGCCTTCCTTTCACCCCTGGAACCCGGACCAAGAGGCGCCCGGCTGCACGCAGCTTTTAACGTGGAAACACGGCTCTGGCGGGCTGACAGGCAGCGCGGGCAGAGCCCGGGTGGAATACTGAGCACAGGAAGCGTGAGTCTAGAAATAACACCCAACACACACTAGGCTTCCTTCCCAACGCCTTCCAACGTTTAACTGACAGCGAACGTGACAGCAACGGCCCCTCCGTTGTAATGAAAATCAGATTCTTCACGTTTAAAAACACAAACCACAAAGCCACAAAGACCTTTCTCCCCCTCACTTGAGGTGGATCCTGGGGGCACCAGGAACAGGTACTTGGGGCAGCCCACTCACAGCATCCCACGCTGCTAACTTGAAAGCAAAAACCCCCACAAAACCCCAAAACACCCAACTATTTTTTGCACAAGATTTTCAATTACACTTTCACCTGCGCCCACCGAGCAGCACCTGCACTGCCCTGGTCCTCAGGGGCTTCTGGGCACCCCCCCGCCCCCCCATCAGGAGACAAAACTGCACCCCTGGGCACAAAGCAGCAGAGGTGCTGGGGCCGGGTCCTAACCCACTTCCACGTGGCAGCCCAGCAAGCACCGGGCTGCAGGCCGTTCAGGGAAAAAAACAAAACACAAGGCGTTACTGGCTCCCAGACGAAGAAACTGCAAAACTCAAAGGCTTCATTAAAGGGGTATAAACGACCTCCATTCCGGCACCTTCGTTCGTTGTTAAACGCAATTTCCAAACTCATTTGCATCACACCAGGAAGCTAGCGACGGGCTGAATTTTTCCCGCTTGGAGAGAATTCCTGGGTGTAACGATCAATTTTAGCAAATCACGAAGCCAAGTGATGTTACTCACAGCCAAGTAATTTCACAAGCAAAACGGTAAATGCCCTTGTGGGTTCGGCCCCCAAACCCTGACATTTAACGAGCTCTGAGGGGCGGGGGCCGCAAAGGTCCCGAATGTGGGTCGCAAGCGGATGACGGCCTCACCCGGGGAGGGGGCAGGGACGTGGTCCGGGCCACTCCTCCCGTTTACGGGGAGCGGGCAGCGGGCCTGGTCCGCCGGGGGTCAGCTCGCCCGGGGACTGGCCGCGCGTCGTGTCTCGGAGCCCCCGGCCACCGCAGCCTGGCCTCGGTGCACGACCCCGGGCCTGGGGAGCGGGGCGCTCTGCACTGTCTTCTCCAAGTGGGGACCAGAGGGGCCGGGCCCCGCCTCCCGGGGTCGCGGGTCTCCAGGGCGCCGCCCGCCCCCCGCCCGGCCCCGCCGGCCCCGCCGGCCCGACCCCCACCCACCCCGCCGGCCCGAGCGCACTGACCTCCGCGTCCCAGGCCGCCAGGTGTGCCCGCGGCCCGCGGCAACGCCCGGCCCGCCGCAGCCCCCGCGCACTGCGCATGTCAGGCCGGCCCGGCTCGGCTGGAACCAGATCCAGCCGGCTGGGCGGTGACGCAAGCACGACGGGGCGTGTGGGCGGGGCTCCCGGCTGGGCGGGGCCAGCCCAGCACGTGGGCCGGGACCCCCAGACCCAGGCGGGAGCTGCTGGGCGAGGGGTGGCGGGGCGGCGAGGGGTGGCGGGGCGGCGAGGGGTGGCGGGGCGGCGAGGGGTGGCGGGGCGGCGAGGGGTGGCGGGGCGGCGAGGGGTGGCGGGGCGGCGAGGGGTGGCGGGGCGGCGAGGGGTGACGCGCCGGGGCTGGCAGCGCCCACCGGGCCAAGTGACGCCGGACGGAGGCTCAGGGCCGCTTCTCAGCCTCCTACTGGCTGACCGAGCCCTTGTCCAGGGGTCTGCCTGCGGTCAAGCCCTGTCTCCAACTCGTCCTCACTGCAGACCCCCAGTTACCCCTCATCTTCAGGGAAGCCTTCTCTGCCTCCCTCCCAGAACACCCCCCGAGTTCTCTGATCAAAGCCGGGACCCGCCGCCTGTGGGCTCCATCGCGGTCACTTCAGTGGGCGAGTGGCGCAGCTTGCTTTATTAAATGCTCTTCCGGCGCTTGTGCCCCTTCCCCTAAGACAAGACCGCTGATCAGCTGTGACAGTGCAAAGAAAACACCCCAGAAGCCCCGAGCCGGTGCCACGGGCCCAAGGCCCACAGCAGGCTCTGCAGGAGGGGGGGGGGTTCCGGGTGGGGGGGTGCTCTGTATTCTCAGCATGAGGACTGGCCGTCCTCTGGCTGCCGCCGCCGGGTGTTCCCCTCCCGCTTTGGGTGTGGGTGTCCCAGCTTCACAGCCCGATAAGGATCTGCGAAGCCCCAGAGCCAAGCCTGCATCTTTTTTGTGTTTTTCCTCTGGCCACCTCCCCACCACCCACAGGCCAATCCACACACCCACGCTTGCTTGCTTGCTCAATAGTGGGGGGTGGGGTGGGGTGGGGGCAGGAACCACCTGCAGAGGGACTGCAGAGGCCTCCCAGAGCCGGAGGAAAGTGGAGGGCAGGGCCGGGACTCTGTGCTGGGCGGTCTCGCCTCTGCGATGGAAAGTGGAGGGCAGGGCCGGGACTCTGTGCTGGGCGGTCTCGCCTCTGCGATGCTGTTTAACCCCTAGCACGCGGGCGTCAGCGCTCTGGCCTTACAGATAAGGGAACCAGGCCTTGGAGGTGTTAACAGTTTTCGGGATTTTGCCAGTTTCTCGGAAGGGACACCGTTTGGGGTCTTCTGAGTCACAGTGTATTTCCTCCGCCCACGAGCCCCCGATCGAGTTTCTTCAGGCCATTATCTCGTCCTGGTGACTTTAATGGGCAGCCTGGGAGACAGAGAGCCCAGCCGGGGGAGAGCTGGCCTGGGGCCGGTGGGGGAGGGGCAGCGGTGCTGGCGCCAACACCGCAGTGAGGACTGCACCCCAGGGGGAGCTTCCTGCCCGACGCTATCTCATCTCCCGCTCCCAGCCACCCTGTTATCTGCACTTTGCAGATGAAGAGACGGAGGCGCAGCGAGTGTGTGCACTGGGTCAGGTCTGCCTGCTCACCACCCAGCTCCTTCCCAGGCCCCTGTCTGCCCAAGGACCCGCCTGCAAGGTACCTGCTGTCCCCGCAAGGCCTCACAGAGGCCTGGGGGCTGGGCAGGTGGAGAAGACCCCCAGCAGGGGCTGCCAGCCCAGGTCTGAGAGCATCAGGCACAGGGCTGCTAGCTGCACCCCCGGGCTCACTGTAGGGACCCCAAGAGAAAGGGCACCGAGTCCACCCCCCTGGGGACTTTTGCCCACAAGGTCCAGCTGGTGGAGTGGAACAGTGTGGTCGAGAGACCTGCCCACCGTGTGACCCTGGCAGCAGCACAGGGTCCGCCCTGAGGGACCCCAGGCAGCCGGGCTCAGCGCCCCGGTCAGGAAGACGGTCTGCGGCCGATGGGGTGAACTCCACGTGCTTGTTAAGCGGCATCTTCACACGAAGCGCCGAGCTCAGTGTGGGGGACACAGCAGGCAAAATGCCCCCACAGACACGGCTCGAGGCCCCCAGACCTCATACACTGCAGTCCTCCCAACCCCTCAACCCCCGGGTGATGGTGTTAGGAGGGGGGGGGGGGCCTCTGGGAGGTGATCAGATCATGGGCTGGGGGGGCTTGGGAGTCAGTGCCCTCATCAGAGAGACCCAGAGCGCCCCCCACCAAGACCACGTGAGGGCGCAGCGAGAAGGCGGCCTCTGAACAGGAAGAGGGCCCTCGCTGGACACCAGATCCGCTGGCGCCTGGATCTTGGCCTTCCGCCTCCAGAACGGAGAATACATTTGTTATTTATAAGCCCCCCAGGCTGTGGTATTTTGTTACAACAGCCTGAACTAAGGCGCCTCCCCATAGTGAGATTTCATTAGAAGGCTAATTAAGGAGGAACATTGGGGGGGTGGACAGAGAGTAGGTTTATGTTTTTATGTTGTTGTTGTTTGGCTTTTTGGTCCTTTTTTTTAGGGCCGCACCTGCAGCACATGGAGGTTCCCGGGCTAGGGGGTCACATCGGAGCTACAGGTGCTAGCCCACGCCACAGCCACAGCAACGCCGGATCCGAGCCACGTCTATGACCTAGACACAGCTTGTGATAACGCCGGATCCTTAACCCACTGAGCGAGGCCAGGGATCGAACCCTTGTCCTCATGGATGCTAGTTGGGTTCTCAACCCCTGAGCCACGCGGGAACTCCCGTTTATGTTGTGTAATTTTAAATGGTTGGAGGAAGACAGAGGTCAAGGAAAATGACATCAGGAAGGTGACACCTGAGACCCAGAGGTGAGGGCACAGCCTTTGGATGTTTGGGAGGCAGGCGGTCCCAGCCAAGGGCACAGCAAGCACCCAAGTCCTGGGGGGCGGGGGGTAGGGCGGGCACAGAGACCCGCGTGAGGCAGAGGCAGCAGCAGGGAGTAGCGGGGAGGGAGAGGAGCCGCCAAGCCGGTGTTCTAGAAGCACCAAGGTGCCCCCAAACCTTCCCCAGAATCGGTAAGATGAGCTTTCACACGGGGTACCCACCCCCAAAATCTCTGGATCACTGACTCATAGGAAAGAATAAACACGTCCCACGCAGACAGAGTAAGCGGAACGACTGGCTGATGGGCGGCCTCAGTCCCCGCAGGCCACCGAGCCGCTGGAACACCCGCCTGGAGGCTGACCATCTGGGCGCAGCTCACCAAGTTCCCGCACAAACCACTTTCCTCCCGCTCGCCCCGCCACCAGGTACGGCCTGGTTTGGAAGCGCTTGGCGGACAGAACGTGTGAGTGGGGCGGGGGGGGGGGTGCGGGGGGAGCCCGGCCTCCGGGGACCAGGTGCAGCCAGCCCGCCAGCCCTGCCAGAGACCCCACCACAGGGCCTCGCTGTCACCGAAGCCTCGAGAGGCCCGACTCCAGAACCTTGTGCACCCGCCCAAACGGTGTCGGTGGAATTCCATCAAAGACGGGCAGAAGAATCAATGCTAATTTTATACACAATAGCTTCCGGAGAATGGAAGCGTTCTGGTTCTCCTTCGTTCTGTGAGGCCAGTATTCACCTCGACAGCAAAACCAGACAAAAACAGTATCCGAGAAAAGGAGTTCCTGCTGTGGCTTAGCGGTCACGAACCTAAACAGTCTCTATGGGGACACGGGATCAATCCTGGCCTCGCTCAGCGGGTCAAGGATCCGGCGTGGCTGGGGGCTGAGGTGTAGGCCACAGACGCAGCTCGGATCTGGCACTGCTGTGGCTGTGGTGTAGCCCGGCAGCTACAGCTCTGATTCGACCCCTAGCCTGGGAACCTCCATGTGCCGCGGGTACAGCCCTAAAAAGAAAAAAGAAAAAAAAAAGAGAGAGAGAAAGGAAGAAAAGTGCAGATCAAAATCTCTCATAAATGTAAACGCAAAAAGCCTGTTCACGATGCATGACATGAGTGACACGCCGTCACCAAGAGGAGCTTATTCCAGAGGTGAGAGCCGGTCCCGTCGTCAAGATCAGTCCACGCAACCCACCGTACCCACAGGCGAGGAAGGGTCCCCTCACCATAGCAATTGGCAAAATTGCAGAGAAAGCATCTGGCAACATTCGAACCTCACTCACGATACACCTTCTCAGAAAGCAGGAGAGAGTGGAGGCGACCTGGTGAATAACGTGTCAACCCGCCCCTGCCCCCGAGACGGGGACCCCGGCGGGGAGAGCCGCTGCCCCACCGCGGTTCCGCGTCGCACTCAGGGGCCAGCCGGTGCAGTAGAGCAAGAAGGCAGAGACTGCAGACCGCAGACTGGAAGGAAGAAATGATACAACCGCCTCTGTTTACAGCTGGCGTAACGGTCTCCTTAGAAGGTCCCAAGGAACCCACCCAGTGACCCCGAGGCCTCCTCGGTGAGCTCAGCCAGACTTCAGCATACAAGACGAACGCTCCCCTTCAGCCGCGTTTCCACGCGATGGCCACGGACGCCTGGAAACGTGCACGGTGCCAGTGTGATGTGGGTGCAGGGAGCGCCACGGATGAACAGAGGCCCCAGCAGCGGTCCGACACGGGCAATTCGGTTTTTGGCAAACGTGCAAAAGCGATTCAGTGGAGAAGAGTCTTTTCAACCAGCGGTGCTGCAGCGATGGGACACACACAGGCAACAGAGGGAGCCGTGAGCCAAAGGAGATGCACAGCAAGTAAGCCCGTGAGAAGATGCTCCAGCCCGTAGGTCATCAGGGAGGGGCACGGGCAGAGAGCAATTCCGCCCGTCAGAATGGACAAAACGGGGAACGCTGACCCCGCAAATGCTGGCAAGGATGTGGAGCAGTGGGAACTCTCATCCGTGTCTGCTGGGAATGCAAACGGGCACACCCATTTCCAGAGGACAGTCCGGTGGTTTCTTAAAAACTAAGCAGTCTCTTATCACGTGACCCAGCAACTGTGGGCTTTGGTATCCACCCAAAGGAGTTGAGAGATTACACAAAAATCTGCACCTGAAGCGTTCCCGTCGTGGCTCAGTGGTCCGCGAACCCCTCTAGTATCCATGAGAACGCGGGTTTGATCCCTGGCCTCGCTCCGTGGGTCAAGGATGCGCCGTGGCTGTGAGCTGTGGTGTAGGTCGCAGATGTGGCCTGGATCCCCTGTTGCTGTGGCTCTGGCCTCGGCGGGCAGCTATAGGTCCAATTGGACCCCTAGCCTGGGAACCTCCACAGGCCAAGGGTTCGGCCTTAAAAAGACATTAAAAAAAAAATCTGCACATCAGCGCTGACAGCTTTACTCACAATTGCCAGTACCCGGAAGCACGCAAGGCGCCCTTCAAGAGGCGATGGGTAAATAAACTGGGACCCGTCCGGACCGTGGAGTGTCGCTTAGCGCTCGGAGGAGTGAGCTAGAGCCACAGACGACCTGGAGGGACCTCGCATGTGCATCCCCAGGTGAAAGAAGCCAGTCCGAGAAGCCCACGTGCTGTGTGATTCCAACAACGTGACACTCTGGAAAAGGCACAACTAGGGAGCCAGTAAAAGGATCAGGGCGGCAAAGCCACACGGCGTGGAAGTCCACCCAGCAGCCGAGGCCCAGACACGGACACGCGGAGGAGTCCACGGCGTCAGGATGCGTGAAACGGCCCAACCCCAGAGGACAGCTGCGGTAGGGTTCCATCAGTAGAGCCTCCTCGGATGCATAATGAGCGTATCAGCAGCTGCCGGGAGGAGGGGCGCTCAGGGAGAGCCATGTGTGGAGGCTGAGATGGTCCCAGAGCTCAGGGAACGGACCAGCACAGAACTACACGCGCCTGCACCAGTGACAAGCCCCTGGCTCGGCTGTCAGACTAGAGTCAAGGAAAACGTAACCGCTGGGGAGAAGCGGACAAAGGGTACACGGGACTTCTTTGCTATTTTTGCAATTTACTGGGAATTTATATATATATATATATATATATATATTTAAAAAAGAGTTCCCATTGTGTCTCAGCGGGTTTAAGAACCTAACAAGTATCCGTGAGGATGCAGATTCAATCCCTGGCCTTGCCCAGTGGGTTAAGGACCTGATGTTGCTGCAACAGCGGCTTGGATCTGGCGTTGCTATGGCTGTGGTGTAGCCCGGCAGCTACAGCTCCAATCTGAACCCTAGCCTGGGGACTTCTATATGCCACACACGTTTGGCCCTCAAAAACAAACAAACAAACAAAAAACCCCCCAAAAAACTATTCACAATAGCCAAGACACTGAAACAACCTAAATGTCCATTGACAGATGCATGGATTAAGATGTGGTATATATACGCACGATGGAATACTACTCAGCCATGAAAAAGAACAAAATAATGCCATTTGCAGCAACATGGATGGAACCAGAAATTCTCATATTAAGTGAAGTAAGTTAGAAAGAGAAAGTCAAACACCATAAGATATCACCTATATTTGGATTCTAATACATGGCACAAATGAACCTTTCCACAGAAAAGAAACTCATGGACTTGGAGAATAGACTTGGGGTTGCCAAGGGTGGGGGGGAGGCAGGGAGGAGGGAGTGGGATGGACTGGAATCTGGGGTTAAGAGTTAATAGTTAAAAACTATTGCATTTGGAAAGGGTAAGCAATGAAATCCTGCTGTATAGCCCTGGGAACTGTATCTAGTCACTCGTGATGGAGCAGGATGGAGAATGATGTAAGAAAAATAATAAGTATATATACGTACAACTGGGTCACTTTGCTGTACAGTAGAAACTTGACGGAACACTGCAAACTAATTACAATGAAAAAAAATAAAAATCATTAAAAAAAACCCCAAAAAAACCCCAAAACTATGGCTCGGATTTATCCCTGGCCCGGGAACTTGGACGTGCAAAAAGAACTTCCGAAAACACAAAAGAAGCAGCGTGTGCACCTCCACAGCCTGGGCAGCAGGCTTGGCTGGGGCTCTGAGGACTGTCCCCCCCGCGAGCTGCCCTCCTGGCGAGGAAGGAGGCGTCGCACTTCCTGACCAACGCCCGGCATCCAGCCCCAGCGCTGAGCCCACGTTTTTCTCTGCAGGGAGCCTGCATGCTTGGTCCCCTTGACCTTGACGAGTGACCTGGGATAGAAAACAAAGACCCCCCCAGCCCCTCCTGAGGCCTGGGTCAGGGGCCCGCGCCCTGGGTAAGAGGGTGCCTCCCAGCTTCAGCACTGCGCCCCGGCCACGCCCGCACAGCAGGTGGCTGACGCTCTGGCCCCAGTACCAGCCACGCAGACGGACTCTGGGCCATGATCCTGGGACCTCGTTCCCCCTCCTCGCCTCTGAGCTGTCTGCAATGATGGTTTTTTATGGTTTGGAAAGAGAAAACCTCTGAGAAGGAAGACAGGCTCTGTCCCGCAACCTCAGCTTCGGTGCACATGCAGGAGAGGTCGGGGCCGACGGCACCCGCGTTAAACCAGAAACCACCCAACCAGCTGCCCCAGCGCTGAGGGCCACGGGAGGACGGAGGTCCCTGTCGACCACAGACTGGACGCCGAGCCAAAGCATGTGGCCGTGGACCAGGCCAGCTCGGGCTCCTGCAGGAGGAGTGCGTGACCACACGTGTGGGTGGAGAGCGGGTGGCCCCGGCGCACCCAGGCCCGGCAGCTGCGCTGCTGTCCCTCTCGCCTCTGTTATGCAGAGTCTGGCCACTCTCTGTGTCCAACAGTGAGGCCGGTGGTGCCCCCCTCCCCTCGCCCCAGACCCCCCACCCTCTCTCCTCACAGCACCGCTACCACTTCCACACGGCTCACAAGTGATCCACGTATCCTACACGCTGCCCTGAATTTTATTTGTGTTAAGTCTCCAGGAGTTCCACACGACATTCTGATTGTCTTTCTTCCTTGGGCTTTGGCTCCCCCCCCGCCCCCCCCACATCATATGGAGGTTCCCGGGCTAGGGGCCGAATCAGAGCTACAACTGCCGGCGTATGCCACAGTCACAAGCACCATCAGATCCAAGCCGCGTCTGCAACCTACACCGCGGCGCAAGGTGATGCCACCAGATCCTAAACCCACTGTGGAAGGCCTGGGATCGAACCTGGCTAGTAACCACCGGGATATGGGTTCCATCCCTGGCCTCGCTCCGTGGGTTCAGGATCCAGCGTTGCCGTGAGCCATCGTGTAGGTCACTGACGAAGCTCAGATCTGGTGTTGTTGAGGCTGTGGTGCAGGCCGGCGGCTACAGCTCCGATTTGATCCCTAGCCTGGGAACCTCCATATGCCACACTTGAAGCCCTAAAAAGAAAAAAAAAACCCCGTGCAACTGAGCAGAATAGCTCTTTCTAGGTAACAGAACGTGGTCATTGACCGTATCATCGGGGAGCTGGACTGTGAGTTCCTGCCTAGAAACACGGCAGAAAAGCGACTCTGAGGCTGCGTCCTGCAAGCCGGACCACTCGACTTCCCACGGGCTCCTGTGATCCCTCCCCGTCCCGTCCCAGCTCCGAGGTAGAATCCGGCTTGTAGAAAACCACCCCTGAATGAGCCCCTGTAGCCACAGCAGCACCCCCTTGCCCTGGGGACAGGGAGCCCTCGGACTCAGCGCTGACCCGGCTGCAGGCCGAGACGGCCGCAGGGCCCTGCGGAGGTCGGTTCCTCTCGGGGCCTGAGCTTCTGCACCTTCAAGTGGAGCTGACAGAGCTTCCCTGAGGAGCTGGGTGTCACTGGGAAAGGGGCCACCAGGGGCCCTGCCCCAAGCCCCAGCCGTCTGCTCTGGTCAGCTGGCCTGGCCTCTTGATGCCTGGCCACGTGGCCACTAGGAGCCCCAGTCACATGGAGAGGCTGGGCTTCAGAGAGCCCGGGCCCGGCCAGCTGCTGGGGCCCCAACTCCCCCAGAGAACAAGCAGACTCAGCGCCTGGTTCTCTCGGACTCAACAGCCAACGTGGCTGAACAGCTGGTACCAGGAAGCTCAGCCTTGTGGGGCTAGGCTACAGCTCCCCGAGGTCACCCTCACAGCATCCGTGGGGACAGAGGCACCAGGGCCTTCCCCGCCCGCCCACCGGCAGTGGGCTGCCTGCTCTCCCCGCAGCGTGCTCCCTGGGCCAGCATCCTCGCCTCAGTCTCCCGGCTAGGGGCCTGGGGAGACGGCCAGGCTGGTGGCCCACCCCACAGGCCAAGAGTCAAGAAAGGGACAGGGAGGGCAGGCCACGGTGCCCTGCCGCTCCCCGGCACCCAGGTGCCATTGGGTATCACAGGGGCTCTCAGAGAAGCCACACTTTCAAGACCCAAGAAGCACCACCAAGGCCGCGATGGGGCTGCTGGGTGTGCGGAGTGCCCGCTGGCCACAGGCCAAACAGGGCGCAGGCACAGGGGCCCCGAGTGGGGCTGAGGCCTGGCCTGGTCAATCCCAGCTAGCCAGTCCGTCTCTGAGCTGACCAGCCACACCCCTCTGCCACCCCCTGTCCCCGGCACCCCTGGGGCTCACTCAGGAGGACCAGGGTGCCACTTCGCCCTGGCCTGGGGCTCCGGAAGGGCGGGCCAAGTCAGTGCACTGACCTGTCGGAGCCACAGCTCTGTCCCTGGCTGGTTCAGCCGGGCCAGAGAGGGGGCAGCTCCGGCAGGGCTGACCGGCTGTGGCACCACTGCCCTCCGGGGCCCCCCACCTAAAATGCCACTCGGCTCGGCACATGCTCAGACACCCGGGCTGGGCGCATCCCGTGTTGACAGTGGGGAGATCTGCTTCCTTGGCAGACAGAAAAGGGGCTGTCAGAAGGCACGGGCCGGAATTTGGGAAGGAAGACCGTGCAGAGAGGCAGCTGCCCCGGCAACGGTGACGCTACCACGCACCCAGCTCTCAACCGCCATCCACCCCCCCCCCCCGGCCTCCCAGGCTGGGCCTCGGCTCCCAGAAAGCTGCCCACGCTTCCTTCCCAACGTCTGCGACAAGTTCCCAGGGTCCTGAGCCGCGCGCAGTGATAGAGCCACAGACGTCAGAACACTCAGCCTTGCGACCAGCCGCATCTTCGAGAACCACGGGAACTCTGAACGTTCCTTGGGTTCCCTGGTGGCTCCGTGGGTTAAGGATCCGGCATTGTCACTGCTGTGGGGCGGGCTCGACCCCTGGCCCTGGAACCTCTGCATACGCCGTGGGTGCAGCCCCCAATCGACATCCATTCCTTGCTCGCGGCACACACTTCACACAGTAGCCGACTCCTCAGGAGGCGTGAAATCGGTCACAAGTGCCTCTCTGCAAGGAAGACCCGCCTGTCTCCCCAGCTAAGGCGGCTGTCACCTTCCACGTCACCCCCGAGGGAAGGACCAAATGCAGACCCTGGCCAGCGGTCCGGAGTCGCCTGGCGTGGATCGTAGCCTCTCGTGTCGGCGGCGGCCGCAGGACAGCCAGGAAGGCGGGTGAGCAGCCCACCGTCCATCCACGAGGAGGCACCTCTGCAAGCTCAGCAGAGCCCTGGCTGGCTGGAGTCTCCCTTCTCTCCACGGAGCGAGGCGCCCAATTACGGCACCAGTGCCATGAACACAGTGTGTGCAGCGGCAAAGGCAGAGGCCCCGGGGCCCAGGAGCACACGGATGCCCGTGGGGCTCTTGCCAGCAACACAGAGGGAGGCCGCCTCCACGTGGTTTTCAGAACTCGGCACCAGGCTACAAGGCTGTCACAGTCAGAAACTCAGGAATCAGGACCAGCTGCACACACCTCCCGCCCCCAGGACGGTGCGGCTGTCCCCGTAGACACCCGGCCTTGCCAGGGGCTGGCCCGCACTCCGGGGAGCAGGCAGCCGCAGGCTACAGAGCTGGAGCCCCGCAGAGCCTGTTTCCATCCCCACTGCTGGCCTCGGCCGGGGGGTGGGGCCGCCCCGAAGATGCCCCCCCCACCAAGCACCTGCTTGCCAGGGGCAACCTTTCTCTGTAGACGAGGCCGTCGGGTGGCGGAGGGCTGAGGGGCTCCACCGTCACTGTGTTGTCACAGTGACGACCAGGCACAGGGCACCCCACGGGCAGCCCTCCTTGAGCCTGGCATCCCAGGGACTCCGACCAGGAAGTCTGGGGTCCAAGGCCTTTCACAAGCAAAGACATGCCTTGGGCAGGTTGCTAGGCTGACCCTAAGGCCCAAGCCCTGATCTGGAAGAGACCCCTGGGGGCGAGCCCTGCTCCTGCTCTGCCTGGGACCCTGGACAAGCTGCTTAAACCTTCCGAGCCTCAGTACAATTTAAAACGAGATTATTTGTTGGATCTCATTGACGGGTAAGGTATGTTTCCTTTAACAGCGAAATGAACATGCTTCTTAAATGGACAGGGTCAAGGCTGCTTTGGTGGCTGGTAGCGAGCTGATGCGCACGTGGAAGTAACAGAGCCGCAGGTTTGGTGAAACATGGGGTGGGTACCTCCAAGAGCTGCCCTGAGGACCCAGGGCAGAAGTGGGCGCAGAGCACGCGCCCCTCACTGTCGGGGGTCGGTGCCGGCGGACGGGACTGCCCTTGCCCCATCATTGGACACCCACTGCCACACAGACCCCACATGGAGGTGGGGGACAAGTCACAGTAACAACGAGGCCAAGGGGGCCTACAAGGGACTGGACAAGGATGAGATCTGGCCCTGCCCTTCCGCCGCAGCGATTCAGGTCCCCCAGAGGACTCGCTCCGACGGGGGGTCAGGAAGCTGTCGTGTCCTGCACAGGGGGCCCAGCCGGCAGGGCCACAAGGCCCAGGACCAACCTCCGCTGCTATTCTCGTCATCGCTGCTCCATTCAAGCCCTGGTCACACAGCACACCTCCGCTAACTAGGACTTTCAGAAAGACGTGTTCTTGGGACCGGCTCCCGGACAGGCAGGCTGCTAGGAGTCGAGCGTCCTAGGTGAGGAGACGGCCTCCTTCTTGCTACTTTCCCGACATTTCATTGTAACAGCAGCTTCAGGATTACTTCGGCTGCGAGCCACCGCTGTCTCTTTAAACGCTTTCCTGCGGCCGGTTGTTTACAAAGAAATTCCTCAAGGCAGGAAGGAAGGCGTGAATCCGGGCAGGAGCAGGTGCGCGGACAGCCCTCGAGGGCGGGGCGGGGGCGTCTGGGCGCCGCCGATTAGGGCGCGTTGGGACTCAGCGCGCCGGCCCCGCGCGGACCGCGGCCGGCCCCTCGGCCCCCACGCGGGCCCCGGGCCAGCGCGGCGCCCGGCGGGCCGGGGGGCGGGGCGGGGCCGGGGGCGGGGCGCGCCGGGCGCGGTCACGTGTGGACACAGGCCCGCGCGGCGTGCGCGCCCAGAGCCTCCCCAGCCCCGCCGCCGTGCGCCCCGCGGCGACCGCGCGGCCCTGCGAGCCGGTGAGTGGGCGCCGAAGGCGGGGTGGGGGCGGTCGGGCGCGCGGGGCGGCGGCGTGGGGGGGGGGGAGGCTTCGGCCCTCGGGGAGCAGCCCCGCCCTGGCGCGGTGCCCCCCGCGGTGGGGGGCGCTGTCCCCCGTCCGCGGCTGCCCTGTGGCCGTGCGGAGCCCAGGCCGGGCCGTTGCCCCGCGGTCATTCCCCTGTCCGGTTCCTCCCCCGCTCCGCTCCGCGGGGCTGACTGCCTTCCCCGGGCACCGCGGCAATAACTTTGGACTCCTTCTTCGATTACAAAATTGGAGTAAGTTCTGGAAGGCCATCGAAACGGTGGCAGCAAGTGTCCTTAACGGTCTCAGACACGGGATAAAAATATAAAGTCCCCTGGAAAGCCTAAGAGGGCAGTGCCCCCTAAGCCTGCCCACAGCAGGAAAGCCAACACCAGGTCCGAGACGCCTGGGAGCTGGTCTCTGGCTGGGCTGTGGTGCCAGTGTGGGAGTCCAGCAGGGCAGCGAGTGTGGAGGAGGGTGAGGCTGTGTGTGACTGTCCTGAGCAGCGCCTGTCCTCTGATGGCCCTTCCGCGCTGGCCGGGCACCCGGCAGCTCCCGGCCACCTGGACACAAGCAGCTGCTTATCTGCGCCGCAGGAGCCCCCCTCCCCGCCCCTCGGCGTCTAGCAGAGGCTGGGCTCCGTAGCGGTGGCAAGCGGCTCGCTCGCGCCAGAGTCTGAGTGAGGCGATCCTGACCCTGCTCCCAGGCTGCTCCCCCACCGTGGGGACCGGACCCTCGAACATCCTTAACCAGGCCCTCTCCAGCCACCATTAGGAACTCTGCCTCTGGAGTTCCCATCGTGGCGCAGCAGAAACGAATCCGACTAGGAACCATGAGGTTGCAGGTTCGATCCCTGGCCTCGATCCGTGGGTTAAGGATCCGGCGTTGCCATGAGCTGTGGTGTAGGTCGCAGATGCAGTTTGGACCCAGTGTGCTGTAGGGCGGCAGCTGTCGCTCCGATTGGACCCCTAGCCTGGGAACTTCCATATGAACTGAACTGTGCCTGCCTTGGGCCTGGTGACACTCTCCCTGGCCCGCTGCAGAGCCGAGGACCCTCTCGAGGGTCCAGCTCTCCAAGCCTGAACCTCTCCTGTCTTCCTAAATGAAGGCCTCTAGAGGGAAAAGGCTTTTCGAAAGCACAGCTTCTGGCTGGTGAGAGCACGCTCTCCTACGTTGCAGACAGGACGCTGAGGCTGGGCACCCCCCAGGGGCCACTGCCTTCCTGCCTCCTGGCGGGGGGTGGGGGTGGTGGTGGAAACACTCTGAGTCGTTTCACCCTGGCTTGGGGTCCCTGCGGCTCAGAAGCTCCTGGCAGGTGGATGGTGGCAGCAGGACACATATATCCACCTGATGCGAGTGTTGGGGGTTTTCGGGTAGAATGTAGAACAGGGTACAGCTGTTCTCCTGCTGGGAGATGTGCGGTGATGACAGGTGGGAAGGGGCCCGGCTGCTTTCTGGGGCAGGGAGAGGAGGGCACCCACCCCCAGGCCCTAGGATGCCATTTAGAGAAGCAACGTGCTGCCCAGCCTTTCAGGCCCCGGCTGTGCACCAGAGCCAAGTCTTGGCGGCCGAGCAGTCGTCCTAGTGCATGTGACAGAACTGTGCTGCTTCCTCCTGAAACCTCCCATCGAGCCATTTCCCTTTGATGACTGCTGGCTCCTCAACTCTCTAAGGCTAAAGCCTCTTGCATAACTGGGCTGCCCCAGGCTGCATCTGTCCACAGGGTCTCACGGGCCTAGGGCCCCAAAATACCACCCAGGCATCAGAGCAGAGTGGCTCCTTGCGAAGGCCACCTCTCGAGCAGCAGAGGGACAGGGTGAAATGGGCCAGGGGTCCTCTGTGTCCCCAGCACGTCCACCCTGCGTCCCCCTTCCTCTCATACATGCGGACAGGAGGGCGGAGGGCACCCGGGAGGTTCCCGGTTTTCATTCCAGCGGAGGAAGCAAGGGTTCCCGTTAGAGCAGATGCAATGAGTAAAAACAACCGCTGGTTCCTCCCCTGGAAAGAACCAGAGGCGGGAAAAGATGGGTGGCTGTGAGCACCGCCCGCAGGTGAGAGCTCACCCGTGAAAGCTGGGCTGGGCGCCGGGTCTGGAGTGGAGACCTGAGCTCTTCTCAGTCTGGCCCTTGAACTTCTGAGGGGGTCTGTCTCGGTCCCTCCGGTCAGGGGTACCCGCAAGGAGCACTGGCCTCAAACCCCGCTGGTCAGGGAGCCCACGAGGCAGGAGCTAGGGCGCTACCCTAGAGCACACGCCCCATCAGCCTCGGGGGAGAGGAGGCCTGGGGCCCGGTGCCAGCAGACATGCCCACTCTCTTCCATGGAAAACCAGAGGCAGCCTCGTTTATGCGTCTGAGCCAAGCTGCCCAGTTCACTCACTGCCCTGTGAGTCAGAACCGTAGAAAGCGGAAGATGCAGAACTCAAAACAAGCCATCTCTGTACCGACGCCCCTCGCCTCAGCCCAGGAAGGCATGGCGTCTGTGATAGGAATCAGCCTGCGTGGGCGCTCCACGCTCAAAACCCATCCAACAGCAGCCCTTCCGAGCTCTGGCTTCTACCAGCTGGACGGTCACTGTAGTTAGAGCCTCTGCCCGTTAATTCAAAAGGAAATAAACATTCAGGAGTCCTTTTCAAAGCATCTCAATGACTCCAGAACAGTGAGCTGCAGGCCAGGCCCTGTGCACAGCCGGTCTCCGGACAGTCAGCTGGGCCCAGCTGTCTGCCCACCACGGCGCACCACCCCGGCCGCCCTGTCTGCTCTCCCTCGGCACCGGGGGCTCTGCTGCTCCCTTGGGGTGGGGCCTCCGACCCCCGCTCACGCAGCCTTTGCTCCAGACCCGGCCGGCCAGGCTGCGGGCAGAAAGCAAGGACCGAGTGGCCCCTTCGGTGGGAACCAGAGGGTGCAATGGAGCAAGGCCAGTGACCGTGGAGGGGTGGCTGCTGGTGCGCATTTCGCTGGCTCCGTGTGTGTACACGCCCACGCTCGTGCACGCACGCTCACACAGGAGCCCCTGACCATCACGGCTGCCGGCCACACCACGGCAGCCCAGCGCGGGTCCCCGCTCCCTGCCCGACTGCTGCTCTGACCTGCTGCTGGCCTCCTGTTGCCTTGGAGATGACCACGTACCTCAGCCCTGGATTTTCGCAAAAGCTTTGTTAGCTGCCTACAGACCTGCACTTTTGAAGAGTTCATTTATACAACTCTGGGCTCTTTTTAAAAAAGCCTAGGAGGAAAGACCCGGGGGTGTGCTCCTGGCCGGCCATGCGTGAGAGGGGCCTCGGGCCATCTGTCATGACCAGGGATGGGCCTGCAGGGCTGGGACCCCAGCTCAGCCAAGTGCAGCCACAGAGCCTGTTTGCTGTCTGGGCGGCATGGAGACCCCAGAGGTGAGCTGCCCGGCAGCACCTCTCCCCGGGGGAGCGCACACGTGGCCTGTGACCTCAGTGGACAGCAGCCCTGCGGGGAAGCTGGCACGGCGGCCTCCTGAGCAGTGGAGACGGGGAAGGAGGCGCAGCCCCGCTCCCCCCCACGCCTGCCCCTCCCAACCCCCGCCCCGCCAGGATGTGCCCGCTCGACGGCCTGGGGGGGATTTTCCTGAACTGGGGTGGGGGACGGAGGGAGTAGGCTGCCGGCCTCGCTGCAGCCAGGCAGCCATGCAGAGTCACTCCTCCCCGCAGCCCACAGGCCGGGGCTCCCACCAAGCGGCCTCGGTCCCTCCTGCGGATGTGTCCAAGCTGCTTCCTCAACACACGACCACTGAATAGGACGGGCTCTCAGCACACTTGTCGCGGTCCATTCCACTCGGCTGCCTGGCCTGCTGGCGACCCCCCAGCCCCAGCCGGTTGTCAGGACCCTGGTGTCAGGGCTTCTGGACCTCTGGGCAGAGGCGTGGCCTCTCAGCCCATCTTTCCTATGGCTTGGCCACGCCCCGGGGCCCGCTCTCTAAGCCTGGGACCCTCGGGGCGTCCGACGCGGGCCTCCTGGGTGCCCAAGGGGAAGCACCTGCTCAGGGCCCAGAGCAGAGCAAGGAGCCAGCAAGGAGCGGGGCCCCAGGGGGTGGGGCTCGGCCGCCCCACCTTGTCCTGCCACAGCCCACCTCGGGTCCCACAGCCTTGGTCCCCTCTTGGTGCCTGCAGCGTCTCCCGGCCTGAGCCTGGAGCAGACAGCTCTTCAGTGCCACGTGGTGAGGGGACAGCCCCACCAGGGAGCTTCCCACCCAGCAGCCCCCTGGAGGGGCTCACAGTGTAGCCGGGGGGGGGGGGGGGGCGGCTGAGCCTCCCAGGGCGAGAAACAGGCAAATCCTGGAGAACCTCTCTGCTGGAGACAAGCCCTGCAGCCAGAGGGAGCAGAAGAAGACAGCTCTCGTGCACAGAAGTACTTGTGCTGAGTGATGTCTCCCCGCCGAGGGTCTAGGAGAAGACTCCGGAAACAGCCAAGGCCTCAGAAACCTGGATGGCGGCGGGACGGGATCCTACAAGGCTCTGTCCCTTGGGCCTCCCACACTGTCACCTCCCCGGCCCCTCCCTCGGACACCCACAAGCGCTGACCGGTCTCACCCCTTCCACGTCCTCCTGAGGGGCCAGCCACAGGTCACCCCACCAGCTCGCGGAGGCCGATGGCAGCGACGCAGCCAAGTGCCGCAAGTGGACGCCAGCTCTTCTGACCGTGAACCTCTGGCCTTGGAGCCTCAGCCTGGCTTCCCTCTAGAGAAGGGAGCCTCTGTGCTGCAGAAGTGGTGCCCGCGACCTGTTCCCTCAAAGGCTTCCCTCGGCCCCGGGGCCCCCCCAGCACAAGTGGGCAGGGAGGGCTCGGCCCCGTCACGCGCGACGCAGCGCCCCTCCCAGCCCCCGCGGGCCAGCTGGTGCATCGCGACCTGCCCGACTGCCCGGCCCTCTGAAGTTTCCGCGATGAAGCGTGACCACAGAGCTCCAGCCTCTCTCGAGGCGGCCTCTCCGTGACGTGCTGGAGCGAGGGAGGCCAGGAGCAGATGCCTCAGTGTCAGGGGCGAGGTTCCAAGTCCGCCGAGCGCCCCCCGCCCGCCCCTCCCCGGGGCGCTGCTCTCCGCTCAGCTCCGCCCCGCAGGGCCCTCTGCACCCGGGCTGGAGCTGCCGCACAGCCCTCCCGCAGGCTGCCCTCCTCCGCCCTCCAAGGACCCTCCCCGGCGCCGTAACACCCTCCCCGCCTCCTCCAACAAGCCCGGCCGAACACGCGCTCCACCAGAGCCTCGCCAGGACCAGGCGGGAGAGCGGGGGAGCGGGCAGCGCAGCTTGTGAGGGCTGCTGCTTCCCGGGTGTGATCGAAGCCGCTAGAAAGAGCGGGCTGCAAGTCAGTTTCCGAGCAGGAATGAACGCTCTCACGGGAAAAGCGGGACAGAGTTATGACCGAACCGTCTCAGACAACCTGGGCCAAGGGCCAGTGCCCGGCCTGCAGAGCCAGCCTCCTGGCGCGTGGGCCTCCCACAGCCCCCCCGCCCCCGCCAACACCCAGGGTCTCAACTGCCCTGCTGCCGGCATCACTGTGAACCCAGTGGCAGCACGCCCGCACGTGCCAGGCATGCCCCTGCTTGTGGACCAAGCAGTCTTGGGTCCACAGGACACGCGCGCACCTGCTGCAAGACAGAAGCAACCACAGGCCAGGCTCCCGAGAGCGAGGAGTGGGCCGTGTGGAGGGAGGGGGGCAGCACAGGGCTCTGGCTCCTAAAAGCTGCCCTGGGAGGAACGAGGGCCCTGACCAGAAGGGGGAGGGGCGGGCCAGAACCAGGACCCCTCGGAAGTGGCACGGCCGGGCTGGACGGAGCCGGAGCCCACCCAGGGACCCTGGGGTGGTCCTCTGGGAGAGGCGGGACAGGCGGTTGGGGCCCTCCTGACGTCTCATCTGATGAAGGGTCTGGGGAGAGGCCCGGCGTGGGCACTGCACCGAAGGAAACGGGGTGGTTTCGGAGGCTGGGAAAAGCGTGGGGGGGGGGGTCGCCAAACCAGCCAGTGTGCGTCTGGAGGTCTGCCTGGCGGAGACGGGAGGCAGAGCAGTGGCCGGGCAGCCGGTCAGGGTGGGGGCAAGGAAGAGGAATGGAGAGGAGCCCGGCGGGCAGCGCAGTGGCGGGGGACTGTCCTGACCGGGGGTTGTCAGGAGGGTCCCAGGGGCAGGGTGTCTGGACAGGAGGACACTGGGGTCCTAGCTGATCCTGAGCCCTTGAACTGAGGGGCGGCAGCAGGTGATGGGGGGTGCCAGAAAGTGGAGTGATCCTGCCACTTGGGGAGAATGTGGCAGCTTTCGTTAGAGAACCGTGGGCGGTGGAGCGTCCAGCACCACCAAGGCGGCCCCCGAGGCACTGGAGCAGGGCCGGCCCTCGTGGACTGCCTCGGGGCAGGGCTGCGGAGAGGGCCCTTCCTGGAATCCTGGTCTGCACACTGCCTGCCGCCCAAGTTCCTCCTTCTCGGGAAGGAAGTGAGCAGAGAGCTGGGTGACTGGAAAGACAGCCCGGCCCAACCCTGTGCGGACGGTGGGAGCCAAGCCATTGTTCTCAGGCCCTCTCCCCAGACAGGCTGGGGGGGGGGCCTGTTCCCGATTCTGACACTCTCGAGACCAGAGCAGGAAGGGAAGCCGGCGACCGCAGGGGAGGAGGCAGGACCAGGCGCTGTGCCAGGAGGGCTGGCCTGCAGGGGGCCTGGCACGGGTCACAGGTGTGGGGCGGCAGGGAGGGCCTTCCTGCAGGAGCAGGGAGGGGACCCGCACAGGGCAGGACGGCCACCCCCGCCAACACCCCCTGGGACACCAGGCTGTGACGACGGTGACCAGCTGCCTTGTCACTGGGGCAGGCGGACACTTCCCGACATGACCAGTGCTCTGGGTCACTGTGCTGCCTGCAAGGTGGCCCCCCAGCACCAGGCTGGAGAGGACGCTGTGCTGGTTTCGAGCCAGGCGGCCTGCGCGCGTCCTGGTGACACAGCCCTGTGACGGCGGCAGCTCCCGTCTGCTTCCTTCCTCCTCCCGCTCAGCCTCGTCCTCACACGGGTGATGGGTGCTGCCCACTTTAGAAAACGCCAGGCACTTGCGTCCGCCTGATGAGGCAGCACCCTCACAGGTGTCCCTGCTCCAGGACCTGCCACCTGGAGAAACGAAGGGACAGGCGTGCCAAGTGTCATGTTTAGAGGGACCGGGAGCAAATGAATGCCGGCACCGTGCAGCCTGTGACGAGTATTCGAGATCAGAACCGCCCTCGTGGCTGACCTGTGACAGGTGCACCCAGAGCTGCTTGTAGCTTATGGGGGAAAGTTTCAAAAGTTCGGTGTCTACGAGCTGCCGGCAAACAGCTCAGGCGGGTTTTTACTCTAAGATCCTGCACTGGGTGGGCGAGCCGGCGCCACGCACCTGAGCCCTTGGAGGGGACTCTGGCCGGATTGGCTCCACGTGACCGTCTCCCAGGAATCAGGCCATTCTTTGGCTGGGGCAGGGGCCCCTCATGGCAGCTCTGCCCTCCTGGGCCGTGGCCCATGGAGCTGGGGGTGCCCTCCACGCGCGACGCTGACCCAGCAGGGGGCTGGCCTCCTGCCCCTCGGTTTCCAAAGGTTTCCTCCTGGCTGCACCTGCCCTCGGGATAGAGCCATCCAGGAGGGCAGGGCAGCAGGGGACCACCCACCCACATGGGGGCCCCCAGACACAGACTCACAGCCCCAGAGGCTGTAAATGGGAGGGGCCGCTCCATCTGCCCTGGGAGGAGGGTTGGCGTGAGGCCCCGGGGCAGACACAGGCGGTGCCCCCCTACACCTGCGCACACAGCATGGGGGAGGGGACCAAGTGAGGTGGGGAGTCAGGCTGCAGTTCCGCCCCTGCGAGGGGGGTGGCGTGGGAGTGACCGTGGGGGGGATGTTCCGGGCAGACCCCAGGAGCCCTTGGAGGCCCTGTGAGCTGGGTAAGGCTGGGCAGAGGGGGACTTGGCTACAGGCTGGTCATGGCACTGAAAGGCCACTCTGGTGGAGCAGCTCTCCAGCCACCTTCAAAGCTTAGGCTCGCAATGGGCAGGAGCTGCGAGGGGGGCGGGGGGGGACTGGCATTGAACCCGTGGGCAGGGCGCTGCTCCTCTGCCTGGAGCACCCGCCTTCCCCAGCCCCCAGCCTGGGGCGCTGGAGCAAAGGCCCTGTGTCCCTGAGGTGGGCCAGATGCTCCCGCAGAAGGTGACGGGGCCAGCACGTGGGCAGCAGGCCGACACCCCCACACCCAGCGTCCCTCCTGCCCACCGCGTCGGCCCGAGCATTGGCCCTCACGGCCTCGCCGCTGGGGTGCCACACATCCCGCGCCTGCTCCCAGCACAGGCTCTTCCGCGGGGTGGGGACCAGGCAGCCAACAGCAGGGTGAGTCCTCACGTGTCCCCAGATCTGGGGATGCTGTTTCTCTCCTCGCGGAGCTGGCGGTCTGGCCGGGTCAGAACGGTCTGAGCGGACCGTCGGGTCCTTCCTCTACAGTGGTCCCCCTGCCAACGCCCGGTCCCGCACTAGAAGTCCAGCCATGTGCCAGGACCCCTCTTCATCTGCCAGGCTGGGAGGGAGCACGGGACATGCCAGGGCCAACGCCACTGACCCTGGGTGCTGGTGCCCAGGCTCACGGAACCCGTGGGGACCACACAGGTCCACTTGTGAGGCTGCTGAGGCGGTGGGAGGCAGCAGGAGGCGGCAGGTTTCTGGGCATCAGGCATGGGGGCGCGGGGGGCAGGGGAGTGGCAGGTTCCGATGGATGAAGCGGGAAACAGGGATGCGCCCAGCTGGGCGGCGGCCGCCTCGCTGGCAGAAAGGCTGCCGTTCACAGAGGGGCTACCCCGGGGTCCTCCATGGGCCTTTCCCACCTTGGCCCCATCACTGCCGTGACAGCAGGTGGGGTACAGGCCGAGAGCGGGGCAGGCGCCGCCCTGTCTGGGGTGCCAGCGGCCCCGGGGGCAGCGTCTCTTTAACTTGCTTTCAGTCAAGAAGGTGGCGCTGGCCGGGCACGGGCCTCCCCCAGGAGCAGCGGAGGGCAGGCCGGTGGGGGCGTCCAGGACACGGCGGGTGGGGCGGTGGGGGGCTCCCGCCAGGCTCACCGCTGCTCTCCCCACAGCCCGCCATGTGGAGCTGCGGCCCGCTCAACGGCAGCGGCGGCGAGGACCAGCTCCTGTGCCAGCACGCCCAGCGAGCCCTGCCAGCCCTGTCCCTGCTCTACCTGCTGGTCGGCGTCCCGCTGGGCCTCGGCTACAACGCCCTGCTGCTGCTGGTCAACCTGCACGACCCGGCTGGCATGACCATGCCCGACGTCTACTTCGCCAACATGGCTGTGGCCGGCCTGGTCCTCGGCGCCCTGGCGCCCGCGCACCTGCTGGGCCCCGGCGCCTCCGGCTGGGCCGTGTGGGACCTGGGCAGCGAGGTCCGCGTCACGCTGCTCGTGCTGTTCAACGTGTCGGCGCTGGTGGCCCTGTACTCCACGGCGCTGCTCGGCCTGGACTGCTACATCGAGCGGGCCCTGCCCCGCTCCTACATGTCCAGCGTCTACAACACGCGGCACGTGTGCGGCTTCGTCTGGGGCGGCGCCCTGCTCGCCAGCTTCTCCTCGCTGCTCTCCTACATCTGCAGCCACGTGGCAGCCAGGGTGGCCGAGTGCTCCCGGATGCAGGACGCCCAGGCTGCCGACGCCATCCTGGTGCTCATCGGCTACCTGGTGCCCGCCCTGGCTGCGCTCTACGCGCTCGTGCTCATCGCACGGGTCCGGAAGCAGGCCACGCCACTCGACCAGGATGCGGGCGGGCTGGACCCCGCGGCGCACAGGCTCCTGGTGGCCACCGTGTGCACGCAGTTTGGGCTCTGGACGCCTCACTACCTGACGCTCCTGGGGCGCACGGTCCTGGCCGCCAGGGGGAAGCCTGTGGACGGGCAGCATCTGGGGGTGCTGCTCTTGGCCAGGGACCTGTCCAGGCTCCTGGCCTTCTGCAGCAGCTCCACCCTGCCCCTTCTCTACCGCTACATCAACAGAAGCTTCCCCGGTAAACTCCAGCGGCTCCTGAAGAAGATGCACCGTGGCCACCGGAGCTGCTCTTTGGACCAGGCGGGGGCACCGCCCGTGACGGCCTAGACGGCTGCCCCTGGGCTGCGGCCAGCAGATGGCACAGGGCTGGCGGCAAGGCCCACGGTGACCAGGCCGCCCAGGCCCCCGCCCCCGCTCCCGCTCCCTGGGCGGGCGGTGAGGCGAGAACAGAGCTGTAAGAGGCGTCCTCCCTGAAGGCCACGCTCAGGCCAAGGCCACTGTGTCCGAGCGGCAGGTGCGAGTGGTCGGGACGCCCCTCGGCCGCGGGGTGTGAGCTCACCTCCTGTGACACGCGCACCTTTCAGTCCACGCCCTCGACAGCCCGCCTCCCGCAGCCTCGAATGAAGTCGTGAGAGCTCACACCGCTGCCGACACAGGCCCGTTCACACACCCGCTCCCTCCCTCCTACTTGAGGCCTCGTGGAGGGAGGCGTCCGTCCGGTAGGAGAGCCGCGAGGTGTGAAAGCCTCGAGACGAGACGGCGCGCACACGGGCCACGGGCTGTGTTGACCGCTGAGCCCGTTCCCGCCCCAGCTGCCGCCGCGTCACGGAGGGTCTGTCCCAAGCCTGTCTCCACGGTGCACACGGCGTGTCCACAGACTGAAGGAAGAAAGCCACTGCTGGGACCCCTAACCCCATACGAAAGCTGAGGGCGGTGACGTGTCTGGTCGGGGCGGGGCCCACGGGCGGTTCCTGCCTCCGGAACAGATGGAGATGAAGGCGCGTGGCCCTGAAGGTGCACACGGGGGGGCACGGGGCACAGGGCCTTCCCTCCCGCCCGCCGTGTCCGAGCCCAGCCGGGCGTCCCCCCTGCCCTGACCAGCCCCATGGACCCTTCCATGGCCGGCAGGTGCTATAAACAGCGACTTGAAAGACGTTCCCTTCCTCCGCCCGCAAGTCTTTTTGCTTCTTCGTTTCTCTTTTCAGGGCCGCACCCGAGGCATACAGAGGTTCCCAGGCGAGGGATCGAATCGGCGCTGCAGCCACTGGCCTACACCACAGCCAAGCAACGCAGGATCCAAGCCGCGTCTGCGACCCACACCACAGCTCACAGCCAGGCCAGGGATCAAACCCACAACCTCGTGGTTCCCGGTCAGATTCGTTTCCGCTGCGCCACGACGGGACCGCCCACCCCAGGTCATTACGATGAGGGGACAGGCCCACAACCCTCTGGTCCTCGATTCTGAAACCCCGAAAAGCCCTACAAAGATTTGTTTTTCATCGTGCAGCAAAGACACAAGGGTACCTTTCTGAGGAAAGAGGGGGATGGTGGGGCAGCGGCCGAGCCCCGACGTGGTTCTGCGGCATAGTTGGCACGGCGCGGTCAGCTCTGACCCTCAGCCAGGCCGCGAGGAGAGCGAGGCTCTTTGCTGAGACGTCCTGCCGGGAGCTCGCCCGGCCGAGGGCAGAGGCTGGGGAAGCAGCCCCGGAGTCAGCTGCGTTACTTCTACAGGCAGCGTCTCCCCTCCGGGAGGCAGCGTCTCGTGAGCACACGGACCCGCGGCCCCACGTGAACTCGGACAGATGGATCCCCTGCAGGAAACCCGGGTGGGGGGCGGGGGGAGGGCCTGGGAGGCTTCTGGGCTCCTGCCCCTCAGGGGCTGTTCCTCCCTCCCCGAGGCACCTGCCCCCGGGCAGCGTCTGAGGACTCACAGCCGGGCTGGGGGGCGGGCGGGAGGTCCGGGCACAGCAGCCCTCAGGGCCGCTCACCTCGGACCAGGCCCGCTCTCAGCCGGAGAGCCCGCACTGCCACTCGGGTCCAGGGAACGGGCGGGTGCGCAGGCCAGCGGTGGCGGGGTTAAAATAAAAGGATCTGGCCTCATCTTTCTCCTCTGCTGCAGGACCAAGGGCTCCGGGGAAGAGGCTGAGGCCCTGAGGCCCTGCATCCCTCCGCCCAGCTCGTCCTCCCCAGACAGTGGAGGGGCCTAAAACCCCTTTTCAGTGTCTCAGTGGCTTCGGATGCAAGTTCACTGTCTCTGGGGGCCTCCTGAGGTGGCGGGGTCGGGGTGGGGGGCAGCCACGCATTTCTCTGTCCCTTCCCACCCCAGCGTCCACGTCTGCCGGGAACGAGGGCCTTGCGGTCATGCTGGCCACCTGGTCTGCCCTCACGGCCAGGGTCTCGGGCACAGGCCCCGACCCCGTGTGAGGAGCAAGCCCGCCTCCGCCCTGGCCGCTGGCACCACACAACACAGAACCTACCTTCCGTGGACATGCGCTTGGCGATGTCGTGAATTTGCCTGGCTCCCCTCTCCCTGCCCCTGTGTCGCATTCCCCGTCTCTGCCCTATCGCCAAAAAAAGTAATGAATTTTGAGATGTTTACAAGAAAGTGAGCAGCTACTGGAAAATGCCAGTAGCTTGTTTTTTAAATTGGAGTTCCCGTCGTGGCGCAGTGGTGAACGAATGCGACTAGGAACCACGAGGTGGCGGGTTCGATCCCTGGCCTTGCTCAGTGGGTTAACGACCCGGCGTTGCCCTGAGCTGGGGTGTAGGTCGCAGACGCGGCTCGGATCCCGCGTTGCTGTGGCTCTGGCGTAGGCCGGCGGCTGCAGCTCCGATTCGCCCCCTAGCCTGGGAACCTCCATATGCTGTGGGAGGGGCCCAAGAAATGGCAAACACACACACACACACACACACACACACACACACACACACACACAAAACCTTGTTTTTTAAATTGACCAATCCTGTATTTCTCAAGTGTGTTCCCAAGATACCAGGATGTAAATTTCACCTAATGTTCCAAGGTTGTTAATTCTATTACTGACACTTCTTGACTATAATTTTTTAGTATCTTTTTTTTTTTTAAGGCTGTACCTGTGGCACATGGAGGTTTCCAGGCTAGGGGTCTAATCAGAGCTGCAGCTGCGACCTACACCACAGCTCACGGCAATGCCAGATCCTTAACCCACGGAGCGAGGCCAGGGATGGAACCCGCGTCCTCATGGAGACTAGCTGGGTTCGTTACCACTGCGCCACGACGGGAACGCCTCCGCCTTGACTGTAATTTTAAAGTCAACGACCCTGCTTTTGTTAACAGACAAAAGCTCATCTACCTTTTGCCAAGCTTCATCACTTAAGACCCCAAAGGTGAGAGTTTAATCTTCATGAAGGTTATAAAACTTACTGCAGGAAACCGGGTCTGCTGCTAACTGTGGCAGAGACATCAAGAAATCAAACTTTGTACCTTTATAAAAAGCACCTGACCAAGGACAAGACAGGAATAAGTCATTAAGCAGTTTAATTACGGGAGTTCCCTTTGTGACTCAGCAGTTAAGGAACCCGACTAGGATCCAGGAGGTTGTGAGATGGATCCCTGGCCTCGCTCAGTAGGTTAAGGATCCGGCGTTGCCGTGCGCTGTGGGGTAGGTCCCAGACGCGGCCTGGATCCCGCGTGGCTGTGGCTGTGGCTGTGGCTGTGGCTGTGGCTGTGGTGGAGGCTGGCAGCTGTAGCTCAGATTCGAGCCCTAGCCTGGGAACTTCCATATGCTGCAGGCGTGGCCCTCAAAAGCAAAAAGCAAAACAAGACCTAACAAAAAACCAGAAGTTAAATTCTATGTCAAGTTCTTGAATTTAAAACCAGCTGGGAAATTTGGGGGCTAATTACGAACGAGTTCAACCGCTGCCTGCCCAGCTCAGGTTCTCCCAATGAATCTAAGAACCTGCTGAGGAAAACCCCGCACACCGACGATTAAATCACCTGAGACTTATGACCCGACTTCCGAAGCTTTCCGTGCGCATTTCCCGGGGTGGGTGACCTCTCAGAAAACAGCTCAGAAAGGGTCATAAGTGGCTCTTTCCTGTCGTGCCGTAACCCCAGCATTTTCCGCTTCCTCCGTGCGCATCGGAGCTGACCCGGAGCCAGGCAGGCCCTTCCGCGCGTTTCGTGTCCGGCGTTCGGGAACCTTGGGGAGGAGGGGTGCCGACCGTGAATCCCGCGTGGACGAACCCCAGCTGTCCGAGGGCCAGCTGTCTGTCAAGGAGCCCGAGTGGACGGGCCCCGCACACCCGCCTCTCTACCAGCAGCGGTTTAGACGGTGACAGCGGCCAGGCCTGCTCCGCACGGGTCGGACACGGACCGGCCCCCCTCAGGGCGCCTGTGGGGACGGGGGGGGGGGGGTGCATGAGGGGCCGATCTCCCCCCGTGGCTGACGCCGCTTTGCTCACAGCAAGCACCCGAGAGACGTGGAAAACGAACCCGACAGTGAACCGTCGAGGGGCGGAATGCAGTCAACACGCTCGCGTGCGCTCAGCGAGAAGCTCCCGTGTGCGCAGACATGCGCGTGTCCCTGCCCGCAGCCCTGGCACGCCGCCCGCGCTGCCGCCACCGCCCAGGACACAGATCCAAACCATCCAAACCGCAGCTGCCAGCGGGCTAAGGAAGGTGGTTCCTCGTGGGAGAAGCTTCAGAGGTTTCCCTTTTCGTCAAGGGCCCGAATGCAGAGCTCGGACGAGCGCATCGGAGGAGCCCTGCATCCCCCCGACCCCCGGCTGCCTATCACCTCCCGGGAGCCTGCGCCTCGCCCGGAGCCAGAGCCGGCCCCTTGGTAGCGGCCTCCGGTGGCGGCGTCCCCGCCGGGCCCTCAGGAGACCCGACTGGCCGAGTACGTCCGCCCCAAGCGGCGCCGGCCGCCCCACTGGCACCTCGCGCAGCCGCCGTCGGCACCGCCGAGTGCCAGCCCTCGGCCTCCGCCCCGTGGGGAAGCTCCTCTGTCAGCAGGTGGGGGAGGCCAGGGACCCCCTGCCGGGGCCCAGCGGACACGCGGACAGCAGGAAGCAAACTCGCCCCAGGGCCAGCGCCACCCCTTCGGCCCCTCCCCTGGGCTCCTCGCGCCCAAGAGCAACCCTGCAGCCTCCCTCGGGCTCAGCCGCCTCCAGCCTGGAGCGCCAAGGTCTTCCAGGAGCTGGGGGTCGGAAATGAATGCAGTTCCGCCACGTCCCCGCGGACCAGCAGGAGGAGGGCGCCTGGCTCTGGGGCAAGGGCTCAGGAGGACCTGGTCTGCACAGGTGACACAGAGGTGGCTGGCCTGCCGGGCCAGGCATCCGTCCCTCCACAGCCGAGCTGCTCCCGACAAGGCTGATGGTGGGGGCCTGTGCATTTTCACTGCCACCGGGGATGTGGTGGCTTGACTCTGGCACAGTTTACCCATCTGCTCTATTGGTGATGGGCATTTGGGGTGTCTGTGACCACGGCTGGTTCCTGCGAGCGGGGCCCCCCAGAGCGGCTGCGGGTGGTGGGCTCCAGCCGGGGCTTTGTCTGACTCCAGGTGGTTCTCGGTGGCCCTGGAGGTGAGACCTCCTCTCCCTTGTCAGTGGGACAAGCCTGAGTTCCCGCTGTGGCACAAGGGTTGAAGGCATCTCGGGAGTGCTGTGAGGCAGGTTCGATGCCTGGCCTGGCACAGGGGGTTAAGGATCTGGTATTGCCACAGCTGTGGCTTAGGTGTACCTTGCAACTGCGGCTTGGATATGATCCCTGGCCCAGGGAATTCCATGTGCTGCGAAACGGGCAAAAAAGAAGAAAAACATGAGTTCCCGTCGTGGCTCAGAGGTGAACAAACCCGAAGAGGATCCATGAGGATGTAGGTTTGATCCCTGGCCTCGCTCAGTGGGTTAAGGATCCAGCCTTGCCAGGGGCTGTGGTGTAGGTGGCAGATGTGGCTCGGATCTGGCATTGCTGTGGCTCTGGCGAAGGCCGGCAGCTTTGGCTGCCATCACACCCCGAGCCTGGGAACCTCCATATGCCGCAGGAGCGGCCCTAAAAATACAAAACAAAACAGAACAAAACAAGAGAGAGAGAAAAGGACAGTCCCCAGCGCCGTTCTGGGGACTCAGCAGCTGCCTTATGGGCCTGAACCGCTGTCCCGCCACCATCACAGGTGCTCTGTGGCCGTCACGCCCACGACAGCACTGACCACGGCTTTGTCTCAGTGAAGGGTTAACTCACTGGAATTCGCACCTACTTCAGCTGGACCCTGGGAGATGCCCAAAAGTGCACCCAAGTCTCCAGGGGGCACGAAAGTGTCGGGGTCTCCGAGAACCACGGGGCAGGTCCCGTGTCCCGGTTTTCATGTGAAGCAGGTGCGTCGGGCCAGCGCGGTCCCCGGAGCACCCTGCTGTGTGACCTGGGGCGAGTTCTGAGCCTCTCTGTGCCCCGTCCTCCTCTGGAGCACCAGGCACTGGGAAGTGCTGACGGCGGGAGCACCGTCGGCTCCCACCCACCCCGCACCCCTGACGCAGGGCCTGCTTACCCTGAAGGGAATCACGTGTGCAGCTCAGGTGCCAGCGCCCCCGGGGCCTCGACCCGCCCTCTGCCAAGCGAACGTGGGCTGCTGGGCAGCAGGGGCGGCGGGCAGCGGGCCCCCGAAGGCAGAGCGCAGGTCGGAGAGCCTCCGGGGGCGCAGCAGGCAGGAGGGGACCTTCTGTGACGATGGGACCTTGCGCCCTGCGGGGGCTGCTCACGCAGCTGTGCCTCCCGCGGGCCGCCTAGAAGCCCGCCCGGCGGGGCAGGAGGAGCGGGCCAGGCGCCTGGAAGCCCCGCCTCAGAACCGGGAGATGCGACGCCCCCCACCCCCAGGCTGCGCGCTTCCAGGTTCCAAGCAGGGTGAGGGCGACTCGGGAAGGCCCCGCCGCCGGGGCAGGCGCGCTCACGGGGCGCCCCCCAGTGGCTGCCGATGCTCTCGGTCTGCGCGGGAGCGGAGGCCGCTGAGGGGGAGCCCGGCTCCTAAAGCGGCCTTAGGCTGAAGCAGTGGGGCTCCCGCAGGCTCGCAGCCCGCAAGGGGGGGTTGGGGGACACAGAGCAGGGCCCAGAGGATGGGGGGGACACAGAGCAGGGCGGGGAGGTTTGGGGGGGGACACAGAGCAGGGCCCAGAGGATGGGGGGGACACAGAGCAGGGCGGGGAGGTTTGGGGGGGACAGAGCAGGGCCCAGAGGATGGGGGAAGGCGTAGGCAGGAGCAGAGGAGCCGGGACCCAGCAGCTCCCCGAGCTGCACCGGGGCCCACCCAGGTTCCCACAGCTCCTCGTTCACCAGCAGTCTCGGAAGCGCAGACCCGTGACCGGCACCCCTGGGACCCTCTGCTCCCGCGCCCAGGCCCCCGGCCCCCGGTGCTCCGCCGGCCGCCTCCCGGCCATCCTCCAAGCCCCTTCCGCTGGGCCGCCAGTCACGCCTGCCTTGCCGGCTCTTGGGCTAAACATCCTCTGACTTTCTCACCCGGGTGGTCTCGCGGCCAGTGACACCCCAACAGGAAAAAGGCCTGGGAGGGCCTGGCAGAGGGCTGCCACGTACCCAGCCCACAGGGAGCCTGAGCCCCCTACCCGGGGGGAGCAACCGCGTCCGCCAGGGCTCGGGAGCACGCCGTTCGCCAGTCCAGACGGGCGGCCAGGGTTCCCCGCGCGGCTCTGACTTTACTGAACCCCCCCGAAGCGTATTTTCAAAACAGGGGAGCTGGACGGAACACACAGAGACGACTCAAAGCTGCTGCTGAACACAAACAGGTGTCAACAGTGACACGTAAGCGACAAAAGTCAGGACAGGAAGTGACACAAACGCCTCCTCACCCCCTACCCACCCCCAGCAGCCGCCCGGGAGCCTCACAGAAGTGCAACCGCGCCGCAGAGCGCGTGCAAGGCTCCGGCGGTGTCCCGGCGTCGTCCCCTTTAGGCCCCGGGGGAACAGCCGCGGTGCACACTCGCCGCCATTCACACACCCCAAGTCGGCTCTCTGGCGGGTGTCCCAGCTCTTGCGCGGAGGGGGCCCCTGGGGAGGGCGGCGGCGGCACTGGGCCGTGCCCGAGGGCACAGCCCATGTGGGCTTAGCACAGAACAGAGTGTCCTGGGAAAGGCGGGTGTGGGGGAGGGGCCCCCGTTCCCCGCGACGGGCTGGCCCCGGCCACCTCCACATGGGGCTGCGGACACTCAGGGGAGCCAGGAAACGGGCAGGGGCCTGGGGCGTGACTGTCTCGATGACGCAGGACTGTGTGGGCCAGCTGGGCCCCGCTGTGTCCCCAGGCCCAAGGCGCCCTCCCTGCGTTCACATGCACAATCTAGGCGACGGGCAACGGCGGGGACGTCACGGGCCAAGAGGGAGGCCACCCACGCCATCCAGGGAGCCCTGTCTCCTGGCCCCAAGCCCAGCCCAGAGCAGGTGGGCTCGGGGCCCAGAGGAGAGCAGCGCTCGTGCCGAGAGCCGGGCTGTGACAGAGGCGGGACGCACGGGCTGGGTGCGGCTCAGCAAGTCCCCGCATCCTCTTTCGCCTGAAGCAGGGCGGGCACGGCGGGACAGGGACCCCGGCGGGACAGGGACCCCGTGTGCAGCAGAGGGATCCAAACGCGTCTCCCGGCAGGGCCGGTCTGGGGACGCCGCGGAGGCCAGGAGGCCAGAAGGCAAGCTCCTGCCACCGGCCCCAGCCCCCCTTCGCCCAGCAGGAACTCTCCTGGACGTCGGGGGCGGGGGGGCAGGACCGCCCCCAGCGCTGGGGTTTGGCCGACCCCGTCCTCCACGAATCCCACACCCTGGCCTGCGCAGGGGCCGTGGGGGACAAGGGAGCGTCCCCCCAGCACCAGCTCCCGCCCGTGGGGGGCTGGGCGCCCCGAGGGGACGTTCGAGGTGGCCTGGGCGGGAGGGGTTGGAGCGCTTGCCCTCATGCTGGGCGTGGGGCCAGGGTCCTATTTTAAGTGGCAGCGTCGCCTGCTTTCTGGGCGGGACCGTCCTGAGGACGGCGGCGTGGGGGTCTGCAGGAAACCGCGGGGCCGGGCGCCCTGTCCCGTCTGCGGCACGAACCGCCCCCCTTCCAGGCCTGGCGGGTCTCTGGGGTCACGTGACCAAACCACCACCTGCCCAACTCGCGGCGTGTGGTGAAGGCTCAAGGGCACATCCCCGTTTTCCTTCCGCAGCCGCCTGTTCCCAGGGAGCTCGGACCAGCGAGGGGCCGTGAGCGGGCGCCGGAGCCCCTCCCTCCGCGCCAGACCCTCCGCCGGCCAGGTGAGCGGTCCCCCGGCCCCCTGCCCGCGCCCGCTTTCTGCCCGCTGGCATAAGGCCCATGCGAGCAGCTGGGAGAGGGGAGCTGTGCTATCTCTGGAAACCAGTCTGTGAACCCCCACACTGGTTCCACCGAAAGGTGAAATGCCGTTTATTTCTCGCGCCTGGGGCTGGAGTGACCGGGCAGACCGCTAGCCCTTCTCACAGCTCAGACGAGCAGACCTGTGGCTTCGTGTCCGGAGTTGGAGGCAGAGAGCCTGTCAGGATTCGCTGGTGTCGACTGGGCCCTGGAGGCCCCCTGAGGGCTGAGCACGACCGATCCCCCCCCACCGCCGCCGCCACTCTGATGAGGGCAGGGGACGCTCCCGAGAGCAGAGGGAGCTGCCCAATGCCCGTGTCAGGCTCCCCTTGCCACAAAGACGCTCGGTGGAGACCAGCGCCCCACACCAGGGCCTGTCCATCGGCCCGCTCACAGAAGCCAGGCCTTTAGTGTCTCTGGGGACCGGGGGGCGGGGGCAGCTCACCAGCCGTGTGGACCTTGAAGGCCTGGGGTGCGGGGGTGGGGTGGGGAGGGCTCGGCTGTGGGAGGGGACAAGCGGGGGGGGGTTGGGGGGGGCGCAGGACGCGGAGAGGGCCCTTTGCCTTGCGGGAGGCCGTGTTCCTTTCCTCCTGGCACACAAGCTCGCTGGTGCAGAGGGGGCAGCGGTGGCCACCAAAGCCCCGGTGCCGCCCCGCGTCAGAAGGCGCCCCTGCTCCTGAGGAGCCCGGCCCCGCTTTCCGACAGCACCAGATCTGCAGTCCCCCTTCCTCCAAGCCGCCCACTCGACCCCCGTCCTGCAGCAGGCCCCCGCCTGCCCCTCGCTGCGCCCTCACGGCTCCAGACAGAGCACGGCCGAGATGGGGTGCTGCACCCGCGCAGTCCTCTGGGACTCGGCTTTGGAAGGAAACACTGAAGCTGGCACGATGCTTCAAGGTGCTGCAAACGGGACGCTGCACAGCCAGCCCGAGACCAGGGCCTGAGAGCTGGGGGCAGCCGAATGCAAACAGGAGCACGGACCCCTACCCCACCCGACACACACAGTGTCCTGAGCAGCCAAGGGGACACCAGGCAGTGTGCTTGGGCTCAGAGGAGGAGCGGGCACAGCACCCGGGGCGCCGGGCCTCGGCAGGTATGCTGGGCCTCGCCCCCCACGAGGAACAAGCCGCGCCCAAGGTCAGGAGCGGGTGTGCTGAGGGCCTCCTGGCGCAGCCCAAGGCTCTCAGGAGACCAGAGTCGCAGCAGACGGGGCCGCAGGGTGGCGGGCGGACGGCGCCCGCAGGAGCTGCTGGCAGAGCCGAGGACAGCGTCTCCAGAACTCTGGCCTCCAAGGTCCGCGGTGGGTGCGACACAGTCACCATCGTACAGCTCGCTGGCTACACACCTACCAAGACGACAACCAGGCTGGGTGCCGGAAGATGCCGGGTGGAGGCAAAACCTCCCCCTCTCGAGTCCAGGTCCGGGGTGGAAAGGCGCCAGTGAAAAGGAGGCTGGACACTGGTGCCGGGAGGGACCCCTAAGCCCCACTCGGACCTGAACCACAGGGTCAGGCTCACGCCCCCACCTTCTAACTCTGGAGGCTACCCTGGTGCGCTGGGGTGGGGCCAGGGGGCGAGGCAGGACCCCAGCAGCCCTTCTGTGCGGCTGAGGGAAGGGCCCTTAGAAGCCCTCGACCTGAAAGTGGCACCAGAACAGGCCTGGGGCCGTCTTCCCAGGAATCCCCAGGCTTCTGCAGGGGCAGCGCGAGGCTTCTGGCGGGAGGGGCGCGTGGTCCTCAGGCTCCACGTGAGGTCCAACCCTCGCCCCGAGCAGGGGCAACACCGCTCCGAGGGGCCCCAAGAAAGGAGCCCCCAAGCCCAGGGGGAAACGTACATTCAAACACTCAAGGCAGCGCTATTCCTAGAGCCGCAAGCCAGCAGTGCCCCAACGTCACCCATCGCGAGCAGACAGACCAGCTGGGGCCCGTCCACACCGCGAACCCTGCTCAGCAGCAACAGGACAGCCCTCTGCCTGGGCTGCATCACCGGGGGCGCCGGGCGCGGGCGCCAGGGTGCTGGGTGCCCGGCGGGGGAGGTCTACGGGCTGGGCGTCCGCGGCAGATCTCGACCCCCGCACCGACCCTCATGTCGCGACTCGCACCGGTGCGACCTCGGGAGGATCTGCCACGGCCAACGTGGAGCCTGCGCATTGGGGCTGCCACACAGGCAGCTTCATGAGCAAATATCTGCATGTTGTGTCGTCTCCCCGAGTAAACCCAGAACCGGTGGTGGAGAGAGAGCTGGTGGGCCCAGCAGGCCAGGTGGCTCGGAGCCCCCCTGACCCACAGCTCTGCAGCTGGCAGGCCCCCCAAGACCAGGGACGCCGGGCACCACAATCCGCCCGCTGGGACACATGGTCCCTGGGCCTGACTCTGAAAAAGCAAAGGAGGCTGTGGCGGCCTGGGGCCGCTCGGCGTGCTGAGAGCGACGGGAGCCGGCGTGCCCAGCGCTCACCCCGGCAAGCCTCTCCGGAGGCCTTCCTCTCCTGGGAGGGTCCCAAGCCTGGGAGGCGGCTGTGCCAGCACAAAGGTGTGCACAGGGAGGCCGGGCCCCAAGCTCTGGTGACCCCTCACCAGAGGCTGTGTCTATGGCAGAACCACCTGACTGCAGACCCCCGTTGGGGTCCACCAGCCAGCCTGGGGGCGGGGCTGGCCACAAAGATGCCAGGGAGAGCCGGAGTGCCTCGGGCCCAAGGCAGGCCCTGGCCTAGAGAGAAGCAGACCTGGGGACACAGCAAGCAGCAGGCCTGCCCCCCCGTCCAGCACCCGGGCCCGCTACCAACCGACGGGATGCCTCAAACCCCCCACCCCGGCAAGGACCGCAGTGGGCGCCCGGGAGGCCTGAAACCCCGAAACCCTGGTCGCTTGTGGAGACGGACGCCGGGACGGCCAGGCCGTTTCCTGACCTCTTCTCAGTGTTCACAACCTCCTCCCCGGTTTGCCGTAATTAGAAAGGCAGGCCCCGGCTCCCTCCCGGGGTGCTCAGCCGTCTTCATTAGGTTGACACTCGGCATCCTGGGACTCACTCAGGGCCTAAGCGCCAGCGCACGGGACACGTCACAGCTCCTTCCTGTGTCTCAGACCGCGGAGCTCGGGGGTTGGGGCGCGGGGGCGCGGGTCCAGAGCAGCTTGTGGGCCTGAGGCAAGAGCAGGGGGCAGGGTCAGGACGCGGGCAGAGCTCTTCACGCGCCAAGGACTCTGCTCACACGTGCATCAGTGTTGCACACGCGTGTGCCCTGAGGCGGCGAGAAGAGCACGACCAAGCCGTGTACGCAGAGACCCCCGCCAGGCAGCCGGAGAACGCGGCTCCAGACGCAGGGTCAGGGTTCCACAGGCAGCCGGTCCGCCGTCACAGGCCGGGAAGACCGCTCACGTGTGCCGAGTCCATGCTCCCAACCTGGGGTCACCCTGTGCGACCCTGCGGCCGGGCTCGGGGCAAGGAGGGCCTCACACGTGCAGCCCGGGCCTGCCCGCCTTGGAAGGTCCGTGACACGGTCGCCACTGTCTGAATCTGCAGCGAAGGGCGCCCCAGCCCCATCTGCTGGCTTAAGTTTGAGGGGAAGGAACATTGCTATCCCGCAGCCGGGGCGGGGGGGCGGGGGGGTTGGGCATTTACAGAGAAACCACATTGTTCCTGGGACAGAGGCGGGCGAGCCAGGCGGCTCCTGTGGGGACTGTTACCCAAAGCCCCTCCCTCGCAGACTCCAGCTCTGTGCAGCCCCCCACCCCGCCATCGAGGCCAGGACCCGTCAGAATTTCCATGGGCCCAAGGGTGGTGACGCATGCAAACCCAACCCCCTGGCGGTCCCCCGCCGAGGGCAGAGGCCCTGGAGGAGACGAGCCCGTCACACAGATGGACTCGAAACCGAGAACCCGCATCTCCCGGAAACATCCCACTGGCCGGCCTGCCGGGGCGGGCGCGTGCCTAGACAACGCTTCATCGGCGGTGAAGGGAGGGGGTGCTGGGGGGGGTCCCTGCACCCCACCCTATTCCAGAGCCACCCGACTTGAACCTGCCCAGGATCCACCGCTGGGGAAGCAGGCGGGCCACACCCGCCGCCCCTCGGGAATCGGGACTGGGCCCAGAGCGTCCCTGACTCAGGGCGGCCCGGCCCCCCGACGCACGGCCTCCGCTGCTTCTGTTCCAGGTCGGCGGCGAGATGTGTGCCCACAACATGTCCTGGATCCGGTACCCCAGCCGCGTCTCCACGGACGTCGAGGCTGTCATAGCCGCGCAGAGCGCTGTGTCCAGATGCACGCTCGTCTACGCGGTTCTGTTTGTCCCCGTGAGCCTGGCGGCCGGGCTCTTCAACCTCGCCACCTTCCTCCGCGGCCGTGCCAGGCTGGGGGGCCTGGACGTCTGCCTGCTGGACCTCACCGCCACCGGCCTGCTGGCAACGCTGCTCTCGCTGGCGGCCATCGGCCGGCCGGACTACCTGGCCACGACCAATCTGGGCTGTGCCGTCCTCTCCCTTCTGTCCAACGCCTGCTACTTCAACGCCCAGTACGTGCAGCTGGTGCTGCTCTTCGCGTTCCTGCTGCGGCGACCCCCGCCCTGCCTGCGTGCGGCCGCCCAGGGGCCCCGGGGGCCTGCCGCCAGCCTGGCTGCCGCTGGGGGCTGTGCTGTCTGCAGCTCCCTGGGGGCCGTGGCCCTGCTGGGCACCTCTGGGGAGCTTGACCACACCACGCTGTGTCAGGCGGACCCCCTGACCGCCTGGCCTGAGTACGAGATGGTGAAAGTCAGCCTGGGCTTCGGGCTGGCCCTGGTCCTGCAGCTGGCGTTCCTCGTCCTGCTCGGCGTCCAGCGGGCCAGGCGGGCTGCTCCGGCCCAAAGGGACGCGGCCTCCGCTTGCCCGGTGGTTCCGGCCATCGTCCTGACCACGTTCGCCTGCCGCCTCTTCTACAACGTGGCGCTCGTCCGGCGGGCCAGGCTGAAGCTGCAAAGGGACATCGGCTCCCCCGGGGACGAGCTGCTCATGAACCTGGCGGAGCTGGCCCTGTTTGGAGAGAGCTGCGTGGGCTCCCTGGCCACGCTCTTCCTCCACAAGCCGTGCAGGCTGGCCCTGCGCAGCGTGCCAGCGCGTCTCTGCCAAAGCTGCAGGAGAGGAGCGGCTGGCACCAGCTTCGCCCTCAACGGAGTGGGGGGCTAGCTTGGAGCCCCGCCTGCCGGATGCAAGCCTGCGGCCAGAGGAGGCTCCCCGCAGCGCTGCAGAGCCTCGGCGGCCTGGGGAGTGCCCAGGGCAGGACAGGCCGTCCGGAGGGCACTTCCCAGAGCCCAGCTGTCTGGCATCCCCCCCAGTTTGCGCCACGCTCGACACCTCAGCCCAAACTGACACCCCCACCCGGAGGGATGTGCCCAGCGTGGGGAGCGAGCGCTAGCCGAGCCCGGATGGGGGCGGAAGGTCCTGAGGTGTCTGCTTGCTGGCACCCCCCTCCCCCCATCAAAGGGCGGGGAGCAATCTTGAAAATAAAGACATTATTTAAGGAACTTTAGGACCTTGTTTTTTAATTTTTATTCTCTTAGGGCCGCACCCACGGCATCTGGCCATTCCCAGGTTAGGGGTCAAACTGGAGCTGCAGCTGCCGGCCTCCACCACGGCCACGGCCACGCGGGATCTGGGCTGCGTCTGCCACCTACTCCGCAGCTCCTGGCAAGGCCGGACCCTTGACCCACAGAGCGGGGCCAGGGATCAAACCCACGTCCTCAAGGATGCCAGTCGGGCTGGTTCTGGCTGTGCCACAATGGGACCTCCCTTGGTGGCCTAAACGGGCATGGCTGGTGACCTTCAGCAGCACCGGAAAGTGGGGGCCACACAGGTCCTACCGAGAACAATGGTTTCTTTGGTCCTTTAACCCCATCGCCATTAGAGGTCCGTGACACCACCGCTGATCCGTGGCGTGAGCCCCGCACCAAGCAGAGGGCTCCCTGGGGTCTGGTGGGCAGCTGGTGCCGCCTGCAGGGGCTCTGGGCACACTTGCGGAAGGCTCTGCTCAAACGTCGTTTGTATTTTTTTGTCTTTTTGCCTTTTTCTAGGGCCACTTTCCGCGGCATATGGAGGTTCCCAGGCTAGGGGTCGAATCGGAGCTGTAGCCGCCGGCCTACGCCAGAGCCACAGCAACGCGGGATCCGAGCCACGTCTGCAACCTACACCACAGCTCCTGGCAACGCCGGATCCTTAACCCACGGAGCGAGGCCAGGGATCGAACCTGCAACTTCATGGTTCCTAGTCGGATTCTTTAACCCCGGAGCCATGACGGGAACTCCTCAAACGTCATTTTCAGAGCTGACATTACTTGCAGAAAAGCTAGTGACAGATGCAACATAAAACACAAGGCGAGTGAGGGGCGAACCTGGTCGGAAGCGCCCATCCATCGCTCCTGCTGCATGGACAGCACGGTTTCCAGGGCTGAGCAGAGAGCGCAGACCTGCCAAAAAGCTCTCTGGCTTTATGAAAGCTGCGCCTTCGAGAGCTTCAATTTTTTTTTTAAGACCTTACTTTTTTTTTTTACATGTATTGACTTTTAGCTTCCTAACAAAATTAAGAATTTGAGAGCGTCTCCATTTATCACCTGCCCCCAAACATGCCCCGCCTCTCTCCGCAAGGGGGGTCAGGACGGGGCGCTCAGGCTGACACCCAAGGCACTGGCTGCGAGAAGGCTCACCCTGGGGCCCCCGGCGCGTGGTTCACACAGACGGAGGACGCACCGTCGTGACAGCAGCACGCGGGACGGCAGCACTGTCCGCTCCTGCCGCCCTGGCCACCTCGAATCCTTTCCCGGCTGCAGTTCCGTCTTCTCCCGAAGGTCGTGTAGCTGGAATCGGAGCAGCCTCTTCAGACTGGCTGGGCTCCCCAGGGGGTTAAGCCCTGCGCTCTCAGGGCCTAACACTCACTCTTCTCGGCGCTGGGTGGGCCCCGCAGTCTGGACGCCTCCGTCACACAGAGGGGCCAGCCTGGGTGATGCGCGTGCAAACGCCACGCAGCCGTCACCTCCGCGCTCCTGCCCCATTCACACCCCTTCACAGAGCTGTCCCTGTGCTCCTGCGGCACGTGGGGGTGACGGGGCCGCGACGGGCAGCTGGGGCTCGGGAGGAGCCATCGGGCAGGGTCACGGCATCGGGGCCGCCGTGGAAGCCCGCTCCTTCGAGTGGCCGTCGCTGACGGGAGCTAGGCCCTGGACCCTCACTCTCCTCGCCGAGTGCTCTCGCCCACCACCGTCCTTCATAAGGACACGGCAGTCGCCCTGGCGGGTAGGTTAAGACGCATCGTCGGCAGGGCTCCTGGGAGCGCTCTGCTCAAGCTTGGCGAGTCGGGGTGGAGAGTGGCTGTGACACCCAGGACCCTGTGGGGTCTCCACACACTGTCACCAGGCACCACGCAGGGCCCGCCGGGGTCCACGCCCTTCGGGCAGCTTCAACCAGACCCCATGGCTGCTACCCAGACCTGGGGGGCTTCCCACGGGCCCCCGCCCTGGGGCTGTCCCCAGCCTCCCAGAAGCCCGTCCCCTAAAGCCGCAGGGTGGGCCGCCTGCCTCAGGAGGGGCACAGAGGCTCCTCTCAGGCCGACGCACCAGCCCCTCCCGGGCTCCATCCAGTCTTTACGGTTGGGGCAGGAGCGCGGGCTCCCTTATGCTCACCGCGCACACGTGAGCCAAGTGCGACGAGCTGAATGACCTCCCAGCGCAGGAGCCAACGGCGGCGAGTGAGTTGCAGAACCAAAGGAAGCGGTGGGATGGCCACGTGCGCGCAGGGCCCTCTGGGGAGACAGACAAGCCGAGCCAGAGGATTTGCTGGCTTCTAGTATTTCGGCTACAGGAACAATTTCAGAACCCAGCCCCCAGGAATGTGAACTGATGGCTCCCAAACTTTCTTTGTAGCGGCAGCAGAGCCTGGGCAGTTCCTGTCGTGGCGCAGTGGAAATCTCACTAGGAACCACGGGGGTGCGGGTTCGATCCCTGGCCTCACTCAGTGGGTAAAGGATCCAGTGCTGCTGTGGCTGTGGTGTAGACTGGCAGCCGTAGCTCCGATTTGACCCCTGGCCTGGGAAGCTTCACATGCCGCAGGTGCCGCCCTAAAATGACAAAACAACAAAACACAAACATAAAGGCGGGTGGGGGCACCGAGGGCGCTGGGGCGGGAGGCCCCAGACCCCAATCCCCGGCACACGGGGCTCTGGTCCACTCGCCTCACATCCCACGACACCCTGGGGACACAGAGCCCACAGGAGACTCAGAGCCGACAGACAGCAGCAGACACACGGGGGTGCCAAGCAGCCAGGTTCCTGGCGGCCGGAAGGATGGCGCTTCACCCAGGAAGCCAGACCCTGACTTAAGGAGAATGAGTCAGACCCGAGGGGCGGGCGGGGCGGGGTGGAAAAGCCACTTCCTGGGGCTCCGCGCACCTCCCCCCAAGGCCCCCACCGCCCCCCCCAGCCCAGGACACCAAATGCAGGCCTGGGACAAGGCCTCACCCTGGCATTCTAGCGCATTCCCGCCCCCACACCCTGCTCAAGGGAGGCTCCTGCCAACAGCAGCCCAGCCCCGGGGCCACTGCCTCCCAGGGCAAACCCGCCAGGCCGCACCTGCTAGGCCAGGGCCTGCAGGCGCACATGGGACTCGAGACCCCAACGGGGATGGCAGACGGCCCTCTGTCCCTTACGCTAACCGCCGTGGGAGGGCTGACGGTACTTTACCAGCGAGGACCCTGCGAGGAAAGAAAAGGGCCCGTGACCTCGTGGCCCCAATTCACCTCGGACTCTGAGCCCAACGTGCAAAATCAGGGGTGTGGCCACGGGACCATCGGCGCCCAGGTCCTGTGTGTGAAAGCCAGCGGCCGTCGGGGAGCGACCTTTCGGTCCTGCTGGGCCACGGGGCCCTCCCGTCCCCTCCCTTCCTCTGTGAGAAAGGAGCCTGAATTCCCAGAGGCGAGGACGCTGGTCTGCCGTCTTCTGGGTCGGCTGGCTTTCCCAGGGAGGCCGCTGTTCCTCGCCGCGGCATCTCGTCTCCGAAGGCATCGGCCTGTCCAGCGGCGAGCAGAGCGAGCCTGGGCTGGTATCGACACCAGCGGAGACGCGGGGGTGCCGCGCTCAGGGCGGGTGGCGGAGCCGAGGGCCGTGGGTTCCCGCCAGGCGGGCGTGGCTGGTTTTAAGTGACGTGACTTGGCTATTTCGGGGTCTACATTTTTGTTTGGCTTATTTATTTATTTAACTTAAGAGGAAATTGTCCTTTCTCATGACTCATTTCTCTCAAAATGGTGTCTCCAGCATTTCTGGTGCCGGCATCATCTTGCGTTTGCAGCTGGCCAAAAATAGATCTAAAATCAAATCAGCCGCCTTTGATGCTGTCGTTTTAAAAGCGAACCTATTAGAATCACAGCTGGGAAAAACCCTGAATATGAGTGTTTTTCCAAAAAACATTCCACCCAGTCTTCTGGTGCAACGCAGGTCTGTTTCCCAAACACAGTCTGAAGGCCGTCCAGCCGGCGTCGCCGAGAAGGGCTTCAAGCTCATTTGTCCTCGGCTCCCAAGAGCAGAGGCTCAGGCAGCGCCCGGTGTCTGGCCTCCCGCCCCAACGGGCCCCGCTCGCTCAGGAAGGGCTCTCGCGCGCCCGCCAGCTCCGAGCACCCGTCATCCAAGGACCACGCAGCGCAGTCTTGGGGCTTCGACACTCCGCGAAGGTGAGGCTCCAAGAGGAAAACACGGGATGGGGTCGAGCTCGGCGCTGATGACAACCACAGCGGGCGCCGACCGAGCACCCGCGGACGCTCAGCTCCGCCAGCCTCTCGGAGCCGACGGCAGAGCCGCAGCCCCCAGTAGGTGGGGCACTCGGACGGTGGGCACTGGGACCTGGGGGTGGCGTGAGAGCAGGCAGAGAGGAGAAGGGCAGTGGGCACGGCGGGCGGGGGCTCCCGCTCCCCGCCTGCAAAGCAGGCGTGCTCAGGTGGCCTCAGGGCAGGGCAGGGCAGGGCAGAGCGGGACCGGGCCACCGGGAGCCGGAGAAGCTGACACCTAGGACAGTCTCATCTGAAAGACAATCAAAGACCCACTGCCCATCCCTCCAGGCTTCAGAAAGAGGCCCGCACCAGCGAGGAAGGAAACGCAGTTAAGCCAGACGCTTCCGTGAGGACAGCGCTCACCGGCCCGGCGGCGTGAAAGAAAAGGGCCAGCAAGGAAGGGGTTAAGGCCGGACTTCTGGGGCCGCGGGCGGCCGCCTATAAAGCCTGCGGCCGCCAGGGGCTGCCTCCCTGAGGACGGCTGGGGCTCGGCAGCCCTGCGGCCAGGCCTCCTGCGCCCCACAGCCTTCCTCCGAGCTCCCAACGCCCCACCGCGGGCCAGTCTCAGCCGCGAGCACATCCCGGGGCTGGCGGAGCTGCCCTCTGCGGGACACGGTGCAGGTACGTGCGGCCTGGGCTCCGGCTCGGCGGGCGGCGGTGCCGGGATGGAGCTGGCGGGGTGTGGCAGCCGCCGGTGGCGGCGGCGGCGGCGGGGCAGATGGGGGCTCCCTCGGCCGGCCTTCGGTCGGGGAGGCTTTGCAGGAAGGCTCTTTTTATCCCACAGGCTGAAAACACTGTTCCCCAGGTGTGTCCAAGCAGGGCTCCCTCGCACTGGGAGGAAAAGGGCCAGGGCGCTGACCGCTGCCACCTGGCTCCTCCGAGGCTGGCTGCCAGCGCCAGGCTGCCTCGGTACATTCAAGACACACACCTGACTGAGCTGACAGAAACAGGGTTCGTTTTTCTAGATCTGGCCAAGCAGTGAACGTCTGAAAACGACACCCAAGTGCTGAGTGCTCACCTTTATTTTTATAAATTCATGGCCCATTTCACGAGGAAAATGTGCCAGCCGTCAGTTCCACACTAGGCGTCTTACCTTTTTTCAGAGCACCAGCAAATAGCTCGCAAGACCCATTTTCACGGGACAGAAGGGGGCCCGCGGGCTCTGCTCGCCTCCGAGAAGCCCGCTGATGGTGCAATCCCCACTTAGAGCGCAAGCAAGCCCTCTGCGCAGTTTTCACAGACGAGCTTAGAGGCAGGGGCTTTAAACATCACAGACGGAACCTTGAGAACGACGGCGTTTACGTGGTTCAAGTTGGGATAATCTAGCAAAGACGAATCAGGAACACAAAACTGGATTCCCGTCGTGGCTCAGTGGATAACGCGTCCGACTAGGAACCATGAGGTTGCGGATTCGATCCCTGGCCTCGCTCCGTGGGCTGAGGATCCGGCGTTGCCGTGGGCTGTGGTGCAGGCCGCAGACGTGGCTCGGATCCCGCGTGGCTGTGGCTGCGGTGCAGGCCGGCGGCTGTAGCTCCCCTGGGACCCCTAGCCTGGGAACCTCCATGTGCCGCGGGTGTGGCCCTAGAAAGGACAAAAAGACAAAACCAACCCCCACAAAGCGGGTAAAATCCAGCTCGCCAGCGCAGGGAAGTGGAGGTGCTGGAGCCTGTGACAGGCTTGACACCAAGGCCCTGGTCACCGTCCGCCCTTCCTCCGATGCAGTAACCTGACCTGGGGTTAGGTGTCGCTTAGGTGTCTGGTGGGCTCTGGCAACTCTGCCAACGGTGATGCCTAAGGACACGCCAAGGCAGGTCACTGGCGCCCCGGGCCTCGGCCCGGCGACCGGGCTGTCACTCCGCGGGGTCGCAGCACCACCTCCCCCGCCGGGACAGCCCAAGTAAGGGAGACCCTGGGGCGGCCGAGCGGGGGTGGGGGTTGTGTCTAAGGGGACCTCCCGGCCACAGCGGTTCTGGGCTCCGAGGAGAAGTGAAGAAACACATTGGGTTTTACAACATTTTGTCAAAACGCTGAAGCACTGAACTATCACCTCCCAAAACAACTGCCATTTTTATTCCTTATGTTCTTCACTCCACACGACAAAAAAAGGTTTCGTTTCAGGCACCTAAACTTAGGCTGATTTCTCAGATCTATTTTCCTGCAAGAGCAAAGGGCCCTGCTCCCGAGTCCGCAAGGCGCCCAGGACGCCAGGTTCCCCTTCCCGCCTCAGCGCTCTTCCCAACGGCTGCCGCACGACCTCCCCTCTCCTGACGAAAGCCAGCAGTGTCCCCAGGACACCCGCGCGCTCCCTGAGCCTGCGGCCGGCAGGTCTCGCTCCGGGGCCTCGCCACCGGCAGCGTCACTTAGACTCGGTGGCCTGGGGCCCCGGGAGGGCGCAGGCGTCCCCTATACTCGCCTCTCCTGCCTCCCTTGGCGCGGCGGCCTCCGCAGAGCCTTCGCGCCCCCACAGCCTGAACCCTCTGCTCCTGCTTCCCCAGGTGCCCCCCGGGCGCGGAGGCCGAGCCCCGCGCGCCCAGGGGCGGCTCCCACCTCCCCGGTGCCCGGCTCACGTCGGAGGGCCCCCGCCTTCGCGTCCCGAGATGGAGTCCCTGCCAGAGTCGGGCCTCTGTGAGCCTCGCGGCCGGTCCTGAGAGCCTGGCCGTGAGCCGGGCCCCGGCCTCGGCATGGAGACGCAGCCGGGCGCCTTCAACGGCACGCCCGCCGCCGCCGCCGCCGGCCTGGGCCTCGACCTGCCCGGCGCGCTGGCCAACCGCTCGGCCGCACTCTCGGAGCACCAGCAGTACGTCATCGGCCTCTTCCTGTCCTGCGTCTACACGGCCGTCCTCTTCCCCATCGGCTTCGTGGGCAACCTCCTGATCCTAGTGGTGAACATCCGCTTCCGCGAGAAGATGACGGTGCCCGACCTGTACTTCATCAACCTGGCGGCGGCCGACCTGGTGCTGGTGGCGGACTCGCTCATCGAGGTGTTCAACCTGGACGAGCAGTACTACGACATGGCCGCGCTCTGCACCTTCATGGCGCTCTTCCTGCAGGTCAACATGTACAGCAGCGTCTTCTTCCTCACCTGGATGAGCTTCGACCGCTACCTGGCGCTGGCCCAGGCCCTGCGCTGCGGCCCGCTCCGCACCAAGCCGCGCGCCCGGCTGAGCTGCGGCCTCATCTGGATGGCCTCCGTGTCCGCCACGCTGGTGCCCTTCACCGCCGTGCACCTGCAGCACGGCGAGGAGGCCTGCTTCTGCTTCGCCGACGTCCGGGAGGTGCAGTGGCTGGAGGTCACGCTGGGCTTCGTGGTCCCCTTCGCCATCATCGGCCTCTGCTACTCGCTCATCGTGCGCGTGCTCGTGACGGCGCACAAGCACCGCGGCCTGCGCCCGCGGAGGCACAAGGCGCTGCGCATGATCCTGGCCGTGGTCCTGGTCTTCTTCGTCTGCTGGCTGCCCGAGAACGTCTTCCTCAGCGTGCACCTGCTGCAGCGCGCGCCGCCCGGGGCCGGCCCCTGCCAGCAGTCCCTCCGCCACGCCCACCCCCTGGCCGGCCACGTGGTCAACCTGGCGGCCTTCTCCAACAGCTGCCTGAACCCGCTGGTCTACAGCTTCCTCGGGGAGACCTTCCGCGACAAGCTGCGGCTGTACCTGCAGCAGACGGCCAGCGTGTCGGCCCTGAGCCGCTTCGGCCACGCGGCCCTGAAGGCGGTCGTCCCCGACAGCACCGAAGCGTCCGACGGGAAGGTGGGCAGCGCCGTGTAGGGAGGCCGGACGCCCCGGGCGCCAGCCGACCGGGCGCTGTGCTGCTCGCACACGCGCGCAGCGCGGTCCCTGCACCGGGGACCCGGGTCCCAACCGGATCTGGCAGGAGACGCTGGCCGGGCGAAGCAAAGAGGAGGGGCGGCGCTGGGACAACGCACCTGAGCTTCAAGGCCGATGTGCCAGCGATCTGCCAGGCTAGGGACGTGAGCCTGCAGACAGCCGGCCCAGCCACGGGACCGGGCGCTGGGGTCGGGGCTGCGGGTCTGTGCGCGTGGCAGACGTGCCACGGGCCGAGGAGGACTCGGACCGCCTCCCCCCCGCCGCGGGGGGGACACCTGGGCTTCTGGGCTCTGCGCCTACTTAAGGGGGAGGCCCGGGGAAAACACCGGGGCGCGGGCGTGAGGGGTCTGCCTACGGCGCAGACCCATGGGGGGAGCCATGACAATGCCACAGGTTGTTCTCCTCACGACTCAGAAAGCTGACGCGTCTGGAATGTTCACCCCTTGTCAATAAACACAGCCCTGTGCAGACTCGTGTGAAGGCTCTGTCACTCCCTAACAGGGGCGCTGGGGGTGGGCCACCCGGAGCCCCATCAGAACGGCCCCTCCCCCGCCCAGAGAACCCCGTCCGCGCCCTGGAGCTCCTGGCACCTCGGAGAGTGCCTGACACCCATGCCACACGTGCTCTGGGCACCAGGTAAGCGTTACTGAGAGTGCACAGCACACCTGCGCTGAGGAGGCTCGAGCTGTGCCCCCCGCCCCATCCTGGGCACCCCTCCCCAAGAAGTGCAGCCAGGACGGGACTCAGCTGGCCTCCGCCAAGGAGACGCTAGACCACGTTTCAGTAACAGGAAGCGAGCCTTCTTAGTTTTAACAGTTCTCACGGCACACGGCCCCAGGACAGTCTGTCCCCAGCAAATCTTCACACTCCCCAGTGGCCGGTCCCACAGTGACTCGTGCTCCAGAGACGCCCGCTGCCAAGTCTGAGAGCCAGCAAACCAGCAGGCCCGCGGTGGCCCCGCAGGGCACCTGCCTCGGCGGCGAGGGTGAGCGCGGCCTCAGGGCCCAGCAACTTCCCCTGGTCACCAGGTCCACTGACAGGCAACCGCTGAGACACCCCCACTGTGACACTCCCCGCCCGAAACGGCCCCCTCCCAAGCACTGCCCGAGCGCGAGGCCCCATCAGACCTGACGGCCACCCCCAGCACTGCGGCCGGCAAACCCCACAGGGCATCTTATGAGACGAGCGCTGTGCAAGTGTCCCCCCCACCCCCCTCCCGCCCCGGCCTCAGCAACCCGGTCACAGTGGCAGCCCCAGCACTGGGCACTCCATGCGAGCGCTTCCCTGAGGGGCCCAAAACCCTCGCCTGGCTGGGAGGGAGGGGATGGGCTGGCAAGAAGCTGTGACTGTGTGAACGACCCCCCTGCCAGCCCAGCAGGTGATCAATCTGAGAGCTGGAAGCCAGGTACTGAGCCAGCCAGGCCTGAGCCCCACCCCTTCCCCACAGCTCCCCCCACCCCCGCCCTGATCTGCAGCCACTCCAGCTGCCTGACGGAGGAGCCCCGGGTGTTGGCAGTGACAGCACAGCCACAGCCACGAGCAGGCTGAGCGTTCAGCCGCCACCGGAGCCAGAGGGGACAGCGCCCAGCTGGCCTTCTGGGGCTCACCTGCGTCGGAGCAGACCTGTCCTCCCGGGGCCTGGCAGACACCCTGGCCAGCACCGCCAGCCAGCAGCCCCCAGGCACAGGTCACGCAGGCCTGGACGCCGCGCCTGCCCCAAGGCCCTGGAAGCCCGTTTCCTGACCCGGAAAACCAGGGCTGCTCGGAGGGTCCACGGGGGTGGGGTGGGGGGGCTACGGGGCCACCAGAAGGGCAAGTACAAGGCAGAGGCCTGACTTCAGCGAAAGGCTGGACCACTTCTCGCACCGACCCTGGAGCCCTGGTCCCGGAGGCAGAGCCGGCCTGCGCCTCCGACCAGCAGCTCCAGCGCCTCCGCCTCCGCGCACGGCCCGCCCGCCCTCCTCAAAGCCCTCGTCTGAGGGAGGCTGACTTGATCCTGTTGGCAGGAGCAGCACAAAATGGAGCCAAGGCGCCGGAGGGTCCGGCGTCTCCCGGTACGCCGCTCCTGCGCAGGGACGCTCGGAGACCCCACCGGGGCCCGAAGAGGACAGCTGCCAGCACACGGGTGGGGAGGGGGCGTTCGGGTCCCCCCGCCCCGGCCGGCAGCCGCGTGGGTGGAACAGCACAGGCTGGCTTCCGTCATTCCCGCCCCAGCCCAGCAGCCACAGTCCTGGTCCCTGAGGCCAGGGCCGTCCCAGCGGAAGCCGGCGCGGTGGCGGAGGGCAGGCGGGGCCTCGCGGAGCCTGGGTCTGCAGGGAGGATGTGCCCGGGAGCGAGGGCCGGGCCGCGCGGGGGCACCGGCACACGGGCTTTCCCTCCCCAGTCCCTGCCCGGGCCGGGAGCGGGAGTGAGGTGTCCCGCCAGGAGGCGAGACAGCGTCGGGATGAAGGGGTCCCGTCCCAAGGACACAGGGCCCCCCCCCTCCAGGGTTCCCACTGGACAAGACGGGCAATCGAGCGTCTCGGTCACTGAAGAGCAAACAAGCACAGGCACGTGAGGAGCGAGACTCCGCGCGGGCACTCGCCTAAGTTAACGCCCACAGCTTAGACAGGCAGGCACGAAAGCAGGGCACCCACGCGCGGGGAGGGAGGCACGGACGGGTGCACGAGGAGGCGCCTTCTCGGAGCATGTGCCCACAGGCTGACGGTGCAGACTCCGATGCGGCCGGAGCGGACGAGGGGCAGACCCCCGACGGCTTTACGGGAGAGTGGCCAGAGCAGAGCTGGCCGGCCCTTACCTCGGGGCCCACGAGGACCCCCCAACCCCCACCGAAGGGGCTCCAGACAGACCCTGAGGAGGGCGCAGCGTCCCCGGGGCCGAATCCGCAGGCCCGGCATCCGTCCACGGCGCCACGGGGTCAACGACAAGGCCGGGGGGAGCGCTCGGAGTGGGGGGCGCACTCGTGGCCCAGGAGGACGGTCTGCGCAGCGGAAGTGGGCCCCGCAGGCAGACTGCAGGAGCACGCCGACCGCCACCTGCCGCCGCGGGGAGGCGCTCCCTCCGAGGGAACGTCAGCTGCCCGTGCTCGGAAGAGGAAGCGCACAAGCGCTTCGGGCGTCACAGCGACTGGGACAGAGGGAGTGGAGTCACACTTGCGAGAACCGAAACCGGTGTCAAACACCTGCGTGCGCCCGGCCACAGCTCCGGCCACAGCAGAGACACGCCGCGAGTCCACCGGCGGGTGCGGGAAGGAACAGGAGGGGTCGCCCGCACGTGGGCTGTCTGGCTGGACCCTGAACACATGGTGCTCGGTGGACGAACCCGTGGGCGAGACACCGGAGCAGGCCACCCACAGACAGGAGGCAGGAGGCGGTGCCCGGGGCGGTACGGGGGCTGCTTCGAAAGGGCAGGGCTGGGCCCCTGGGTCAGCCTTCCCACAGCCACCCTCTCCACTCGGATACCCGCTCCGCAGAGCCACTCGGCCCGGCGGTCGATGCCACCGCCCTCTGCCCACGCTCGCTCGGCGCGAGGTCTGGGGTCCGAGCAGCTCCCTGGCTTCCGGCAGCTCACGCGCTCATCTCCCTTCCTGCCTGGTCCCTCGAAGTCTCTCTTCCGCAGCGGAAGCCTAGTCACTGCGGGGCGTCTGAGAGGCTTTTCCACTGAAGACAGAGGACAAGCACGAGAGCGAAAGCTACGGCTGAACCTTCCGTGTCCCGCTCTGCGCCTCAGAAAGCCACGAAGGCCAGGGCGCCAGGAAGATTGCCCAGGGGCACCGGGACCTGCGGGGTCCACGTCTCTGCGGCAGCTTGGGCGCCAGGGCAGAGGGGCGCCAATGGCCACTGCCTCAGGGCAGCCCATGCTTCCTCATGGTAGCCGCTCCCACGTCACCTTCTCACTATTTTCTGTGTGTGATGTGGCACCTCTCGGGTCAGAGGGGGCGTCTGCCTGAGCAGCGGCTGCATCAACGGCTCCAGGGAGCACCTGCTCTGGGAAACACCCGCTGAGCACCTCCCAGAGTGCCAGCCTGCGGGGCCGGGGGAAGGCAGGAGGGCACAGCCCACTGTCCCAGCCCAGCCTCCTGGCCACAGGCGATGGAGCCCACTGTGCCCACCAGCCCTTGGGGAACGGCCGTGGGACTCAGAGACAGGGCCCCAAAGGTGCAGGGGCACGGGACGCAGAGCGGGACCCACCCAGGCCCTTGGACCCCAGGTGCTGAGGCAGCCCCCGAAAGGCCCGGCTCCCAGAACAACGTGTGAGCCCTTGGCTCCCACACCCGTCCAGGGTCATCACAAAGTCAGCTGTCATGAGCTAACCGGACGGCTGCCATTGTCCAGTGGGTGGGGATCTCATCTGGGAACAGGAATTTTAAAAGCAAAGGAACACAGAACAAAAGCGGACCAAATCCCGACTGTACGAGAAGCCTTTTGAGGGAATGGAATCAACCTGAACCTTATCAAAGAAATCAGCTACAGGGAGCCCTGGAGCGCGGCCAGTCGCGAGGCGCGGGCGCTGGCCCGGGGACTGGGCATCTGGTGAGCGGCCAAAGGCACAAGGGGTGGCTCCGCGTGGTTCCTGTGCCCCGCCCGCCGGCCACGGCCTGGCTCCCCACCGCGCCCGGACACCGGGAGAGGCTCCCCTGGTGCCTGAACGGGCTCCGCAGGACGCGGGCCCTCGATGAGGGTGGGGCCGCATGGGGGCCTCAGTGCCAGCCCGGCTGCCACCTGGGGTACAGGTGGGTCCCTCAGTCCCTCCCGGGGAAGACACAACAAATGCCCGCGGCCAGCGAGACAGGTGGCGTGGCCCCTGCTCAGAGCACTCAGTCCTCAGCGCGCGAGGCGGCTCTGCGCTGACTCAGATGGGGACCGCCACACGGGTCCCGTCTCAGGTCACCCCCCCGCCCCACCAGGCTGGGCCCTGGCCCACGGGCCCTGGAAGCCCCGCACAGAACTCCCCCAGGCTGCGGCTGCCCCCGGCCCAGCGAGAAGAACGGCTGTCAGGGCAACGCCCCACACCCAGTTCAGAGTCCGACGAGGTCGCCTAGCATCCCGAGCCGCCCACCGAGGACGGTGGCAACCACCGCGCGGGGCGCCTTCTGTGAAAGTCAGCCCCTTAGAGGCACCGCACGCCGGGGAGGACGGGGCTCCCAGACCAGCTTCTGCAAGAAAGCGGGACACGGGGGGGCTATGTGCTGGCGTCTGAAGCCACCCACGTCCGTGTGGCCGGCCCAGGCCTGGGACGTGCCCACTGATGGCTTCTCCACGCCAGGGGAGGGGGGGAGACGCATCAGACGGCGGCGTTGGCAGGTACAACCTCCAGTGAAAAGATGAACAGGCACCAGGGGTGGAACGTACTGCACGGTGAACGGGGCGCCGCTGAAGGTCACACGCGACGCGCCTTTGACTCTGTATCGGGACGAGACGGGCAGTCACCGCGCTTCCGTGACGCAGGCAATCCAGTCCCCACGCTGTGCTCAGACGGGCAGGTCTGCGTGTCAGCCACAGCCCCGAGACACGAAAGGCACAAACACAGGAGCAGCGACCGGGATGTCGCCAGCCTGTCGAACGGCGAGGAGAGGCCACCGCAGGGCCTGCGTGATGTCACGGAGAACGCAGCTCCTCAAACGGCCACGCCGACCGCGCTGTGCCCCACAGATGCCACCTCTCCAAAGACACACAGACGGCCGAACACGCGCGGACGGCTGCTCCACATCACCGGCTATTGGAGACGCCAGTTGCCACCACAGCGGGGCCGCCCTCGCATGAGCGTGTCCGGCAGCCGCAGTCCACGGCCAAGGGCGCTGCCGTCGCGGCTCGGCAGGTTAAGACGCCCGCCGGCAGCCACGAGGACGCAGGTGCGATCCCGGGCTTCGCCCGGTGGGTGAAGGCACTTCCCCAAGCTGTGGTGTAGGCCACAGACGCGGCTCGGAACCCGCATCGCTGTGACTGAGGGGGAGGCCGGCAGCGGCAGCTCCCATGTGACCCCCCAGCCGGGGAACCTCCGTAGGCCACAGGCGTGGCCCCGAAAAGAAAAGCGCCTACAAATGACACACGCTGGAGAGGGTGTGGAGAAAGGGGAACCTTCCCGCCCTGCGGGTGGGAACGTAAACTGGTGCCACCAGCACGGAGACCCCTCAGAAAACTAAAGACAGAACTAAATACGACCCAGCAACCCCACTCGGGGCATCTCTCCAGGGAACCCTAATTCCAAAGGATACATGCAGCCCTAGGTTCGCAGCGGCGGCCCCGCGCTCACGTGCAGTCGATTTACAGCGTGTGCTGCGTTCACTTCCGCGGGGCCGCAGGGGCACTCGGTTACCCGTGGACACATACCCGTCAGGAAAAGCAGCCGAAAAGGAAGGGGTGTCAGGGAACATGGGGTGGAGCGCCCCGCGCTCGCTGGCCGTCTGTTCCACACACCCCCGTGTGCGTGCGACAGGCCTGCACCCCCAATCCCCGCACCCCCAGCCCCCCAAAGCTGCAGCCGTCTCCGTTGGCAACTGCAAGACTGTCGTCCGTGGCCGTGAGTCTGCTTCCGTCTCACGGGAGAGCTCGTCGTGCCGTGTTTCAGACGCCACACAGCGGTGCTCTCACAGGGCCTCCGTCCCCTCCTGCTTCATTCGGTGTGGTCACCTCTGGCGGCATCCCTGCGGCTGCCAGTGCACGACTCTGTTCGTCTTCACGGCTGAGTCATATTCCACTATATGTATCACACCTTTTTAATTCATTCCTCTGTTGCTGGACATTTAGGTGGTTTCCCTGTCTTGAGTGTTGCAAATCATGCTGCCTTTTTTTTTTTTTTTTTTTTGTACTTCAATACAATTTTTAAAAAATAAATAAAAGAAACGTCCAGCCTGCAGGGACACAAAATGATAAAAGCAGCCTAGGAAGTAATCTTCAGAAAAGCACAAGCTCCCACAACGCACTACTCCCGTGCCACGACCGCGAGGACAGCACTGCCGCTAAGGAGGACACAGGACCCCCATTTCAAGCACCTGAAAAATAAACACCCAGGCCCGGAGGGCTACACCGGGGACCTCTACCAGAGGTTGAAAGAACACCCGGTTCAAAACGAGACCAAGACAGACAGAAACACCACCACAGACCAAGGTCCCTCGCGAATCTAGAGGAAAAAATCCTCCATAAAGTGTCGACAAGCGGCACTCGGGACTACGTAAAACGTGTCACCCGCCGGGACAACTCAGGGCTGGCGGCTCCCGCTCACGAGGTTGGGCCGATGCCCGACACACCAAGAGGCGCCAACAGGAGGTGGGTCCGGAGCCTGGCCCGTTGCCGCTGGGGTTGGGGGGGCCGTCCGGAGTGGCTGGACCCAGATGCGCGCAGACCCTCAGAGGGCAGCAAGGGACAGGCAGTCACCAGGCGGGTCACAGAGAACGGGCCGGGCCCCTCAGGGCCTCTCGGGGGACGGAGCAGGTACTCGAGCCTGAGGCCCCACCCACACCCCCAGCCCCACAAACCTGGCTCTCTGAGGCCCCCGCACTGGGCAGTAACTGGTTACACAGCAGGGCCTGCCCAGCAGAGACGAAGACCTGCAGACCCAAGGCCCTGCAACCCCACCTTGGGCCCGGACCCCAGAGAAGCGGTGCCCACGTGAGCGCGTCACTTCCCAGGGCCAAGGTCTCAACTGGGCCGCCATCACTAGAGGGACGGGCAGACTGGGGTGTGTTCCTGCGCCAACCGGAGGAACATTCTAGGGCTGGAACGGCAGCACGGCGATGCTCAACCCAAGCTCAGCCAGAAAAGCGACACGGGCGCTCCCACTGTGGCTCGGCGGGTTAGAGACCCAACCCCATCGCGGTGAGGCGGCAGAGCCCGCGCTGCATGGCTGTGGCGTGTGCCACCCCCGCCCAGGAAAGCCCATGTGCCGCAGGAAAAAATAAAAGCAAGAAAAACCTAAAAGTAGGAAAAACATAAAAGTAAGGCACAAAGGTGACAAGAGCATAAAGCGATTCCAACCACAGAACGTTCAAGCACAGCAAAACCAGCTCCGCTCAGGGGTGACGGGAGACTCAGGCCGAGAGAGAAGCAGGGAGACCACGGAGCTGGCGGGTCGGCCTCTCCCGCGGCACAGGGCCGCCTCTGAGCTGACGCGTCGCTCCTGCTCGCACGTTTCACAGTCAGGAGGGAGGCGGCCCGAGGACGAGGAAGGAAAGGCGTCCCCGCACGGGAGGCTGCCTCTCCAAGGCCACCAGTAAAACTCTTGCAGGAGCTCCCATCGTGGCTCGGGGGAACGAACACGCCCAGCATCCACGAGGACACAGCTTCGACCCCTGGCCTTGCTCACTGGGTTAAGGAGCTGGCGTGGCTGTGGCTGTGGTGTAGGCCCTAGGCCAACCGGCGGCACAGGGCACAGGAGGGGTCAGGGCCTCTGTGGGCTCTGACCCACAGCCAGAACTCTAAGAAGCCGGGGTTTTCACGGCAGCAACGCAAGCAGAGGACCGAGTCACAGAACCACTAACTCTCGACAGGAGTGGAGATTCACTCGAATCCGTCTATGCCACCCACACAAACATTAACCCATCCCCAACAAGGACACGTTGGCGTGCTGCTGCTTCTCCCACCACAGAAGTAAGACCACTGCCATGGGCTAAGCGTCTGCTCGAGGTGCTGTGTCGGCTATTTTCCTGCGGGACCTCGCGGCATCCCATGGCGAGCCCACGTGACAAGGACACAGCATCTCTGTTGGATGGTTTGGGGAGGAGCGTGGTGCCCAAGGTCACGACCTGCTCAGCCGCCCTGCTCAGGCCCAGGCCCACCGGAGCCGAGCTGTGCCATGGCTGACCCCACAGCCTTCTCTGCACCGGAGGCAGGGCCCTCGAGCTCGGGCCCCTGATGCAGGCGGGCACATCCGCCTGTGCCTTGCTGCCCCCCCACCAGCAGGCCAGCCCCTGCTGCCCAGCTGGAGATCGTGGGCGCAGGCCACCTGCAGCCGACAGGGCTGACCACTCAGGGAGGAGGGCAGGGGTGAGCAGGGGCGCGTCATGGGGTGGCATCGCAGAGGCGGGAGGATGGCCCGGGGAAAAGAGCCGGGCCGCTGGCCACCCAGGGACAGCGCCCACATCCCGGGGCCACGCGCCTCTGGACCATGAAGTTTTAGCCTATTTGAGGCACTAGATTTGGGGGTCTCTGTGTTAACAGTGGTTGGCTTGCACCCCAAGTGACACACGTTTGTCTATAAGCCACAGTCCATGTCCTAGTCTGCGGCCTGCCCTGCAGGCTGAATCCGGTGCCAGGCGCCCACCACGTTCCTGGCCATGGCACTGACACACCCCAGAGCCCTGTCCCTCAGCCACTCGTCTCGGCCCCTGCCCCGTGCAGGTGGGGGCCTGGTTCCCGCACCCGTGCCTCCAGGTCAAGGGGCCTGGCTCTGGTGGCAGCCGGGCTGAGGCCTGCAGAAGCAGCAAGTCTCTGTCGGGGCCGCAGAAGCTCAGGAGGCAGGGACGGGACCTCAGCCACCTGAGCGGCCTCGGGACCGACACCGGCAGGCCGGGGCCTCCGGGCAAGCACCAAGCTCTGATACCTGCACCACCCCCCGCCCCCGGCCGCTCAGATGGGCATCTGGGCAAACCTTGGCAGAGGTGTGTTCCCGGGGGCAGCGCAGCTCAGGCTGCTCCCCGCCCCCGCCCGCAGAGCCACCCGGGCCGCGGCCGTCCCAGCCAGACGCCCCTTCTGCCCTCCCAGCGGGGGACGGGAGCGCCGTGCCTGGGAAAGCGGCTTCAAAGCGGCAGCTGTTTTCCCAGCTGCGAGTGCTCGGGCCTGGGAAGGCTTCTCACGCGGCCGCCAGAGACGTCGGCGGACACCGGGCGGAGGCTCGGCCTCGTCCGGCCACTCGGCCGCCTCGGACCCAACCTGGGGAACCGCCCTGCGCCCGCCGTCCGCTCGGCGCCTCACGCGCCTTGGACCGGGAGCCCGCGTCCCCGGGAAGCCCGCATCCCTGGGAGCGCAGCGTCCTGCCCCTCGGGCGACGGCAGTGAGTCGGGCGGCCTCCTGTGACGGGCCGGCAGCGGAGGGCATCGGCGCGGGAGGACCGCCGGGAGGAGGCGGCCGCAGCGAGCGAGGGGACGGCGGGGCGCTGGGCACCCGGCCGTGCCGCCAACGAGCTCCTGGCGCCTCTGAGCGAGGCTCCCCTTCAGCTTTCGAATTCCCAGTGTTCGTCACGTGCAGCGACGCGGGTTCGGGCGAGTGACTGCATGTCCCTCCAGGGCCAGGAGGGGGGATGCAGGACCCGCAACCTGCACCCCAGGGACCAGGCTCCAGGTGGGCCTGCTCGGCCGCCTGAGGGGCTCTCCGTGCACAGGAGGGGACGGCCCCAGGCCTGGCCTCCGGGGCTGTCGCAGGACAGGGGTGGGCGACCACCCTGGGCCTCCAGGCACGCGGCAGGAGGGACAAGGCCGCCTGACCCCAGCAGGCCCGTCAGAGTGCGGCTCTGACTCCAAAGTGGCAAGACGACTAAGAGCCGGGGCGCGTTTAACCATCGCTCCCCTCGCCCTCGACCTGAAGGGGCGCCGCTGGCGGACTCGGGGCCCCTGGGACAAACGCGCGGGTAACGCGCCCAACGACCCTCCACCTTTTCCCCCATTTCGGCGGTTTCCACGAGGGGTGTGTTCCACTTTTATTGGGGGGGAGCTTTGTTTCCGAAGTGAAATGACGTTAGAAATGACACTACACAGCCAGCCTCAGGAAGCCCCTGTGCCAGACACGCAGAAGGACCAGAGAGGGTGCCCAAAGGGGAAGAGGGGAGTTCCTGCTGTGGCTCAGCGGGTTAAGAACCCGACTAGTGTCCATGAAGATGTGGGTTTGATCCCTGGCTCCACTCCATGGGTTAAGGATCCAGCGTTGCCGCAGCTGCAGCACAGGCTTCGGCTTTGATCCGGCGTGGCTGTGGCTGGGGTGCAAGCTGGCAGCCATAGCTCCAACTCCACCCCTAGCCTAGGAACTTCCATGTGCTGCAGGTATGGCCCTAAAAAGCAAAAAGAACAAGAAAGAAAAGAAGGGGAAGAGGCGACATATGAGGGCAGTACCCGTCCCAGTGGCGCACACCCCTGGCGTCCCTGCACTGGTCCGCTCTGCGTCCCGGCTGGGGGCTCCCGCGCCGTGGGTTATGGCAAAGGTGGGTCGGTGCTGACCCTGCTGCAGCCTGGGGGCTCTGGTTCTTTCCCCACCTGGCTCCCGGCCACATCTCTGCCGGTGGGACGGCTTTGCTCGGCCCCCCCCACCCCCGGCAGGATGAGGGGTGACAGCGGGGGGAGCTCCCCTCCCCGACAGCACCTGTGCGGGCGGCACACGGGAGCGCAGCCCACACCCTGGCTCACGTCCCCGTGTCCTCCTCGGCCCGCACCCTGCTGTGGCCGCTCTCCTGGCGTCCCCACGTGTGAGGAGGGACCGAGTCTCCCCCGCGTCAAGCACCCACTGGGGACGGGTTCTCCATCCACGCGGCCCTTGCATGACACGCATTTCTTTTCTTTCTTTATGTCTTTTCTAGGGCCGCGCCCGCGGCATATGGAGGCTCCCAGGTTAGGGGTCGAATTGGAGCTGTTGCTGCCGGCCTGCACCACAGCCACGGCAACGCGGGATCAGAGCTGCGTCTGCGACCTACACCACAGCTCACGGCAACGCCGATCCTTAACCCACAGAGCGAGGCCGGGGATCGAACCTGCATCCTCATGGATGCTAGTCAGGTTCGTTAACCACTGAGCCACAATGGGAAGTCTTGTTTTCTCAAATCTATACAGAGAAGGGAGCTTGGCAACAGAACTGGTGAAAACAAGCAACTCACAGAGCAGAGCAGGCGGCCATCCACGGCCGTAGTTACCGAAGAGACGGAGGCACCAGCAGCCTGGGCGAGCTCCCCTCCGTCCCACGAGGAGGCGTGAAGGATGCACTGCCTGCTGCAGCCAACACACCACCACACTACCGCTGCCGACGGTGCCCTGAGGGACTCGGGCCGGGAAAGCACAGGAATCCGGCCCTAGAGAGCGAGGCACACGTCCCAGACTGGGCCTCTTCCCGCAGCAGAAACGCGCTCAGAGCTTCAACCTCAAGGGCCTGGTTTTCCTTCCTTCACAGCCACCTTTTCATGAACCAACCACCTGGTCTCTGTTGTGAAAACTCCCACGTGTCCTGCCCCGGCCTCCCGCCCCGTCCCTCAGGGACCTGAGTCCTCAGAAGGTCTGCCAGCTAAACCCAACTCTCGAGTTTAGGTTGCGCAGTTTTTCAAAAGCTGTAGCGCCCAGATTTGCTCAGGGCGCCCTCACTTAGAGACGGGACCGTGCACCGCCGCAGATGCACCCCCAGGGCACCCCTGCAATGCCAAGCGCAGGGCACGGCGGCATTCGTCTCTCTGGCTTCTTGCTATGTTTTTCTGTACTGTTTGAAAAACACTGGTCAGGTGTAATTCAGGAATGATAATAAACAGAGCCTTTTCAAAGCTCCGTTGTGCTGAGTTATTTTCTGCTGATCACGAGGAAGCAAGGCTCCCCAGCGCGGCCCTGGCCGACCTCAGCAGCAATTAGAGCATCGGAGACCCACACGGGGACAGCTGGGTGGGGGGGCTGTTTTCTCCGCCGAGGACTCCCAGGTCTCCCTGGCAGCGGATGGGAGCCGTGCCCAGCTTCTCCTGGCAGCTCGGAGGGATGGATGAGCTGAGAAAACCCTTTCAGGAAGAGACACACAAGCTCACGGGCACCCCACTGCCCTAACAAACCGCGTGCCCTGGGAGCGCAGCCCAGAAGAGCTGGACAAAGGGGCGAGGACGTCCGTCACGCGGCGGGAGGACCTGGGCCACGTCGCACACGGACGCAGCAGGACGTCCGGTCCCCGGGCCGGGAAGGTTCCCCAGGGCAGCCCACCCGGCAGCTTCTGGGACTGATGAAGCTGACGGCCACATGTCCCCAAACCCTGGAAAAGCACGAGTTTTCCTTCTGCTCTTTGGCTGTCCTCCTCCACGGGGCACCGCGACCAGGGGGCCGGAAAGAGACAGTGAGCCACCGAATGCTGGCGACGATGCGGAGAAGCCAGCGCCCCACACGATGATGGGGGCAGGCGGCCACTTCGGGAGGGGGGCAGAAGCAGACGGGCAGGGCCCGGGCAGCCAGCACTCTCCCCGGGGGGGGACGCGTGTGCACGGGGGCCTGGAGCGCCGTGCCGCCAAAGCAGAGGCTCGAAACCGCCCCGAGCCCGTCGCCCTCCGGGCTGGGAAGCCGTGGCAGAGGGAGGCGTGTGGTGGCGGCCGCTTGTCGCCGGTGATAAAACCGCGTGGAAACACGCGTGCAAGACCCGTGGCACTTGAACGAGCTCGGAGGGCACCAAGGTGCCCCCGGCTTTGTGACACCACTGTCTGCTATCAATGGGGAAACGGCACCGGGCACACAGGGGACTCCCTGGGTGCTGAGGCTTGGTTTTGGTGGTTTTTGGCAACTTCCTATGTAAGCCATAGTTATTTCAAAAATAAATCCCCCTTGATGGAAGCGCGTGCCCAGGTCCTCGAGGGGAGCACGGAGCCCGGGGCCGGCGGTCCGGACCTGCAGGCCACTGCCTGCCGCGCCTGCCCGGGGCCCTGCGGTGCATCTCCACGCCCTGCTCCACCGGAGGCACAGCGAGGCCGGCCTGACCTGCCGGAGGAAGACCGCGCGGACCGCCTCCTCGCTGAGAAACCCGAGCACCCGCGTCAGAGGGGAGACGCGGAGCCCTTCACCGCGTGACGTCCACGACACCGCAGACCACAGGGGACCTTCTCTCTTCTTCTTCTTTCAGGGCCCCGCCTGAGGCCTATGGAAGTTCCCCGGCCAGGGGCTGAATCAGGCCCGCACCGGCGACCTACACCACAGCGACAGCAACGCCGGATCCTTAACCCACGGAGCGAGGCCAGGGATTGAACCCGCATCCTCGTGGATCCTAGTCGGGCTCACTGACAGCTGAGCCACGACGGGAACTCCTAGACGCACAGTTTAAAATGTGTTCAGGAGTTCCTGCTGTGGCTCAGACGGTTAGGAGTCCGACTGCTGTCCCTAAGATGTGGGTTCGATCCCTGGCCTCGCTCCGTGGGTTAACGATCTGGCGTTGCCGTGAGCTGGGGTGCAGGCCGGCAGCTATAGCTCTGATTCAACCCCTAGCCTGGGAACCTCCATGTGCTGTGTGGGCGGTCCTACAAAAAAGCAAAATAAAAATTAAAAACTACAAAACACTGGAGCTCCTCTATGGCTCAGCAGGTTAAGGATCTGGTGTGGTCGCTGCTGTGGTGGGGGTTTGATCCCTGGCCTGGGAACTCCCACGTCGAGGGCACAGGCAAAAAAACCGTTAAACGACAAAAACTGGGGCAAAGCGTTTGAGGAGATGTTTCTAACTGTGGAGGAGAGAACTTCGAAGGGCAGAAAAAAGGATAAAAACGGACGCCAGGAAGCAAGAAGGAACAGGCGTCAGCACACGACCGAGCCCCACGGACACGGCGTCGGCACAGGAGGCGAGCGGGCGCCCGTGACGCACACAGGCCGCCCCCGGGCGTCAGGTGAGCAGAGAAAGAGGCCGAAATGCGCCGAGGAGACTCACAGCAGACAAAGGCTTCACCTGCAAAGGCGACTGTCCCACTCGTGGCGAGGGGCGCGCCAGGATGACTCCCGGGCAGCAGCTGGGGCCCCGAGCCGTCACGGCGGATTTTAAACGGTGCATCTAAGAGACACGTCACCTGTGGACACAGGTGGGCACGTGGGCCCCTGCCCCGTCTGCAGGGGTGAAAGCGAGGAACGACACCCTGCAGGAACTGGCGCTCCCTTCGCGAAACGCCACGCGGGCATCAGAGCAGCAGGGCGGGGCCTCGCCTCGGGAGCGGTGAGCCAGCGCGGCTGGTGACAGGGTCCCAGCGTGGGAGAGAAGCAGGGGCGGGGGGGGGACTGGCTCCGACCTCCGCTCTGCACGTGGAGGACGCTGCACCACACAAATCCGACCAGGGTTTCCGCGGGTCCGTCTCCCAAGGCAAGGAAGTCAAAACGAAAACAAACAAATGGGACTCAGATGCTTCCGCACAGCCAAGGAGACCGTTTAAAAAAAATCCCAAAGAGAATCCACAGAGAGAGAGAAAATATTTGCCAACGACGTGGCCAACGAGGGCTTCACCTCCACACACACAAAAGGCTCGAGCAGAACAACGCGCCTGAGAGACGGGCAGAGGCTCTCCCAGCCCTCTCTCCAGAGAAAACAGGCGGCCACACGGCACCAGGAAAGACGTCCAAGAGCAGAGGCCGTGAGGGGAACGCAAGCCGAAGCCACAGCGAGTGCCCTCCCGCCCATCAGAAGGGCCATCGCCCAAGAGTCCGTGAGGCGCCCCTGCTGGCTCAGCGGGTCAGGGACCCAGCGTTGCTACTGCTGTGGCTCGGGTTTGAGCCCTGGCCTGGGAACCTCCGCATGCCAAGGGTGTGGCCCCAAACACTGCTTGTGAAAAACTTAAAAAATAGAGATGTACTGACGTCTCTCTTCTCAGCTCTGGCTTGGATTCAGCCTCTGGACTGGGAACTTCCACATGCTGCGGGGGTGGCTGCGAAAGAAAAAAAGAACAGAGAAAATAAGCCAGTAAAACGAGGAGTGCTGAGCAGACACTTCGCCAAAAGCACACGGGAGACTGGTCCCCGTTAGTCATCCAGAGAGGGCTTCCTGGGGGCTCCAGTCGCGGCTCAGCAGAAGTGAATCGGACTGACTAGTCTCCACAGGATGCGGGTTCCATCCCTGGCCTTGCTCGGGGGGTTAAGGACCTGGGGTTGCCGTGAGCTGTGGTGTAGGTGGAAGATGCAGCGTGGATCTGGCGTTGCTGGGGCCATGGTGTAGACCAGAGGCTACGGCTCTGATTCGACTCCTGGCCTGGGAACCTCCATATGCCGTGGGTGTGGGCCTTAAAAAAAAAAAAAAGGAAAGAAAACACTAACTGAAACTTCCAGAAATATGTACAGTCTAGGAGTTCCCGCTGTGGCTTAGTGGTTACAAGTCTGACTAGTATCTCTGAGGACGCAGGTTCGATCCGTGGCCTCGCTCAGCGGGTCAAGGATCTGGCGTGGCCGTGAGCTGTGGTGTAGGTCACAGAGGCAGCTTGGATCCCACGCTGCTGGCAACTGTAGCTCCGATTCCACCCCTAGCCTGGGAACCTCCATAAGTCTCGGGTGCAGCCCTGGAAAGACAATAAATAAATAAATAGGTACAGTCTAGTCAATTACACCTCAAAACTGTCCTAAAAAAACGCACACACATTAGGACACGACCACACCCACTGAAGATCAGGTGAAAAACTCTGCTGGCAGACACACAGGGTACCCGGAGCCCTGGCCACGACCGGCGGGGGCGGGGGGGTGCCTGCCTCGCACGAAGAAGACAAACACTCCCTCGCCATACGCTCCGTGCCAGCCCCAGAAAATGAGCCCGGACAGCCTTGCCCACCAAAGCTCCGGCACATCCAAGACAGCCCCGAGCCGGGACCCCGTGGCGAGTCGGAGGAAGGGAGGCGGGGAGATGGGAGGGGCTGGCTCCCCAGTGGGCAGGGGCTCCCCGCCCGCTCCCAACCCGCTCAGCCCCCAGGCCACAGGTTATGGCCCTGGGGCCGCCGAGCACTCCGGACTCACAAACAGGAAAGGAAGCGTGCAAGACGGAACTGCTGCTGGGAAAACAGCTCGGGCGCCCAGCGCGCTGCCCGCGGAGCCAGCAAAGCCTCGCCCCCAGCGGCCCCTGTCCCGGGGCCGCCGCCAGGCCCGCAGCAGCCCGGGCGGGCGGGATGCCACGGGGATGAGGTCATCCCGCCGAGCGGATTCTCAGGGCCACGAAGGTCACGACCTCGGGCGACGCTTTCATAAAGCGCTTGATTCCTGCGCTTCGGCCCCGATGGAGGAGGAGGGGTCCTGTCGAGCAGCTCGGCCGCCCTGCGGCCCGCGCCGTCCCCGCAGAGCCCACGAGGATGCCCGCCCAGGCCCCGCGGGCTCCGCACGGCGGCCCCGTCCCGCCAGGAGGCCCTCGTCACCCCGTTCCCCAGACGGTACCCCCAACGCGACACCGTCGGGTCCCCCACATCAGCGCCTGCCGCTGAGAGCAGACGCCTGAGGCTGGGCCAGGGGGACCCCTCAGGCCTGTCTCCTCGAGGGACAGGGGCAGGAGCCCGAGGGAGGGCCCCTCTACCCCAGCCGCCCGGGCCGCGCCGGGACTGGCCCCTCCCGTCGGCCAGCTCCCTGGGGGCTGCGCAGCCACGCCCGGGCCCTGGGCTCCCAGGGCCGCCGCCGAGAAGCTGAGGTCTAGGTGCACACGTCACGGAAGCCTGCCGCGCCGTCATAAGGGACTCGTGGGACCGAGACCCAGCCAAGCACCTGCGGGGGTGGGACGGGCCCCCCCTCTAGGCAGCAGCCAGTTCAGCCCAGATGCCCCAGGCGGGCAGACACTGGCCCCCAGGAGGACGGCTGTTCTGCGCCCACCCGTGTGGCTCAGCGCCTGGGGTGCTGTCCCAGGGAAGACCAAGGAGGCCCTGGCAGACCCCGCACCGCCACACGCTCACTGGGCCTGTTGCGTCAGAGCTGAGATCGGAGGCCCAGGGACGTGAAGACAGGAGCGGCCGTGTCCGTCCAGCCCGAAGCCCGGGCTCACGGGGAGGGGGAGGCAGCCCGTCCCCTGCAGAGGAGGCCCCTGTGGCAGCACAGGGACCAGGGCAAGCACGGGGCCAGGGCCTCCCCAAGACCAGCAGTCGGCCACATGGACCCGGCCCCCACTGGGGGACCTCGCAAGCCACCCTCCTGCCCACCGCTCCAGCACACACAGCCCCGCACGGCAAAGGCTGGGGGGTGAGAGGTGGACGGGGGTCCCAGGTGAACCCACGTCATAGCCGGTGGACAAGGCCCCAGGGCGCTGGGGGAGGGGACGGGGACAGGTCGCCATCAGGCCGCGGGCCTGCCCCCACGGCGCTCCCAGGGTGAGAGGCCACCCTGGGCCACAAATGTCACCACTTGGGGACGCTCAAGCCCCTCAGGCGCAGGGGCTTGTGCTGCGGGAAGTGACGGCCGGGGGACCCACGGGTCCCTGGACGGGCGTTTCCGGGAGGACAACACAAGCGGGGGCGGCACAGTACTTTTCCAGACTCCAGCCCGCCCCCCAGACCCCGCGGTCAGCGGCGTCCCTCGAGAGCAGGCGAGCCGTGCAGGCGTCCGGATGCACAGGCCAGATGTGGTCCGCAGGGTCCCCACTTCCTCCGGAGACCGGCCCCAACCAGAGGGGCCTGCCGGACACCAGCCCCGGCCCAGCATGGCCCGCGTGGGCACCAACCCAGAAGCCTCCGCGCACCTGGCACTGTGTCCACGGCAGAGGGGCCACGAGCCCTGCCGTCCTGGCCCGGGCGCCCCGCCTTGTGCGCCCCCTCGGACCACAGCTGAGAAGGGCGTGTGACTCCCCAGGGGCCCCGTCCACGGGTTACAGACCAACAAACCTGAGCATCCTTCCCCTTGTTTTCCAAATTTCTTTTGATCCACGGGTATTCAGAGAACGACAACCAATCACGTTCGAGACACGAGCGAGTGTAACCAAGAACGCCGTTTCCGACGGCGGGGTTTTCAGCTGTGTCGGGACCGATCACGAACCCACCCTGTCCGTGGGTCCTGCCAGGGGCCGGCAGCCGGCACGCGGGGAGTGCTGACAAGCCTGGAAGCTCACGACGCGGCTGGTGGCCCAGGGAACTGGAGTCCAGGCGCAAGGTGGAGGCGTCCAGGGAGAGCAGGACGCCTGGAAACGGCCCAGGAAAGTCACGTGCGATGGAGGTTCCGGGGGGACTTGGGCCCGGACACCTCACACACCCAAAGAGCTCTAAGCACGAGTTTCCACCTGCGACCTGGACCCAGGCCAACAGAACCGGGGCTGCAGGGGCGGAGAAGCAAGGCCAGGCCGGGGGACGCAGGGACTGGCTAAGAGCCGGCGAGGCGAGGACAGCAAGGACGGGCCAAGCATGAGGGCCCAGCTTGCTGACCTGGTGCGTCTAAGGGCAGGACATGAGCAGAGGGCTCTCGGCCAGAGAGAAGGCAGGGACGGGCCACCTGGACAGGTGAGGCCAAGTGCCGGCCTGGCTTCCTCCCCGACGCCCGGCAGGGCCCCCCGGAGCGCCCCCTCGGCAGCGTCCTGCACCTGCCTCACCTCTGCGGCGCCTGCGCTGCCAGGGTGCGAGGACGCAGTGCTTCACATGGCCACGTGGCATCCCCGGGAGTCTGGGCCAACGGTCCTCAGACTGGGCGCACACCCCCGGTCACCCGCAGGTGCCTACAGGAGCGCAGCCCTGGGCCCTGACCACAGCGGCTGCCCCCCCACAGGGATGCTGCGCGCCCCCCAGCATGACCAGCGCGTCCGGGCCGGCGCACACAAAGAAGGCGGAGTGGGAGACACCGGCCTGTCTGAGTCACAAACGCAGCAAACCAACCGCCGCCAAGTCGAGGTTCCCACCTGCTTCCCCCAGAAAGAACGATCTGGGAAGTCGGGGCGGAACGGGGGGTCCTGACAGGCAGGTTACGACGAATTTCACACTGAGACACAAGGACGTCGCTCTGGCTGACACGTGTGAAGGCGCGTTCTATGGCAACTAAGTTGCCAGTGTGCGGCCTGGGCTCCAGTTACCAGCAAAAAGGGCACCTTGGGAGTTCCCGTCGTGGCGCGGCGGAAAGGAATCCGACTAGGAGCCATGAAGTTGCAGGTTCGATCCCTGGCCTCACTCTGTGGGTTAAGGATCCAGCGTTGCCGTGAGCTGTGTGTAGGTCACAGAAGTGGCTCGGATCCCGAGTGGCTGTGGCTGTGGCGTAGGCCGGTGGCTACAGCTCCGATTAGACCCCTAGCCTGGGAACCTCCATATGCCATGGGTGTGGCTCGAGGGAAAAGGGGGGGCACCTTGGCCAAAGGAGGGCATGCTCAGGTTACAGATAAACGTCCCCTCCTGCGACACCGCGGTGGTCCTTCGAGGATGAGGCCCCTCCTAGGTGCCAAGGCCACACTGGACCTGCGCACGCTGGACGCGCCTGCTCTGGTCTGTTCTGTGAACCCTCGAAGAGATGTGACCCTGCCTTGTTCGAGGTTCTTGGTTCAGACGAGACGTGAACCTGCTGAAAACCCTGTTTCTCCAGGGCAGCTCCTGTCCCCGGGAGGCAGGCTTCCAGGGGGCGCCCTCAGTCTGGCTGACGTGACCCTCTCATTTCTGGATTGCTGTCATCAGCCGTTCAACAGCGGCTCCTAATCACGGGACCAACTGCAGAAGGCGGGCGCGGGCACGGGGGTTTGGGCTGCAGATGCTATAAAACCAGGCTGTGAGGATCATGGCACAGCTGCGAACGCACTAAAATTCACGCAGTTAAAAACAAAACAAAAACCCAAAAAACGACCGCAGGCGGCTCCGGCAACACTCCCCTTGTGTTTGAGAAAAGCGCGCGTGGTCACGGGGCCTTACACGGGCCGCGGGACCCGGGGACCAGGCCGCGCGGGCCTGCCTCCCCCACGGGCAGCTCCTCGGCACCCGCACCACAGGAGGCGTGCCTACCAAAAGCCCCCCGAGGCTGCAGGGACCGTCGCGGCACGAGGTACGGCCCGCTGCTGGGATGAGCTGCGCCCGGGAGTCGTCCAGACCGCTCAACGCAGACGAAAACTGTCAACACTCAGACCCAGGTAGACAGGTGTACGCGGACACACCCGCCTGCTACGCCCGAAACCCACACTGTCGGGTGGACCCCTAAGAAGAGACCGCCCGCCACGGCCCACACGTTGCCACGGCCCACGCATCGCCACGGGGAGGGCCCTCCCTCTGGGCGCGGCCCAAAGGCCCAGCTCCCGCCGCCGCAGGCTTGGTGGCCAAAGAAAGGCCGCCCTGGAGTTCCAAGGCCGGGGGACGGACCGCTCGCGGGCCCTCGGGCTGCGCTTCGAAGGCCTTGGGCACGGCCACAGGGGACCGCCCCATCCTGACACCTGCAGCAGGACCCCCAGCCCTCCCGCCAGGGGCCGAGCCAGGCGAGGCCCCCGTGGCGCCCGCAAGCACCTACCTGGACCTCGTCAGTGGCCGCTGGGGCTGCGGGGGCCGGCGGCATCTCTCTCGCCGATGTCTTCAATTTTTTGCTCTTTTTCTCTGTCACTCCTGCGTCTTTTCTCTTCTGTTTTGCCATCCTGCAACAGAGACGTAAACTCTAAACACATGGCAACCAGTTCTCAGGCCATGTGATGATCTTATTTTATTTTTTTTTTTATTTCCACGGCTCATAGTAACCGGATCCTTAACCTACTAGGCGAGGCCAGGGATCGAACCTGTGTCCTTGTGGTTTCTGGTCAGGTTCATTACTACTGAGCCGCAACGGGAACGCCTTGTGTGTTTTTAAATGAAGAGGGAGGGCACCCTTCCATTATAAAAGAAGTAAAGGTATTCCAGGAAGTAAGGCAAATATATAACCTTTTTTTTTCTTTTTACAGATGCACCGGTGGCACACGGACGTTCCCGGGTTAGGGGTCGAACCAGAGCTGCAGGTGAGGCCAACGCCACAGCCATGGCAAGATTGGATCCAAGCCACATCTGTGACCTACACCGCAGATGATGGCAATGCTGGATGCTTAACCCACTGAGCAAGGCCAGGAATCAAGCCTGTATCTTCACAGATGCTATGTAGGGTTCTTAACCCGCTGAGCCACAACGGGAACTCCGGCAATCATTTTTTCTTCTTTTTGTCTTTTCAGGGCTGCACCCGTGGCACATGGAGGTTCCCAGGCTAGGGGTCGAATCGGAGCTGTAGCTGCCGGCCTACACCAGAGCCACAGCAACTCGGGATCTGAGCCATGTCTGCAACCTACACCCCAGCTCACGGCAACGCTGGATCCTTAACCCACTGAGCGAGGCAGGGATCAAACCTGCAACCTCACGGTTCCTAGTTGGATTCGTTAACCACTGCGCCACGACGGGAACTGGCCCACAATCATTTTTAAGTCAAACCCCCTCATTTCATCACCCACGAACAACCGGTTTCACACTCTGGCATTTGCTGTCTTTTTTCTGAGGTTTTACGTAACGTAGCTGCAACACACGTGGATCCCATATTCTGCTCCGAACTCAACAGGACACAAGCTTTGACGAGTAAGAGAAATACCATGTTTAGTATCAAAATTTTCCAGAAGTGAAAATCACAAACATTTACCTACTCCCTGGCTGTTTTCAGCACTGATTTTTTTTTCTTTCTTTTGTCTTTTTAGGGCTCCACCTGTGACATATGGAGGTTCCAAGCTAGGGGTCGAACCAGAGCTGCAGCTGCCGGCCTACAGCACAGTCACAGCAACGTGGGATCCGAGCTGCATCTGTGACCTACACCACAGCTCATGCCAACACCGGATCCTTAACCCTCTGAGTGAGGCCAGGGCTCGAACCCACGTCCTCATGTCTATTGGTCAGATTCGTTTCCCCTGAGCCACGATGGGGAATCCCGGTTTTCTACTATGAAGGCCCAACTCATCCTCCCTGTCAACCAGGGGGCTGCAGCCCCACCCGGGCTGGAGGTGACCGTCCTGCAGCTACGAGGGCCTCCGTCACCCATGGCGAGAGGTGGCTGTGATCAGGCAGGGGTGGCCTCGGACTACAGACGCAGCACTGACTGGGCACGTGAAGCAGTGACTTGAGGTCCACAGCACGCCGGATTTCGTCTCCCTCGAGCAAAGCGGCATCCAGACCTCCACACACAGGGTCCGAAAGATTCCCAAACCGACTTCTTCGTGGGACCAGACGGCGGGGGAGCCGGGGGAAAGGTGCAGGTTCCAGAATGTGGTGGGGGAGCAGGGCGGGGGGGGAGACCGTGCAGGGGGGCCCCAGGCCCAGCCTCGGGGGAGATGGGCCCAGCCTGGGAGCCTGTGCTGCACCAGCAGAGAGATCTTCCTGCCCCCGCCCGCCCCCCCTGCTGCGCATGGAGCCAAAAGGAGCTGCGAGGAGGAGCCAGCTTCTGTCCCAGCGGCTGCACCGCGAGCCTCCCACGGTGCAGCTCGTGCAAACCCCACTCGGCTTCAGCACCAACCAGTGAAGAGGAATCCCCCTCAGTGATGGGGGCGAGTGACAGCGTGTCACACCTTCTGGACACTCCATCGAGGGCTGGGGGGGGGGGTGCGGAGACAAACCCCACGCCTCCTTCCTGACACCGGAAGCCGCTTTAGACTCTACGCACAGATGCTCAAAAATACGTCCACGGCAGGTGTCTCTCGAGCGCCAACCCTGACAGGCCCAGCGGAGGCTGAGCAGTGCAGCCGGCAAGGCGAGGAAGAGCCCCAATCTCATGAAACAGCCCTGCTGAACCACGGGAGGGACACCTTTACGCAGAGGTAAAGGCTGCAGAGAAAGTAAAACCCGAGTCAGGGAGCAGGTGACCAGAGAGGCAGGCAGACAAGCGCGGGGACGGGAGGCCTGGAGGGGCCGGCCACCAACAGAGGAGTGTGACGAGCTGGGGGAGGCGTGTGCAACTGGAAGGAACAGCAGGTGCAAAGGCCCTGTGCCAGGTGACGTCCAAAGGGGCAAGGGGTGCAGGTGGGGGAGGGAGGGCCACGGAGGGGAGTCCGGAGCTGGGCCGCCTGCCCTCCCACCCTCCCAGGGGGAGGGGCGTCAGCATCACTGGTGGCTGAGACAGAGACACCCCGAAGCAACACCGTCCACGGGGACAGAAGGACAAGTTACATCAAGATGTCAGCCAGGGAGGAAGCACGAGTACCCGCTGCCAGCAGCCCCACCCCAGACGGGCCCCTGTGCATCGGGCTGGTCACCCTGGCTCCAGAGGGCTGAGCAGGTAGGTGCCAGGGCTACCCCAGGCCAGACCAGGCGGTGCCAGGCGCCTGCCCGCATGCAGCTCGGGAGCTGAAAAAGAGGGCGACTGTGCTGCAAAAAGAATGCAGGAGACGGTCCATGGGACACGGCGACGGCGAAGAGCCCGCCCACAGCACAAAGGGCCCGGGGCCCAGATGTCTCGAGAGAGAGACAGAGAGCGCGCGCGCTCTGCAAGAGTCCCCGCGTGCAGGCAGGAACGCGAAGGCTGGAGCAGGGCCTCAAGCTACGCCCTCGGCCAGGCCCGACCAGCATCGCAGGGCCCAGCCGCCCCGCGGGGCTGTGAGCGGCCGAGGCCGCGGGCGCCGGGAGCACACGACGGCGCGAGGAGTCCGCCAAGGCCGGCGCCTCATCTTCAACGGGATCCAAACCCGAGGGGCAGATTTCAGTTGGCAGCATAAGCAGAAGGCGGGGAGAGGGAGGCTGCTGACACACGGGCTCTCAAAGGCAGAGAACGGGGCCGGCCGGGTACCTCGTCGGCGACGGGCAGCAAATATTTACTCGCCCGTGACCATAAGTTAATGTAAACCTACAGCCATGCCGAAAGTGATTAAGTTTAATCACTAAGTCTATTTGCTAAAAAGGAGGGGAAGTTTTTTCCACGGTATGAAAAGGTTTCTGTTCACAGTTGCGGGAGGCGGTGACGCATTCGCTCAGACAATGGCTGTTTGTTACAGACGATAACGGCTCCCTACGGGGACGGTCAGCCGGGGTGCAACGAGGGCCAGGCCAGCAGGAAAGACCCGTCTCAAACCTGCTGCGGGGACAAGGGGACATCAGTCTTATTAACACCTGCTGCGGAGACAAGCGCACGTCCTCATGCAGAAAAATGTAAGTGATCCCAGCTCACACCTTACCCGGAAATTACGCAAGAGGCATCAACGCCTAAACGTAAGAGCGAAGACGCTAAGACCCTCAGAAGACACAGGAGAGCGTCTTCAGGACCTGCGAGAGGCAACAGTTCCTTCGCCGCGGCTCCGAGAACATGAGCAGCAAAGAAAAGGAAAACAGAAAAAAGACACTGGACGGGTCACAATTAAAGATTGTGCTATAAATGACGCCACCGAGAGAGGAGAGAGGCCACCCAGAGAGCAGGAGACGCGTCTGCAGGTCAGACGCCAGGGACAAGGCCTGGGTCCCGACTGAACGTGCTGCGAGGAGCTCGACTCGGCAGAAAAGGCAACGACTCGCCTTCCAAGCAGAGGGGGGACCTTGTGCCCCGAGGAGAGATTCGAAGGGGCGACCAGCACTCGGAGGCGCTGAGCGCGGCCCTTCCTGAGGGAAACGGGCCCCGGCCGCGGCCGCTCCTGCGCGCCCGGGCAGGTGGGGGCGGTCAGGCCGGGAACTGAGCCCCGCAAAACCTGAACACGCCCGCTCGCAGCCGCGTCAGGCAGACGTCGCCGACGGAGGGACAAACACCCGCGTCTATCCACACGAGGGCCTCCTGCTCGGCCAGAAACAGGTCGGCGGGCAGACACCTGCTCCAGCACCAGGAAACTCATGAACACGGCGAGAGAGAAGCTGGTCACGGGGGATTAACCCGGGTCATCCCACTTAGGCCAAGTGTTCAGAACAAGCAGATGTCAGAGACAGAAGCAGGCTCGTGGAAGCTTAGGCCTGGAGCCAGGGAAGGAAGGAGGGAAAGTGCTTTTGCCGAACTCGTGGCTGCTGGAAGCCATCAACGGTGTCCGGCGCGCCCACCAGCCAGGCTGGACTTCACCACCAGCCTCTGGTGGTCGCAGCTGGCCTGGGGTCAGCACGAAGACCCTTCCCTGGGCTCTCTTTTCTCACGGGCCTTTCTGCAAAAACCCCAGTGATTTTGGTTCATTTCTATAAGCAGCACCAACTTAAGATTTCCCTGTTCCAGAGTTCCTGCTGAGGCTCAGTGGTAATAAGTCCAACCAGTATCCATGAGGACACGAGTTCGATCCCTGGCCTCGCTCCGTGGGTTAAGGATCCGGCGTTGCCAGGAGCTGTGGTGTGGGGCGAGACACAGCTTGGATCCAGCGTGGCTGTGGCTGAGGTGCAGGCTGGCAGCTGCAGCTCCAATTCGACCCCTAGCCTGGAAACTTCCACAGGCCGAGGGTGCGGCCCTAAAAAGACAAAAAAGAGAGAGAGAGAGAAAACGAGTCAGCGTTCCACCTGTCACTAGGCTGTTTACTGAGCGCCCCCAGCGCCAGGCCCCGGTTCAGGTGCCCGACGTCCCTTCTGCTGACCGGCGAGGCAGGCAGGTAGGCGGGCAGATGAAGAAGCTAAGGGGCATCGATCGGGAAAGTTACGGGCCTAAAATCGGTACGTCAAAAAAGAGTCACAATTTGCACGTTATTCGGGAAAGTGGGAGGCCTTCCAGGAGGAGGAGTGAGAAGACTGAGCTGTGCCTGCCTCGGACGAGCAGGGCGGGGAGTGGCCACCCGCCGCCTCCTTCCCGCACCTGGGGGGCAGCCACACGGCCCGGCGCATCTGATCGCCCAGCCCGTCTGATGGCATGAAGCGTGAAGCTTGTGTGATGCGGCGTGAGCCAGAGTGAAGGGAAGCCCGTTAGCACGAACCGCTGACTGCAGGGCGCAGGGCACAGGGCACAGCGGTCTACAGGGGGTTTCATGACGCAGATCAAGAGCTCTGGCCCAGGGACTCGACGGCGAGGCATTTGCCTAACGAGGTGATGGCGGCAGAGATTTCTGTGCGGACGACGACGACACGACAGAGGCTGATGGTGCCTCTAACGCCGCAAAGCCGCCGCCGCCGCCACCGTAACTGCGCCCAGCAGGCCCGGAAGGGGAGGCCTCTGCGCCAGGCAACCCAAGAGACGCCAGGACAGCGGTGACCAGGGCCTCCGTGGGGTGCGGCCGGGAGACCACGTGAAGAGAAAAGACGGGCTGGGGACCCACGTATGTGCAACACACACAAGCCCCGTTCCTCAGTCACACGCAGGCGCGTGCGGAGAAAGAAACGAGAAGGTCATACGTCAGAACACGAGCCGCTCAGGGAGGAGAATGACAAGCATGTTTTCGTCTTTTATACTTTCCAGCAATTTCTCCAACAAGAGAAAGAAACCTAACATATGCACTCAAAAGTGTTCAGCGCGAGTTCCCACTGTGGCTCAGTGGGTTAAGAGCCCAACTAGTATCAATGAGGATGCGGGTCTGATGCCGGGCCTCGCTCAGTGGGTTACGGATCTGGCGTGGCCGTGGCTGTGCTGCAGGCTGGCAGTCGGGACTCCGCTGCCACCCCAGCCCGGGAACTTCCACATGCCGCAGGCGTGGCCTTAAAAAAAGTTAAAAGTGTCCTGTGTATCAAACAACCTCACCAGAAGGAGAGCGATAACCCAGGTCAGACCAACAGCAGGAGGGCAGGGCAGCACCACCAGGCTGAGGCCGCCGGGGCGCCAGGTTGGAAAACTCCACCACGGGGCCTTTGAACAGCCCGCAGGTGAACAGTTTTTCCAATCGGAAGCTATCACTGGGGGCCCCGAGGTCCCCTCACACCCGGGCCACCTGTGTGGGGTGCTGGCAGATGCCGGGACATGATCCAGGGGTTGCCCAGCACGGCAGCTGTGCCCTGGCCACCCTGACCCAGGACGAGTCCAGGTTCCCACTCAGAGGAGCGGCCTCCTGCTTCTGCTCCTCTACGCAGCCCCACGCCCTCACTCCACTGGTCAGGCTGGAAACCCTGCAACCCCAACCCCTCCCATGGGGCCCCCCTCCCATCTCCCCAGCTCACACCCTCCAGCGCCCTTGAGCTCCGGGAGCCGTGGGCCTCGCCGGACCCTGCAACGCAGTGACCCTACGTGTTTCAACAGCCCTCACCCCTCAGTCCCACGCCCACAACCTCACCGGCACGGTCTGCCTCTGTAATCCCGCCCGTACACTCCCAGCTCCCTGCCTGGCCAAACCCCAAGTCTAGAACCTGGTCCAAATTCAGGACCCCAGGCTTGAGGGACCTTCGGGGCTGCCCAGCACTTCCACAGCCCCGCTCAGCGGCTTCTCCCCACCTCTCAGCCTCTCGACCGTCAACTCCTCCTCCCCGCTGCCCTCCCCTGTTCCTGGCAGGGGACCTTCACTCCAGAGCCCTGAGCTGCTCCCGGGAGCCTCCCACTACCTCGCCTCGCTGTGGCGCCAATGCCAAGGCCATCACCCCCGGGATCCACTGCCCCTCCTTCTACAAGACCCACTGCAAGTTCCCACATCCAAAACCCTTTCCACAGGCTCTCCGCCCTCTTCCTTTTATTTATTTTCTTCTCTGCTGGCTGCCCTGAGGCACATGGAGCTGCCGGGCCAAGGATCAGACCTGAGTCACAGCTGCGACCTACGCTGCAGCTGCGGGAATGCCGGATCCTTTAACCCCCTGTGCCAGGCTGGGGGTTGAACCTGCAACCTGGTGCTGCAGATGCTGCAGATCCGTTGTGTCAGAGTAGGAAATCCTCCACCCTCAAGCACAGTCCGCTGGTGCCTTCTCGAACTCCGTTCCAGCCACCCTCCCACCCAATGTGACCAGAACCACCAATGACAGCCAGGCGCTAACACGCTCCTGACCAGAGCCCAGCCAGGCTCCCTGAGCCCTTCTCTAGGCCTCCACCTGGGCCTGAAAAGACTTGAACAAAAAAGCAGTTTCCAGCAGCTCGAGGCCACATCTTAACAGCGACTCTAGGTCCCCTGAAAAGCACCTGAGAAAAATCCAGGCTGCCAAAGGATCCGGCCAACACCTGCAGACGGGCCTGCTCCCTCAGCCTCTGGGGTCAAGGAGGAGCCCCATTTTCCTGAACACCAGCCAGCAAGCCCAGGGGGGTTTCCCACAGACCAGCCCCGGTCATGCTTCTGGTCATTTTCCACCCCGACTCCCTGAGCACAGCCGCCACCTCCCTATGGCCTCAGGTCAGCCTTGCCCTGTTTGTGGTCACTGACAAAAATCCCACCTCACCGCCTGAAACCAAGTACAGCAAAACCAAGTACAGCCGGTCCTGTTTATCTCTGAGTCACCGAGTGGATCTAACGGACACGACTGGTCCCTCCCATCTCCCCTGCTCTTTCCTCTCAGCTTCCCAGGCACCCTCCACTCTCCGACCCCTTTGCACCCTGCGCCCCGACTCCGAAGGGGCGGAGGCTCAGCCCCTCCCTCTCTTCAGGCCCTGTGGCTGGAAACACCACCCTTGGGCTAAAGGTTTCTCTGCTCAGGTGTGTATCACCCACACACACCCTCTCAACGGAGGGGTCCAATCCACACCCCACCGTCCTCTGCACACCTGACCTTCCTGCACGGTCTGTTCCCCCCCAAGAATGGTCACGTGGTGGAATCCCGCTTTCAGCTCCAGCTAACACCCTGGTGTCACCCACAACTCCCGTCTTGCACAGCCTTCCACGCCACGGTAAACCCCGTTGGCGCATCCAGAGCACCTCCAGAAGTGGCCCCTCACGGCCTCTACCCTGAGGATCCTGGTCCAGCCGCCCCGCTCCCCTGGATTATTCAAAAGCCTCCAACTCGTCTGCGGCCTCCGCCCCGGCCCCTCCATCCCACGTGCGACTCGGCGTCCGGAAGGACTAGTGAAATACCTAAATCGGGTTAGGCCCCCCCCTCTGCTGGGACCCTCCTCCAGAGCTTCCCTCCCTTCCCCTCCTCGGCCCGGCGCCGCCTGCGGGGCTAAGCAAAATCAACCGCACCCCAACCACCCCCAAGCCTGGCTCGCTGGGCCGGGGCTGCTTCAGCTCCAACACTGCGGACAACCGGGAGGCACCCCCGAGCAGTGGGGAAGGCCCGGAGCGGCCGGCGCTCGGGATCCCGCGCTCCCCCCAGGTTGCCGACCGGGGAAGCGCCCAGCCCTCCTTGCGCACCCGCCAGCCCCGGAGACCTCGCACCCACGTGGGGCGGGCCCCAGACCGCCCCCCTCGCCTACCTGCGCGTGGCCTCCAGCGCCGGCTTCCGGCAGACGCGGCGCCCAGGTAACGGGGACCCGCCCTCCGGAGCTGCACCCCCCCCCCCCATTGGCTGAGGCCCGCCTCCGTCTCCCCGCTGGCCAATGGCGAGCGGTAGCCGCCAGGGCCGGGACGCGACCAGACGCGCCGGTGGCGTCATTGCTGGGCGCCGCTGGTGCCCGGAGCCTGCGGTTGCCAGGCAACCCTCCACGTGCGGGACCTCCCAGTTCGAAGCTGCGCAGGCCCGTTGCTCCACCGGGGTTCATGTTGAACAAGATAAAAATGTACATAGATTTCCCCCCCCCCGTCTTTTTAGGGCCGCTAGCCATGGATATTTGAAGTTCCTGGTCTAGGGGTCGAATCCGAGCTGTAGCTGCCGGCCTACACCACAGCCATGCCATAGCTCAGGGCAACGCAGGATCCTTAAACCCACAGAGTGAGGCCTAAACCTGCGTTCCCCATGGATACTAGTGGGGACTGTCACCGCTGAGCCAGGAGGGAAACTCCAGAGGTAGATTTTTAACTGCTTTCACTTAAAAGTGGGAGCAAGATTGTGCAATCTCCGCATTACACCTGTGCGCCAGGGTTCCCAATGCATCGGAGGTGCATGCAGACACCTGTTAAGTCCAGGTGAGGTCACCTGGGGTGAGGGTTGAAGGCGGAGGTGGGCCTGACCTCGCGGGGTATCTGAGGTCTGAGGCAACCCACTGCCAGTGAAACTGAGGGGTTACACCGTTGTTGATTTCTTCATAGTCCCAACACTGAGAAAGGGAAGAAAGAGACTTGGCCTGTGGGGACATTTAAGCTGCAGACCACGTGGAGGAGACAGGTGGACGGGGTTATGCTATCAAGGGAAGGTTCTCGATATGGGAGATAGGAAAGCCAGGCAGGGTTCTTTAGTTCCACTCTCTAAGGCCAGCCAGTTTCTAATCTGGCCGCATTATACCAGAGCCCCTGCTGGTCCTGTGTTCACACACGTGAGAGTCTATAAGGCACACACTTGGGGGTAGAGTTTCTGAACCATGTGTGCAAGCACGTCCAACGCTACGGACTCCAGGAAAAGCCATTCCGTTTTCCAGCTGCTCTGGAGGACTTCACGACCATCTAGGGAAAAAAAGTTCATCCAGAAGCTTAAATATACAGAAGCGTTGATGTAGTTTTTTTAATTTTTGCTTTTATTTTTAGCTCTGGTAATTTGCCATGCAACTGAGCAGGACTCTATGGCAGCTTCCTGGAATGCAACAGACTCCCACCCCACAACGCCCCTACCCAATGGCCTCCACCTGCCTCTTGTCCATATAGAAAACTTGAGCCTCCTTGGCCTTCTAGGTCCAAAAAGGTTTGTTTTTGTTTGTTTTAGGGCCACATCTGAGGCATGTGGAATTCCCGAGCGAAGGGTCGAATCAGAGCTGGCCAGCTACACCACAGCCACAGCAACGCCAGAACTAACCCGCATCTGAGACCTGCACCAAAGCTCACAGCAACGTGGGATCTTTAACCCACTAAATGAGGCCAAGGATCAAAGATGAGTCCTCAGGGATACTAGTCCGGTTTGCTACTGCTGAGCCACAACCGGAACTTCCAGTTCCAAAAAATTTAATCAGTTAAGTGAGAAAAATGCAAAAATAAATGAAGATAGTCAGGCAAGACAAAATAGCTTAGCCCTAAAACAAAAATCAAGGAACTTTAGTTCCTCCTCCAGGGCTGTAGGTAATATTCTGACCCATGTTCTTTGAGCTGTTTTGCAGAGACTGAAACCCACGCCAGGTGGAAGAAATGAATCTCATACTGCCTGCAAGTGTGCAGACCCCAAACCAGGTGGAACCAGAAGGTTGATGATGTTGCATCCCAATGACCTCACACACACCCCAAACCCCCTCACTCACCCGTGTTCTGAAAGACCTTTCCCCTAAAGCCTTCAAGGAGTTTGGGTCTTTTGAACACTAGCTACCTGGACGTCTTGCTTGGTGCCCACAGAAAACACCGCACTTTGGTTTAACCCAATCTGCTTTCAACAGATTGTTTTCACTGCACAAAGCCGTGAACCCAAGTTTGCTCCAGGCGCTTCAGATCAGCCTCTCATAGAGAGCAGCTTTAAACATAGTCAAATATGCATAACAAATACAGAGAACAAAAAAACGAGCTATGTCAAGACATCAGAGGGCTCATTTTACAGTGAAATATTATGGAACCAACAAACAGGAGGAAAAGAAGGAAGCCCAGAGAAGTAAGCCTTACAGTTATAGTCATTTTTCACTCGGGCCAATCAGTTCTGCAAGGAACAGCTGAAAGACTTGAGAACCTGAAAACAGATGTTGACAGGGTTTTTTTGTTTTTGGTCTTTTTGCCTTTTCTAGGGCCCCTCCCGGGGCACACAGAGGTTCCCAGGCTAGGGGTCCCATCAGAGCTGTAGCCACTGGCCTACGCCAGAACCACAGCAACTCGGGATCCCACCCGAGACTGCAACCTGCACACAGCTCACAGTGGATCCTTAAGCCACTGAGCAAGCCCAGGAATCGAACCCACAACCTCATGATTCCTAGTCGGATTCGTTAACCACCGAGCCTCGATGAGAACGCCCAGATTTTGACAGTCTCCTGGGCTTAGGGCTACCAAGTGGTCGCATCTTGCGGTTGAAACCCTGAAAGGTTACACTGGAGGCATGAATACAAACAGCAGTCCTGGAAGGGACTCCATAAAATCCGTCTGCAATTCATCTCCATGTCTGGAACCGCATTTAAGTGACTGAGGATCAAGTGCTGGTGCAGCTAGCCTGCTGAAAGAAGAACACGTCAGGGCTTCCTACAGGACCCTACTATCCTATGCCCCAAATTACAGCCGATCACATATCACGAGTTCTCAACGGAAGACCACTGTGTACACAAAGGGACAACACAATGCGAAGGAAAACCAAGGAAAACCACCACTCTCAGCGTCACACCCTCAACCCAGCAGAGCCTCTTGGATCTGAGAACGAGCCGCTCCCGCTGCTACCAAACCAGGCTCGCTTGGGTGAAGCGGAGACGCAGAGGCCTGCAGCCCGGCAGAGAGGCAGGAGGAGAGGCCCCAGAAGCACCTCCGGGAGAGCAGGGGCTCGGGGGAGCTCCCGGACAAAGACGAAGGCAGCGGCCGCGGGAGGCTCGCGGCGCTCCCGCGACGAGACCCGGGAAAGGCGGGAGCGGCTCTTCCGCGCAGGCGTGACTCAGCCGCCGGCCGGCACGTGGGCGCGAGCGCGGCGTGGGGGCGGGGCCTCCTGCGCTCCGACGTCAGGCTCCGGGAGCGACCCCCGCCCGGCCCGCTGGGGGGGCGCAGGGCCCCGCGCGGCCCCCTCGAGCTCCGCTGGCGTCGCTGGAGAACCTGCGGACATGCGAATCATAGCACGACCCAGATGAGCGGCGCAGGTGACGCGGGTGCGACCCGCAGCCCCGCATCACGTGCGAATGTGGGGTCCGAGGTCAGGGGCTCGGCTCTGCCCGATCCACTGCCCAGCGGGAGCTCCTTGGCCCGCCGCTGTGGTCCATACCCTGGGGGCCGGTGCCGAGGCTGCGCTGCTGGACCTTCCAGGTCAGCTGGCCAGTGCAGAGCCGCCTCGACTCCAGCCCGAGCTCTGCCTCCGGCCCCTCACGCCCGGCCGACTCCCAAGGTCCCCAGTGCTGGGCTGGTGCGCACCTTCAGAGGGTCTCTGCAGCGTCCAGACGCCAAGGGCCAAGCCCGGGAAGCACGGCTGTTTCTTCGTGACGGATGTTTGTTCTCCATTTCTGCACAACAAGTGATCACAAAACGTGGCAGCTGCAAACAACACACACTACCTCGCAGGCTCTGGGCGAGGTGGGGCAAGGCGTCCACAGGGCTGCGGTTTGGTGGGAAGGCTGTCGGGGGAGGGGGGGTCCACCTGGCTGCTGGGAGGACTCTCCGAGGGTGTGGGGCTGCGGTCGCCCAGACGTGCCTGCCGCGTGCCTCTCCACACGGCAGCTCAGAGCAGCGCATCTGGGGTCCCACAGGCTCGGGAGCAAGAGGCCCCAGGGATCAGGAACAGAACCGGAACCTAACCTCGGAGGAGCCGTCCCATGGTGCTGCTGCGTTGGATTCATTCCGAGACCCGGAGTGACCACGGCTTCGGCTGCGTCTGTGCGTGCCCTGGGTCTCCTGGGAAGCGGACTTGGCCAGCACTGCGTTCACTACTTGGACACCAGCAGGCTACTGGGACAGGGGAGCCAGGCCCCAGGGCCAGTGTCAACCCTACCCTGTGTGCATGGCTACCTGATGTTCCGGGCGTTGCCCTTCTCTGGGGTTTGGCTCCTCTGGGCCGCTGGTGCCTGTTGCTGGCTGATGGAGAAGGAACATGTGGTCCCCCCACTCAATGGACTGTTACTCAGCCATGAAAAGGAAGGACGTTCTGATGGATGTGACACTCAAAGAAGCCACTCTGGGAGGACCTCATGGTGTGTGGCCCCATTTCTAGGGACTGTCCAGAACAGGCAAATCCAGAGTGGTCACAGGGCTGGAGGAGGAGACCGGGGGTACCGGGATAAGAGTGAACTTTAACATACAAGGTTTCTTTTGGGGGGGAATGAGAATGTTCTGGAACCAGATGGGGGGGCTCAACATTGTGTATGTGCTAAATGGTGCTAAATGATTCACCGGTGTTTTTTTTTGTCTGTTCTAGGGCCGCTCCCACGGCATATGGAGGTTCCCAGGCTAGGGGTCGAATCGGAGCTGCAGCCACCGGCCTGTGCCAGAGCCACAGCAACGCGGGATCCAAGTCACGTCTGCGACCCACACCACAGCTCACGGCAATGCCAGATCCTTAACCCACTGAGCAAGGCCAGGGATCGAACCCGCAACCTCATGGTTCCTAGTCGGATTCATTAACCACGGAGCCACGGTGGGAACTCCCTAAGTGGTTTACTTTAAGATGCTTAAAATTGTGAACTTTGTGTTCCTGTTGTTGTTTTTGTTTTTCAGGGCCACACATGTGGCTTCCAGAGGTTCCCAGGCTAGGGTTCGAATCGAAGCTACAGCTGCAGGCCTACACCACAGCCACAGCAACGCCAGATCCAGGCTGCACCTGCGATGTACACCATAGCTCATGGCAATGCTGGATCCTTAACCCACTGAGAAAGGCCAGGGATCGAACCCACATCCTCATGGATCCTAGTCAGGGTGGTTAACCACTGAGCCAGGAAGGGAACTCCTGAACTTTATGTGTTTTTAACAATAAAAAATGCTTGTTCCCTTCCTGCTGGTGGAGCTTCCCAGGTCCTTGGCTTCCGGCTCATCCTGTGTTTCCTGTAGCAAAAGGAAGCAGACGCACGGCTGGTTACCTCCTCTCTTTCTTACCCAGAAGCATGTTTCGCGCCAACGAGAGGACCCACGGTCGGTGGAGCCTCACAGGGCTCCGTGGGCCGGGCGGTGAACGCCGCCACTCACTCGACCCCTGTCCGCAGGAGGGCAAACGAAGCTGTCCCCGACTCTGCAGGTGGAAACGGTGCTGCAGGGAACGCATGTGGGTGGTGGTAAAGCCAGGGTGGCTTCCTGGAAGGGGGGTTGCTAAGCACACACTAGTTTTGCCAGCTGTTGCCAAATTTTCCTCTCTGGTGCTCGGGCCATTTGGCGCCCCACCAGCAGGGTATGGAAGTGTCTGCCCCTCACAGACTGGCCAATAGACCACGTTCCAGGTTGGGATGTTGGCTCATCTCACTCTAGAAGCAGGAACTCCAGGTGGTTTTTGTTGGTTTATGCCACACCTGAAGTTCTGCGGCCAGGGATCGAACCCACACTACAGCAGTGCCCAGAGCGACAGCAGGCGCCGCCCGTGGCTGTCCCTCTCGCCCGGGGTCCTGCAAGCTCTTCCTTGACCGTGATGGACACGGTGACCGTGCAAATCAATCTTGTTCTCCAGGCCACGTGTGTGTAAAGGTACAAGGGGAGCTTCGCTTCGTTCGGAAGAAAGAACTCTCCAGAACGTGAGAGCAGCCAGCTGCTCTCTGCTGGCGTGGGCTTTGAAAAAGATGCTATTGAAGTTAAGACTTTCCCTTAGGGTTTACCACAGAATACCGAACATAGTTCCCTGAGCTACATCCACTGGTGGTTTATCCATCTGTGCTTAATCGTTTGCCTCTGCGGATCCCAAACTCCCGATCCATCCCCTCCAACCCAACCCTGGAACCACAAGTCTCTTCTCTGTGAGCCTGTTTCTGTTTTGTAGATCAATTCATTTGTGTCATATTTTAGATTCCACATATAAGTGATAACATATGGTATTTGTCTTTTTCTGATTTACTTCACTTAGTAGGAGAATCTCTGCTGGCATCCATGTTGCTGCAAATGACATTATGTCATTCTTTTTTAGGGGTGAATAGTATTCCATCGTGTACACGCATCACCCCTTCTTTACCTAGTCCTCTCACAACGGACATGTAGGTTGCTCTCGGCTGTGGTGACTAGTGCTGCAGTGAACACCGGCGGGGTGTGTGTGTGTGTGTGTGTGTGTGTGTGTGTGTTTTCAAATGCAAGTTTTCATCTTTTCTAGACAGCTGCCCAGGAGTGGAAGTGCTGGACCATAAGACAACTCTAGTTTTACTTTGAAAAGACCATCTTAAAAAGGTAATTCTTGCAGCATTTATTACAAAAGAAAACGTAGCTGCTAATGTATTCCAGGGACAGCTCGTCTGCAGATGGGGGGGCGGGGGGGTAGCTCCTAAAGACGTGCATCTCCCTGGCGCCAGGGAGGAGGAGCTCACAGAAGAAACGGAAAACGACAGCAGACATGCTTTTTACACGACACTCAGCTCCTCTCACAGCCCCGACCCGCTCCTCTCAGCTCTTCAGCAAACCGTGATGGCTATTTTTATATCCGTTCAGTGAAATAAAGCAAAACAAATCCACATTTACCTGGGGAACGTTCACACCAGACCCAGCAGAAAAGGCAGACCAGTTTCCTCCTCTCGCCGCTCTTCCCCCAGCACACCAGCACCCTGCAACACCTGCAGCGCTGAGTCAATGTCCAAGGCGCTCGTTTGGCCGCGCCCACGGCATGTGGAGGGTCCCCGGTCAGGGGCTGAACTGGAGCTACAGCTGCTGACCGACACCACAGCCACAGCAACGCCAGATCCTTAACCCACCGGGCGAGGCTGGGGTCGAACCCACGTCCTCATGGATACCGACCGCTCAGATTCGAGTCCGCTGAGCCACAAGGGGAATCCGCCAAGGTGCTCATTTTTAAGCGTAAAACTTGTAATTTAGGAACATTTCAGGAATTCATCTCAGAACCTACCTTTCAGATGAGGTCAGAGGCTTCATGCAAAGAGTGAATCGGGAAGGTTAATACATTTAAAACACCCCCGGGGCCTCTTACTGCGAAGGGACCGACCGCTGGGAACCAAGGTCCAGTCGACGCTCTCCCGCCTCTCGGGAGGCCCTCTGGTGCCACCTCGTGGGCGCCTCTGGTACCGCGGCCGCGCACCTGCTGGGCCTCAGGGAGGGGCCCCCCCCTGCACGCGGAGAGAAAACGCGCAGGTTCATCTAGTGACCCTCACTCTCCAGCAGCCAGGCCCTCTCACAGGACCCGGGAACTGGCTAGAAAGGCCAGCCTCTCGCTCTCAGTAAAGCCGGGCAGAGGTGATGCCCTGGGGCATAGCCTCCACACCCTCCCGCCCTGTGCTTCTGGGCCCTCTCCTTGCGGGGGCCTGGAGAACCTCAGGCATCACTCCCCACCCCAGTCCCACCCGCGGCTCCATCTGTAGGTGAGGAAACTGCAGCCAAAGGCTGTACCACGCGCCCACCTCCTCTGCTTTGCAAACAGGCCAGAGCACCCAGCAGCTCTGCCTCCCGCCCCACCTGGGGGAAGAAGGCAGGGACACACCACTTCCCGCTAAGCCTCCTCTCAAACGCACGCAGCTTGTGACCCTGCAGAAGGAATACTCCGAACTTCTCCCAGTATCGGCACTATGACAATTTAAACTGCAACTGTGGGAGTTCCCCCTGTGGCTCAGAGGGTTACAGACCTGACTAGTATCCAGGAGCACACGGGTTCAATCCCAGGCCTTACTCAGTGGGCCAAGGATCCAGCGTGGCTGTGGCTGTGGCTGTGGCTGGGGTGCAGGCCTGGGCTATAGCTCTGACTCGACCCCTAGCCTGGGAGCTTCCATGGACCACGGGTGCAGCCCTAAATAAAACAAACTGCACCGTGGCCTCCCTGTCCCTTGGTCACACCAGCTGACCCCCTCGAACTCCCGGGACTGGGCAGTTCTCAGGGGATGCTCGCCTTCTCTCATGAAAAATGTGCCAATGACAGTACAGTGGCTCCGAGTTTCCACATCAGGCAAACACGGAACAGTACAACAGCTGGCGCACGCGGGCAAAAAGCTGTTGGGGAAGAAGCTGCTATGCCGTTTTGGAGGCAACTCGGCACCCCCCCCCACTGAGGTGCTGCCGGGGTCCAGCCCCAGCAGCCAGGAGACGACGAGCAGGAGGGGCTACAAACAGGCTCGGAAAGAATTGGAGCCAACTCCCCCAGCAAGTGCTGCAGGTGACCCGTTTATTGAAAGGAGAGCGCCAGCTTTTATACATTTTACTCTTGTGCACGATTATACAAAACAATACATGCTAATTTATTATTCCAAACTATTCTTTTAGTTTTAGATTTTAAATAAGGATTACATAGAAAATACGTACAAACTGTACTTTATTCTTAGAAAATAAGTAAATAGCAAGCAGAATAATAGGTATCTAATTTTTGCTTTAACAATGATTTGGCATAAGGTGATAGATATTCTTGCCTCAAGCTACCTATTGTGCTCCTCTAGCAGGCATGAACAGCCATTGACGGGGAGTGGGGTATTCACACGTGGCTTGCTTTCAAGGTCAGGCTGACCTCAGACCATTAGCAGGTTGTGGGAACATAAGCTGTCTTAAATAAACCTTATTATAGAAATCTTTATTAATTATAAAATCTATACATCAAAAGAATCTTGCCAGTTATAATAATAATTTCTACCTGCTGGGTCCCAACAGGTAGCGTTTATTGTAGAAAAAAATATCTTGCCTTATAATATTCACAATTGTTGGGCCATGAGCAACACCCAAACCACCCCCTAATCTGTCTCCATGGGGACGGACCAAAGTCCAACAAAATCCCCAGGCCTACGTGGCAGTTCTGTGTAATATTTCCTATTACTCCTCTGAAAGGAAACTTCCCATTCTTAGGAAAGTTCTTTATGCATAGTTCAATTGTTTTCAACCTATTAGACAAGTAGGTAATGGCCCATGCTTGGGTGAAGCCTCAGGAATTTGAGAAGGTTCCCATATTATGAGCCAAGAATGACTCACAACACACATAAACGTCAGACAGAAAAGAAGCGCAAGAATAGGAGAGAAAATCATATTTCAGGAATTTTTACTAAACAGGATCAGCTGGGGGATTCTTCGAAACTGCTTGGCAGCTTCAGATTCTTCAGCCTCTGCTGTAGCTTTGCTCACAGTTAAGCCTCACGTGGGATTTTTCTTCTTAGCCACTTTGTGGCTCCCAGCAAGGTGCGCCCCCTTTCGGCACAGCAGTGGCCGCCCGCGGGCGGTAAACCCAGGGCCACCAAAGCCTGCGGCCTAAGGATGTGCTGGGGCAGCGCCTGGAGCAGCAGGGAGCCCGGGACTGAGACCTCTGTGAACGGGGGCTCCCGGAGGCCAGCGCTGCCCTGCCGGCCTTTCACCCCTGCTGGCCATTTCAACGTCTGTTCACACAGGGTTTAAGGGACAGAGTAGTGTCTCAGAAATGTCCTAACCCCGCCGAAATACTCCCTCCGCAGCGAGGACGGGAACCTGAGCGGATGCCTAAGGCGGTGGCTCCTGATAAAACGCGGGGTCGTTCTGTCCTGTACTTTGGACAATCGAGAAGAACAGTGTTAACAGGGAGTTCCCGCTGTGGCTCAGTGGTAACAAACCCCACTGGTGTCCACGAGGACACGGGGCTGATCCCTGGCTTCGCTCAGTGGGTTGAGGACCTGGCACTGCCGTGAGCTGTGGCAGAGGCTGCAGATGCAGCTTGGACCCAGTATCGCGTGGCGGCGGTGTAGGCCGGCGGCTGTAGCTCTGATTCGACCACTAGCCTTACGCTTCAGGCGCGCCCCCCCCCCCAACAGCACTGACAGAAACATAATGCAAGTCTCCTACCCACCTTTAAAATTTTTAGCAGCTACAATTTAAAAACAGCTAAGACTTCATCATACCAAAACACCCTTTAAACCTGCCCATATTTTTAACGATATTTTACTTTTTCTCTGGTATTGTCTTCGCATCCTAGCATTTTGGAGTCTCGTTTTGAGCCTTTCATGAGAAAGCCCTGATCCGTACTCAAGATGCCACAAAACAAGGAAATGCAGGTTCACGTCCTCAAGTCCAAACATACTGAAAGCAGCAGCGTGGTGGCCCTGGTTGGTCTCACGCTCCCCGTCGCTCGTGGCTGGAGGCACCACACGGACAGCAGCTGCAGGTGCTCTGGCCACGTGGTCCCCAGACCAGCAGCACCAGCATCAGCAGGACTTATTGGAAATGCAATCGGGGGCCCTGGGGGTGGGGCCAGCACTGTCCTCACCACCCCTGTGGGACCCTGGCGCAGCTGGAGGACCACAGGTGCAGAACTAAGGCCACTGCTAAGACACCAAGGCGTGGAGCTGCTGCCACCTGCTTGGAGAAGGAAACTGACGACAAGCCCCCGGCCCCCAGTGTGTCTTGAGGCTATAAAACCAGAGAGACGTAACTGCCTGGATGTGCGGAGACGGAGGTCTTGGGGGTTACGTTCGGGCCCCAAATGGGAGGGCATTTTATCTGGTCCCGTTTCCTGATACCCCGGGTTCCAGGAGCAGAGGGCTCTCCTGCCCACCTGCACGCGGGTGGTCACGGGCCGAGCGTCGGTGGAACGGAAGTGGAGGGCTGGGGCCGCCTCTGGACAAGGCCCTGGACAGGGCGGTGGCAGCCCCGCCTCTTCTGGGCACAGCCAGTCACCACAGAAGCCACACAGGGGAGACAGGGTGATCAGCTGCTGGTTGTTTACGTGACAGAAGCTTCCAGAAGGCTGGGCCCCTGGCCCTCGCGCCCCAAGGCAGAGCTGCTCCCTGTGAGAGGTACGCAGGCACTAGAGGCAGGCTCCACCCGCAAGCGCCCAGCGTGTACAAACAGGCCAGTGTCAACACGGAGTCGTATCAATGCCACTTTATTTTCGACCTGACATGGAACAAGAACTTGTTTCTAAACTACAAGCATTTGATCATATAAAAACAACACACTGATTGTATAAAAGATGTGCCAGACAGCACTGCTTCTGAAACCAGCTATAGCGACTCTGGGTCACCCTGGGCTGGACGGAGCTGCTCCTGTTTCCGGGGCGACAGCTGCTCGAGGTCAGACCCCCCACCCCCACCCCCCGTCCGTATCTGGAGGTCAGGAAGCCCAGGGGTGGCTCCTGCTTCCAAGGGCTCGGCTACGAGGCTGTGCAGCCCAGCTCCAGCACAGAAAGGCAGGGGTGGCACTCGCCCAGTCCCTCATCTGTCACCAAGAAAGCCACCTGCACGGCTCGAGGGAACCCCCGGCCCAGTGCCGGCACAGGCCACATGAGGAAGTCCCCGAGAAGTGACAGGACCGCCTACAGGCTCCGTCCCTGGGGGCCAGCACCCGTGGAGGGACTGGACTGCCCGTCACAGGATGGGGTGGGGTCCTACACCCGGGAGCCCAGGACGGGGCGGTGTTTGGAGGGAGGGTCGCTGGACAGGTAACTGGGCAGGGCGGGCTCACAGTGGAGCGGGCGGCCCCAAAGCTCCCACGACTGGTGTCGTTATAAAAGGGGACGGCTGGACACTGAGCTCAGAGAGAGAGGCCACAGGAAGACGAAGAGCCCTGGGGGGGGGGGGGGCGCGTCCACGAGGCCGGCGGGGCTCCGGCGGCACCGTCGCAGCAAAAGCAGGGACGCGAGCCCGCGTTGGCCCGGATCCACTTTGAACGTCGGCCGGCGCCCGCGGAGCCGACTCGCCGCTCACCCGGCCGTGCTGAGCGGGCGGCCCTCGCGGCTGCAGCCGTGGTCCAGCGGGTGTCTGTGCTGGATGCAGAAGCTGCCGTGACACTGGCCGCAGGCCACCGGCAGCACCTCCTTCCTCCTGCAGCCGCCTCGGGAGCACCGGTGCCTAAACACCTGAAGAAACACCGTCCCCTCAGTGTCCCGACCGCCTCCGTTGGCGGTCACCGCGCGAGCCCCCGAGAGCCCAGGGACACCGAGGCCAGAAACAGCTCGCACCCGGCGGCACGGAGACGCCCGGGCCCCCGAGACATCCATCAGGTGACCCGAGACAAGCTACCGAGGGGACAAAGACGTCCAACGAGGGGCCAGCGCGGGGGCAGCATCTGGGGGGGACTCACGGGAGACGACCACAAGCGCCCTCAGGACAGGGAGCCAGGCCCGGGGAGGGGAGGAGGGGACCGGGCGGGGAGGGAAGGCGGCCGAGCAGGGGGCATCCTGCGTGGCCCGAGGGAGCCGGCAACAGGGCCCTGGGGACGGTGGGCGCAGGACGGGGCAGCTCCCGGGGTCTGCGGGGAAGGCGGCGAGGAGAGCGGGCGACCCGGCCGCGTCCCTTTCCGCCCCCAGCGCCGGAGGAGCCGGGCCGGGCAGGTCTTTGCCAAGAGCTTCCAGAGGGCTCAGGGCCCAGCAAACACAGCAGCAGGACTGTGGTGGGAGGAACCGGGAAGAAGGGGCCGGCTTGCAAAGAAAGGACTGCGACGAGGGCAGAGGCGCAGCCGCCGCCGCTCCAGCCCGAGGCCACCCGTCCTAAGTGCATTTCTTTTTTTTTTTTTTTTTTTTTTTTGCTATTTCTTTGGGCCGCTCCCGCGGCATATGGAGGTTCCCAGGCTAGGGGTCGAATCGGAGCTGTAGCCGCCGGCCTACGCCAGAGCCACAGCAACCCACGATCCGAGCCGCGTCTGCAACCTACACCACAGCTCACGGCAACGCCGGATCGTCAACCCACTGAGCAAGGGCAGGGACCGAACCCGCAACCTCATGGTTCCTAGTCGGATTCGTCAACCACTGCGCCACGACGGGAACTCCCTAAGTGCGTTTCTGAATCGATTTGTTTATTTAGTCTTTTTCGCCTTTTCTAGGGCCGCGCCTGTGGCATCTGGAGGATCCCAGGCTAGGGATCCCATTGGAGCTGTAGCCGCCGGCCTAGACCACAGCCACAGCCACGCGGGATCCTTAACCCACTGAGCAAGGCCAGGGATCGGATCTGCGTGCTCATACGTACTAGTTGGGTTCATTAGCCACCGAGCCTGGACAGGAACTCCCACTTCTGTATTTAACGTGATGCAAGTCGGCTCTATTAACCAGAAGCCGGGCGGGACCCACGACTAGACAGCGTGATGTACGCCTGGCAGAAGCCAAGTCCCTGGCGAGCAGGTCTCACGGCCCGTGTCCTGAGCTCGGGCAGTGACGGGCACGTCTCAGGAAAGCCACCCCAACAGGACAGGGGCCCCGGGGAAGCCGGAAACCTCCAGCTGGGGGCGGGAGGGGGACCACAAAGTCACAGGCCGCCTCCTGAGGGGCAGGTCCCACCTGACTCTGGTCGAGGACGGGGAACCGGCCACAGGCCCAGGGCCCGGGGACAGACGTTCCGAAGGAGGACAAACCCGCCAGGGCCTCGGCCGGAAAGAAACCAGCCACAGGGTGTTACAAAAAGCACCGGGACAGCAGCGACGGTCCAGCACATGGGCGCATGGGCCCCGCGGCGCCCAGCCAGGAGCCCAGCGCCCTGAAGGGAGGCACAGACAAGCAAGCTGGAGGCCAGCGCCCCAGCCCCAGGCGCCCTCGGAGCGAGTCGGCAGCGCACAGCCCTCGCCTCGCCCAGGCGGGCGCAGGAGCAGAGCTCAGCCCTCTCTGCTCGTTAACAGGAGGGCTCGGGACCCACGGTCACCTTGCACCCTGGGGGAAAGGGCGCCGTGCCTGCCCCCAAAGCAGCTCCTAACAGCGACCCTGCGAGTGGGGAGGGCTCACTGCGCGTCACCGGAAAGACCCAGGCCGTTCGCCCGACCCAGGAGCGCCCGAGCCCCGCGTGCGCGGCTCTCCGTGCGCAGCAACGATGAAAGCTAAGCGGCAGGGCGGGCTGAGCGGCCCTCCTCCCCCGCGGAGAAAGCGGCCCCCAGGCCCCAGCCTCACCTTCTCGTCCCTCCGGGGGCGCGACTTACACCCTCCGTCCATGTGCGCACCAACCACGGCGTCGGCCAGCTCCCCCTTTCTCACTGGGACTGGGCTGTTACAAAGTGGGCAGACTGGGACCTGGACGTCCTGGAAACAGACGGAAGACACTCCAGACTCAGACACGTGAGACTCAAACAAGGAGGCACGGTGGTCTCGCACCCGCCGGAGCCACGGTGAGACTCCCCTGGAGTCACGGGAAGACGTCCCTAGAGCTCGAGGACGGAGCTGCCTGGAGGGGAACCTGTGGCACTGAGGCCTCATGGACTGTGAAGCCCCTGCAGAAACGACCCTGCCAGCCCAGGCATGTGCAGCCGGGAGGAAAGCTGTGACGCGGGCCGGACGGGGCGGGAGCCCCAGGGCAGCAGAGCTGGGTGGCCAGCACGTGGAGACGGCGCTGAACCTGCCGGCTGCCCGCAGCATGGGGCTGACAGGAGAGGCCATCTGTCAACTGTCACGGGCCTTCCTGACCCTTCTGTGGCCTCTGACGTGGCCTCGCAGAGACGGTCGCCCGGCAGGACACACACGCCACCAGCCAAGCCCAAGACTGGGGTGGAAGGGGGTGCTCTGGAGGGAACAGGGCGCCCCGCACGGTCACCCCGGCTGTGAGCCAGGGCAGGAGCTGAGCAAACTTAGCAGTGAAGTGAGCCTGAACATTGAGGTGCCAAGGGGCACTAGACAATGACAGGGAACCACACACAACTACGGGTACCTTCTGTTTGGGAGCTGAGCTGGCAAGTCTCCCAGGAGCAACTGGGAGATCAGGTTAAGAAATCAAGGAAGTTCCCGGCGTGGCTCCAGGGTTAACGAACCCGACTAGGATCCATGAGGATGTGGGCTCGATCCCAGGCCTCGCCCTGTGGGTTAAGGATCCGGTGTTGCTGTGAGCTGTGCTGTAGGTCACAGATGGGGCTTAGATCTGGTGTTGCTGTGGCTGTGGTGTAGGCCGGTGGCTGCAGCTCCAATTCAATCCCTAGTCTGGGAACTTCCATATACCGTGGGTGCAGCTCTGAAAAGCAAAAAACAGAAAGAAAAAAAGAAACCAAGCACTGCTCGGTCACCTCTGGGCAGACCCTCCCTAGGGCAGGGCACAGGACGATCATGCAACACATCGGGCAGTCTGGCCTGGGCACCAGTGCCAGGTAAAGTGAGTCAGCCTCCCCCGCCCCCGTGAGACACGGCAGGGTCAGGCCTCAGCCAGGACTGGTCCCAGCCCGGGAGGCTGTCACCCTCACCTCTAACTGGCACCTGGGCAAGGCAGCAGAGCACCAACTGGAAGGGCTCACAAAAATAACCGCAGGAGCACCCGAAAGAGAGTTCAGACCGGGACCACGTCAGACCTCCATCACCACGGCCTGAACTCTCTTTTGGGTGCTCCTGCGGTTATTTTTGGGAGCCCTCTGAGTCAGCACACGGCTGCCTCTTGGCCCTCAAGTCTTAACCCTGGGCCTCAAGCAAGTCTGTCTCCTCCCCATCTCTGCCACACACTGCCCGAAGCCCCTAAGCAGGAGGCCAAGGCCGAGAGTTACCCAGATAAGTCAACAGTTGCTTGGCAGGGAGCCGCACCCGCAGCATATGGAAGTTCCTGGGCCGGAGACTGAACCTGCGCCAGAGACCGACGCTGCTTCAGTGACAATGCCGGATCCTTAACCTGCTGCACCTCCAGGGGGCGCCAATGAATAAGCGCTTTTAATTCCTCCCAGGTTAGCGTCCCTGTTGTGCACCGCCCAGCGCTCCCAGGCTCCGGGAAGACACAGTGGTTCTCCTTGCTGTGCCGAGGCAAAGGAACACAGTATTTCAACATGCCAAGCAGCTCTGAAGGTTTGTCGAGAACAACCATTTGACTCCAGGAGTCTCTGAAAATAACCCCCGCTGCTTCTGAGCCTCCTGCCATGGCGGGAAAGCTGTACATGTGCCTTGAAGCCTGAGCTGTGGCTGCTATGACTGAGACCCCAGACGTGGTGGTTTCATTTTAATGAAGTTACCAGCTGCATGTGGCTAACGTCCACTCTTTTGGACAAAAGAGCTTTGGAGTGAGAATTAGAATCCTTAGAGAGAAACAGCACAAATTACCTTCTTGTAGGCCAAGGGACAGTTGTGTGCAGCGCAGGCAAAATGGTCTTTGCAGAAATCTTGTTTACACGCGTCACATCTCAAAGGAAGAAAATCTAAAGACAAAAAAAAAACCACGGTAAAGCGTTTTAAAGACTAAACCGAAGACTTAAAGGTCCAGTGACCTTCCCCAGCCGTCTTTTCCCAAGAGCCGCCATCCCGCGTGGTGTCACCCGAGCACTTATGTCCACGTGGCGCTGGCCGCCAGCCACACACCTGGCTGTTCAGACCCGAACCTCAGGCCAGCATCCCATGACGAAACGCCAGAAAGGCTAAGACCCACAGGACAACAGCCAATGAAGATAACGGCCGGTTCTCCCCCATGAAAGAGCCAACAAAACACCTGTTTCTTGCTAATGTTCTCTTAAAAGTGCTTACCTAGCTGCCTGCAAGTTTCTTCTGAACAATGCTTTCCCAGATCAGGGAACTCCATGATGAGAAGGCAGAGTGAAACGCCACCTGCGAGAATCAGAAATAATCACTAGGAAGAAAGTAATGGCTGCCCTGATTTTGGTACCAGGGTTTGTAACATCCAGCCGATAAAAGTAAACAAACACGAGAGGGAGCCTTAAATGCCCACGTGGCCACCCTGGGCCTCTAAAGGGAATCAAAGTACCTTCAATTCTTGCCTTTTAGAGAAAACAGGAGTTTTCACCTAAGTACCAGCTCCTTCAGAATCAACCCCATTAGGACATGGATTGTTTTTCAGTCCTTTTAACTCCTACTTTAAGAAACCCACCATGAATTCAGGTTTTCGTTAATCAATTATTTTGACTCATACAGACAAGGATTTCCTGTGTTCAATTTACACAGCTCCCAAGGAAAGCTACCGCCTTGGTGAACTTTAAGGCACAATTTCACCCACTGAACATGCTTGTTGACATAAAGAAAACTGTTACCAGGTGCTAAATCACATTAGTCGACCACACCATCCCAGAGAGACTGGACACAGCCCCCTGCTGCTCTCTGTAACTCCTTTAAGCCTGGAGTTCTATTTAGAACTTATTCCTTGATGACCACTGAAAACTAGCAAACAAACGGTGACGCCCTTCGCTTGAGAGAAAACTGAAGCCCACAGCACGCCTCACAGAGCCCCGTCCGTGACCTGGCACCCACCAAACTTCTCAAAAGCTTTGTCCCTTCCAGACTTGCCGTCCCCGGGGCCTTCTCCGGACCTGCCCCCCAGCTCTCTCCACTCCTGGGGGCGTCTATGCTGACTCCTAAGCCTGAGATACTCTGGCCACATCTACCATCCACTCCCAACCTCCGGCTTCGGTTTAAAGCGTCACTGACACCCTCACCGCGCCCCACTAAGTCACACTTCCTCTCCTCTGCGATTCCTTCTCCAGGACCCACTCGCTCGGCTTCCCACTGTAGCTGCGTTCCCCACCGCACGGCGCGCTGACCCCGGGGCAGGTCTGCTCACCCGTGGATCAGGAGGGCCCAGCAAGTCCCAGCAACACTTGCCGGGGGCGGGGGGAGGCGCGGGGGGGTGGTCGGAAATCTCTCGGCCGAAGACCGACGAGACTCCAACCCCAATCCCGACGTGATTTTGCCCTCAGAGCCGCAGCTCCGCTCTGACAGCCCCGTTCCGCTAGGACATGACGCCCTACCCGTCCGAGGTCCACGGCCCCGTCGGACCCCCGCCCCAGCCCCGTACCTGCCCCTCGTCGGCGACCGCGACAGCCGCGGAGGAAAGCGGAAGGCGGCGGAGAACGAGACCTCTGACTCCCCGACCGTGGTCAGCCGCCGGGGAAAAAGCCAAAGGGACGAGGAAAACGGGATCCGTGGGGCGGCTGAGGCCAGTCCGGGTCTCCGTGAGGGCGCAGCATCTCGCCGCCCGCAGCTGCCAGCCATTTATCCGCAGCCGCCAGCTCAGAGAGCCGCCGTGGCCCGGGCGCGCCCGACGACGTCACCCCGGGCTGACCAATCCCCTACCTCGATGGCCCAGGGGTTCCCGGCTCGCCCTGACGACGTCACTCCGGGCTGGCCAATCCCATCCCGCCGTGGCCCGGCCTTCCCGGCGCGCCCCCATGACGTTGCCCTCGGCGGGCCAATCCCGCCCTGCCGCGGCCCCTTCTCGAACAGTCCAGGGACTTCTCTAGGCCGCCGAGTCACGGTGAGGCGGCTCTGCGCAGGCGCGCTCAGCGGGGCCGGCTCGGGATGCTGAGTCACGCCGGCGGGGTCTCGGGCTGCGGAGGGAGGGTGCCCTGCGCGCCCGGGCCGCTGGAAAGGGGTCGGTCGGGCATCTCACAGTGCACCATCCACGTATCTGCCATGCACTGGTGTTGGAGTCACCCCGGCAGGCAGGTGCACCGCTGTGGAAACCACAGACCTTGAGGCCCGACTGTGTGTGTTTCCACGTGTATGTGCGCAGTTCTCCTTGCCCTTTGGCTGAGCCATTTGAGCAGGTGCTGTGGACACGAGGCCTCGTCACACTTCAGCTGCTCCAGCCTGTGTTTCTCAAGTGCAGTTGCTTCTCCATAACCACTCTTGAGCCACCCACGGCTGGGACATGAGTGTTGAAACAGTGTTAAGGGCCGCTCCTCAGACCCCATTTGGGTTTTGCCATCAATCTCTTTCCTTTCTGTTCCAGGAGCTCACCTGCAATTACACGTTCAGTCTTGTGCAGTCTGGATGGGAGACAGGGTTCCTGCCCTGACAGTTTTATTGAAGGTCACAGACATTGTCCTAGAACGTGACTCAGTCAGGGCCCCCGTAGGTGGTTCCTAAAGACCAGACTCAAAGAAGGTTTTCTTGGCAGTAACATCAGAGAAGTGGTGCTGTGATGATCTCAGCAAGGGATTGCAACCTGCCCTCGGGGACATCCATCCTGGTTGCATAGATATTCCATGCCTGCTAGGGGGGCTCTCTTTTTTTTTTTTTTTTTTGGTTTGTGCATTGATTGGTATTTGTGGGGAGATATTCAGAGATTCAACCGTTATGTCCCTCGACAACCTCCGTCTGACAGCCTTAACCTCCGTCAGTGGCTTCAGCTTGAATCACTAAGATCATTGCCAAATAGTGCTTGCTATTTATTTATTTAGTCTTTTGCCTTTTCTGGGGCCGCTCCCACAGCATATGGAGGTTCCCAGGCTAGGGGTCTAATCGGCGCTGCAGCTGCTGTCCCACGCCAGAGCCACAGCAAGGCAGGAGCTGAGCTGCGTCTGTGGCCTACACCCCAGCTCACGGCAATGCCAGATCTTTAACCCACGGAGTGAGGTCAGGGATCGAGCCCACAACCTCATGGTTTCTAGTCGGATTCGTTGACCACTGAGCCACGACGGAAACACCTCCAAATAGTGCTTTTTAAAATTTCCATTCTCTCTCTTCACTTACTGGTTGTCATGCCATCAGAAGTTGGGAGGTGTCCCATCTCTGCTTATGTTTTAACCCTAACTCTGAGCCAAAGAACCAGAACCAGAGTAAAGTGGAGCATCAGGGAGGGGCAGGAGAAAAGTGGAAGTGGATACCCAGGGCTCTAACAGGTGTGCACCTGGCCCTCATGTGTCGTTCTTCTCTGTCCTGATCTGGCCGTGACCTCACCAAACTGTCCTGAGGACGGAAGGCCGTCAGGTCAGGATGTTTACATGCCGCTTCTGTGTCACCACCTGCACGTCTGCGTTCCTGCAGAGAGGTGCTGCCAGGCCTGAGGAGGTGACTGCCGATGCCTAAATCACGAACCCCATCTCCGTTAAGGGCTGCCTGAGGTGTCCTTGGAGAAGTGCCTTGTGGTCAGCAGGGGAAGACGTGAAACCAAGCTGTGGGGCTCCTGGGCACACACGCCCTTCTGTGTCCCCCGTTTCTTATTTTCAGGGACTAAGCGTCAGCCTCCATGACTGCGCTCCAAAGGGCAGGTTCAGGTTCACGCAGCTGCTCATCCGGGAAGGGAAGGATGCAGAGACCAGGGAGGAGCCGTCAAGAGATAGCAGTTCAGACGTGGGGCTGGGTCCCCGTTCCGCCTCCAGGAATGTGCGTGAACCCCTTGACACAGGGGAGATGTTAACTGCTTGATGGAACATTCTTCACTCCGGAAAGGAGGCCACCAGCACCAGTCCTGCGGCCGCTGAACACTGCAGGCTTGTCTCTGCCCTGATCCTCGTCTGCGGCCCTATTTTCCGTTCCCCAAACTGTAAACCCTCCTGATCGCTCCCGGGGGTGGGGGCACAGTCTTTAAGGCGATAGGCTGCTGTGGCCTCCTTTGCCTAGCAAAGCAATAGAGCTGTCTTTTTCTCCGTCACCCAAAACTCCGTTTCCCCATTTCTGTTCGGGACGGTGGACAGAGGCCGAGTTTCTGAGCAGAAAAACCTTGTCATGCTTATGCCCCAGCCCCAGGGGTGGGGAAGGCGCAGACCTCGGAGCCTTCGTTAGCGAACCTCAGGAAGTTCTGCTTGAAAGGGAGAGGCCAGCATGTGTGTCCAGCAACACCGATTCTCAGTCAAGGGACCTCAGGGCCCTTCATCAGCGGGTCACTCTGTGACCCCCATTTGACATGTGAGGAGACTGAGGCACACGCAACAGGAGCCAGGATTGAAGCCCAGGCTCCCGAGTCCACCTTCGAAACTCCTCTGCTACTTACACTGGCTGGGGATTGCTAGGCTCCCTGGAGATGGAGTAAGCCCCTCCCTGGGAATACAGCCACTCGGAGCTGGGCAGCAAGACCACGGTCCACAGAAGACAACTGCCTGCAAACAAACCGCCTGTAAAGAGCACCTGCCCCCGAACGTCACTTCCTGCTGTATTTCTCTGGTTGTGAGACTCGGACCCCAACCATCTTCTCTCATTATTTTTCCCTTCCTGGCCACAATCAGCAGGTCATGGGACTCGACCCCCCCGACCCCTCCCCAAACGTGTAGCCCTCCATTCGCTGTCCTTCCTGCACGTCCCCACCGTGGACCCCCGCACACGTTCCCGCCAGGACTCTTTATAAGACCGGCTTCTCCTCTCAGTCGGGGCTTGAGCTCAGCCCCTCTGTCTCTGATGCCTCAACACATCCCTGGCGTCACTGCCTCGGGCGCGGGCGTTTCTCCGACAGGGATGAGGATGGAGAGGCAGCCTGGGACCAGGTCATCGGGACCCTGAGGGAAGCAGATCCCCCAGGGCCGCCCGCCGGTCACGGGGCGGGGGGGAGCACGGACCTTACACGACAGCACGGGGTCACAGGAGGCTTTGTGCTCAACCGTGTCAGGAACATACACTTGTCTCTGGCACACACCGTTAGGGGTGCAGGACAGCTGTGTGAACGGCATGCCCGCTACTGTGCAGCAGACCTCTGGAACTGTCCATCCTGCCAAACGGGCTCCGTCCCGTTAAACACCGCCTGCCCCCAGCCCCCAGCGCCCACGCTCCCCCTTTCTCCCCCTGTGAACCTGACCCCTCCAGGGACCTCACAGGAGTGGGACCACACGGTGTCTGGCCTCCTGTGTCCGATCATCACTGGGCACCGTGTCCTCAAGGTCCATCCAGGCTGGAGCAGCTGGCAGAGCTTCCATCCTTTTTAAGCGGAACTGCATCCCATCGTGTGGGGACCACGTTCTGCTCATCCATTCATCGCTGCACGCACTGTGAACGACACCGCTGTGAACGTGGGTGTGCAAATCACAGCTGCTGGGTTTTGTTTTTGTTTTCTTCTTAGGGCCACACTCGCGGCACATGGAGGTTCCCAGGCTGGGGGTCTGGTCACAGCTACAGTTGCCGGCTTACACCAGAGCCACAGCAAGGCTAGATCCTTAACGCACAGACTGAGGCCAGGGATCAAACCCGCAACCTCATGATTCCTAGTTGGATTCATTTCTGCTGAGCCACGATGGGAACTCCCAGTTGCTGGTTTTTAAAAGAAAAATCTCAACTTCCTGAATAAGAAATATTCTATTTCTTACACAAAAAAGGGATATATACCTAGCATTTGCTACACTAATAATTTTTTCCTTTTTTTTTTCTTTTTTTGTTTTTGTTTTAAGGCCGCACCCACAGCCCATGGCAGTTCTCAGTCTCTAGGGGTCGCATCAGAGCTACAGCTGCCGGCCTACACCACACCCACAGCCGTGCCAGATCCAAGCCTCATCTGTGACCTACACCACAGCTCATGGCAACGCTGGATCTTTAACCCACTGAGTGAGGCCGCGGGTGGAACTCACAGCTGCTAGTTGGGTTCCTCATCTCTGAGCCACAGCAGGAGCTCCGCCTCTTGCCGGACCTTGGTCTGACCCTCCGACCTCTCCTTCCAGGCCCCTGACCATGGCCAAGTCATCAGCCTGGGCCTGTGAGCCGACAAGTGGCTTCTTCACCTTGGGCCAGTCCTTCTCCCCAACTGTGTGAGCCGGTGCCCTGCCTGAGGCCCGTCCACGGGGAGATCCCCGCCTCTCCGGACCACGTGGGAGTGGACACAGTGTGACAGAATCCAGCCCAGGACAGGAGCGCTGTGTCCCATGGCGGCAAGTCCCGTCTCTACCACCCTGTCTCCGCCACAGCGGACAAGGAGGGCAGGGGTGCGACCAGCCTCGCTGCACAGCCGAGGTGTCTGCACTGACCCTCCTGTGGGGCGAGTCCTGAATTCCAGACAGTGTCCTTTCCGACCCCAGATGCCCTGCCAGGTTGAGTGGCCAAGGGGCAGGGCTGCTAGCCCTCCCCTGCTCCGGGCCCTCGAAGCTGGCAGCCCTTGGAGTCACCCTGGTACAGGGAGGGGTGTTACTCCTGAGTGGGGAGGAGGCCACTCCAGAACCGGGGGCAAGGCTCTTGTCTCCAGTGCGCCCCTTCGGAAGGATCTCGACGCACCCCCGACCAAGGGAGCGCTGCAGATCCCCTGCTGAGCCGCGGCACCGTCACGGGGCTCGTCTCCCACCCTCTGCAGAGCCTGTGTCTTGCCGGCGCCTCTGCGTCCTGGCCGCCTCTTGCTCCCCTGGCCCCGGTCACTCGATGCCACTGATAGGGGGTGACGTCCGGGACCATCAATAATCAAACTTGGGAGAAGGTCGGGATTGCTTGATCAAGCAAGGGCAAGGGCGGGCGATGAAGCGCCCGTCTGTCAACACAAATGGAAGCGAGGATTAGAAGTTAGCTGGGGGCTTACGCTGATATTTTTAGAATCCTCTTGAAAGGGATAAGGATTCTGAGAACAGGAAGACGGTAAGCGCGACGTAAGTCAGTCAAGGATCACAGTCAGCGCGTGGCCTTTGTAAAGAAACTATTACGGTGACGGGGGAGGATTTAGCTGTAAAGTGGCTTGAAGAGCGGAACTGGATCAGAGGCAGGCGGCCGAGATTTAGGAGAGGAAACACGGCCCCAAGTTGTGCTGGAGATTCTGAAAGATACTGTCGTTCTGAGAGACAGTGAGGATGCTTTGTGCAGCCTGTCTCTGGGAAGAACTCGATAACGCTCCGCCTAAGGTTTCTTCTGAAGATGAGAAGCGGGGGACGACGGAAAAGCAGACACCGCATTTCCAAAGCGCCGCGTCTTCACGCAGACGCTCGCTGCAGCTACGCCGGGGACAAAGGAAGACCGACGGTCGGTTGTGCCCCTCGCCACGCGTGCAGCCCAGCACGGGGCGGGGCCCGGGTTGTGGACGAGCGCGTGCGCGAGCAGACGGGTTCACCCCGTCTCACCGACACCTCTTCAACCAGGAGGTCTAAGCAGCAGCGAAGGGTTGCTATGGGGAATCTCCTTCCTCTTCCTTTCACGGGAAGGAGCGAGGGCTCTTCCCCGGAAGATCAGGCAGCTTGTCGGGGTCCCGGGGGAAGACCTAGTCCAACAATGAGGTCCTCTGAGAGACACCTGCAGAACGTCCCCTGAGCGGACACCAATGGGCCATGGGAACCTTCATCCAGGAGCACGTGAAGGTGCCGGCAGGCAGGGCTGAGGTGGAAAGAGGTAGGACCGAAGTCCTACGGGCACCTGGGCACAGCCACTGAGGATCTGGGTTCGCGGGAGGTGGGACACCCAGCAGCTGCTCAGAAGTCCCTAAGCAGGACATCGAGGCAGGGCTGCCCACAAGACAGGCGTGGTGGGAGGTCCTCCGACCTACAAACCCAGGGTGCTGTGGCCCCTGTCAGGGCCACAGGGGGCCCAGAAGCAGGTCCAGTGGCCAAGCCACGAGGAAGGGAGGGTCACAGAAGAAATGAGTATCTTCCAGGGGGAGCATGGGCAGAAATGAGACGAGAGTGTGTCCCCTCACGACCCCCACTTGACGTCGTACCGGAAGTCCTGCCCACATGACGAGGCAGGAAAAGGAAGTGCAAGGTATAAAGCCGGGGAGGGAGAAACATACCTGTCTTTGTCCGCAGATGACATCATTCTAGAACCCCCCCCCCCCCGGGGATGCCAAAAAGGCCCTCTGGGAACGAATAAGCAAGTATAACAAGGCTGAAGGATAAAGAGTTAATGTACAAGAGTTCGATCCTTCCTCTACCAGCAATGAGTAAGTAGAACTTGAAGCCTAAAATGCAACACCGTTTACAAAACGGACAGGCGGCTGAACCGGGAATGCCCCCGCTCAGGCGTCACACGTGCTGTTTTCTCTACTAAAGGCTTTGCTCCCAGCTGCCCACACAGCTCACTCCTTCCCATCCATCACATCGTCTCTCCAAAAGTTGTGTTTCTGGACGATTCTGGGAAGAGTGCAGAGCACGAAGCGCCCGGGGGTCTGTCTCCACCTGGACAGCAGGGGCACTGGCCCCATCTGTCTGATGGAACCGCGTGAACTCTAGAGTCTACTGAAGGCTTGCCACCTCCAGGAGAAGGCCCACGCAGTAAAGGGCGGTGAATTCTGGCCAGTTTCAGCTCCGAAGGTGGTGGCAGACACGTGGTCTCCGCTTCCAGCCCAGTGGCCGAGGCAGCGGTGCATGGACTCCTAGAGAAGCCTGCATGCAGCCTGTGGCAGCCAAGCGGAAGTCCATCAGAGGCCCCAGACCTGTCCCCTGCTTGTCACGGCTGCTTCCGCCCCAGCTCATTGTTGCAGGCCCCTCCCCCGCTAGCTGAAGCGACTTCCAGGCGGGTCAAAGTGCTGGCATTTTTCTTCCCCTCCTCCTTCACTTCTTGTCTTTTTCTCCTTTTGGGAGCCAGACACTAAAGACTGGGAGATGCAAAAGCTACTGCATGTACAGGGGAAAACGAGAACTTTACTGTGCCCGCACAGGGACGGGCTATAACGACAAGGACTACAGTGACAACGAAAAGCAGAAAACCCTGGGGCGGGGAAAGCGTCTAATTTATAGAGTTTTCAACAAAAGAAAAATCCACAATCTGTACAAAGAAACAAGAAAGTATGGCCCAATCAAAGGGGAAAAAAAACAACACAAATGATTCCTGAAAAAGATCAGATGAAAGACCTACTAAACAAAGACCTTAAAACAACTCTCGTTGTTTTTTGCCTTTTCTAGGGCCACTCCCATGGCATATGGAGGTTCCCAGGCTAGGGGTCTAATTGGAGCTGCAGCCGCCGGCCTACACCACAGCCACAGCCATGCGGGATCCGAGCCGCGTCTGCGACCTACACCACAGCTCATGGCAACGCCAGATCCTCAGCCCACTGAGCAAGGCCAGGGATCGAGTGGGGGAGCGTAAGGGGCAGAGGGAATATCTGAAGAAATAGTGGCTGAAGACGTCACAAATTTGATGAAAGACATGAATATAAACTAACAAGAAGCTCAGTGAACCCCAAATAAGATCAACTCAAAAGAGGCCCCAAATGAGACACCTGATAGTCCAACTTTCAGAAGGCAAAGATGTGGGAGTTCCTGTCATGGCGCAGTGGTTAACGAATCCAACTAGGAACCGTGAGGTTGTGGGTTCGATCCCTGGCCTTGCTCAGTAGGCTGAGGATCCAGCGTTGCCATGAGCTATGGTGTAGGTCGCAGATGTGGCTCGGATCCCGTGTTTCTGTGGCTGTGGCATGGGCTGGCGGTTCCGATTAGACCCCTAACCTGGGAACCTCCATATGCCATGAGAGTGGCCCTAGAAAAGGCAAAAAGACAAAACAATATATATATGTGTGTGTGTGTGTGTGTGTGTGTGTGTGTATATGTGTATATATATGTGTGTGTATATATGTGTGTATATATATGTGTGTGTGTATATGTGTGTATATATATGTGTGTGTGTATATGTGTGTGTATGTGTGTATATATGTGTGTGTGTGTATGTGTGTATAAATATGTGTGTATATGTGTGTATATATACGTGTGTATATGTGTGTGTATATATGTGTATATGTGTGTGTGTATATATATGTGTGTGTGTATATATATGTGTGTGTGTATATATATGTGTGTGTGTATATATGTGTGTGTGTGTATATGTGTGTGTATGTGTGTGTATATATGTGTGTGTGTGTATATATATGTGTGTATATATATGTGTGTGTGTGTGTGTGTGTGTATATATATATACTCTTAAAGGACCAATGGGTCAAAGAATAAACCACAAGGGAAACAAGGGAAATTAGAAAATACTTAGACTTGGGTGAAAATGGAACCACAACATACCAAAACTTATGGGATGCAGCAAAAGCAGTATTAAGGGGAAAATTCATAGCTATACATGATTTTTTTTTTTAAAGGGGGATCTCAAATTAATAACCTAACTTTATCTTTTTTTTTTTTTTTTTTTTGTCTTTTTGCTATTTATTGGGCCGCTCCCGCGGCATATGGAGGTTCCCAGGCTAGGGGTCTAATCGGAGCCATAGCCACCAGCCTACACCAGAGCCACAGCAACGCAGGATCCGAGCCGAGTCTGCAACCTACACCACAGCTCACGGCAATGCCGGATCGTTAACCCACTGAGCAAGGGCAGGGACCGAACCCGCAACCTCATGGTTCCTAGTCGGATTCGTTAACCACTGCGCCACAACGGGAACTCCCAGCCTAACTTTATCTTTAGAGAGGAGATAAATGAAATAGAGAATATAAAAATAATAAAGACAATGAAACAAAAAGCTGGTTCTTCAAAAAAATAAACAAACTGACAAAACTTCAGTTACATGGATTAAGAAAAAAAAGACTCAAATTATTAAATCAGAAATGAAAGCGGGGCCATCATTACCATCTACAGAAATAAAAATGACTACAAGAGAGTACTATGAGATACCGCATGCCAACAAAGTGGGTAACCTAGATGAAATGAATACATTCCAAGAAACATAAAATATACCAAGAATAAGTTATGAAGAGATAGAAACTCTCAATATGGCTATAAGTAGTAAGGAAACGGAATCAATATTCAATAATCTCCTGGCAATAAAAGCCCTGGACCTGATGGATTCACTGGTGAACTCTAACAAACATTTAAGGAATTACATAAATCCTTCTCAAACTTCTACAAAAAACTGAAGGGGGGGAATATCCTAATTTATTCTACAAGACCCACATAATCCTGACATCAAAGCCAGACAAAGAGCGCATAAGAAAACTACAGACTAATATTCCTCATGGGCATGAGGCAAAAATCTTCAACAAAACACAAGCAAACCAGGGAGTTCTTGTCACGTCTCAGTGGTAATGAACCCAACTAGTATCCGTGAGGACATGAGTTTGATACCTGGCATTGCTGTGAGCTGTGGTGTAGGTCGGATCCCGCCTTGCTGTGTCTGTGCAGCTCCGATTTGACCCCTAGCCTGGGAACCTCCATGTGCCGAGGGAGTGGCCCAAGAAATAGCAAAAAGACAAAAAAAAAAAAAAAAAAAAAAGAAGAAGAAAACATGGACAAAGGCGATGTCATGACAATTAAAATGTTTGTGCATCAAAAGGCAACATCAAGAAGGTAATAACGGAGTTCTCGTCGTGGCGTAGTGGTTAACGAATCCGACTAGGAACCATGAGGTTGCGGGTTTGGTCCCTGCCCTTGCTCAGTGGGTTAAGGATCCAGCGTTGCCGTGAGCTGTGGTGTAGGTCACAGACACGGCTCGGATCCCGGGTTGCTGTGGCTCTGGCGTAGGCCGGTGGTTACAGCTCCGATTCAACCCCTAGCCTGGGAACCTCCATATGCCGCCGGAGCGGCCCAAAGAAATAGCAAAAAGACCAAAAAAAAAAAAAAAAAAAAAAAGGTAATAAGGCTGCCCAGAGAAGAGGAGAAAATATCAGTAAATCGTGTATATGATGGGGGGTAATATTCGGAACATCTAAAAACTAAAAGTCGGAGTTTCTGTCGTGGCTCAGAGGTTCACAAACCCAACTAGCATCCATGAGGACACGGGTTCGATCCCTGGTCTCGGTCAGTGGGTTGAGGATCCAGTGTTGCTGTGGCTGTGACGTAGGCTGGCGGCTACAGCTACCATTAGACCCCTAGCCTGGAACCTCCATATGCCGCGGGTGCGGCCCTAAAGAGACAAAAAAAAAAAAAAGTTAGGAGTTCCCGTCGTGGCGCAGTGGTTAATGTATCCGACTAGGAACCATGAGGTTGCGGGTTCGGTCCCTGCCCTTGCTCAGTGGGTTAACGATCCGGCGTTGCTGTGAGCTGTGGTGTAGGTTGCAGACGCGGCTCAGATCCCGCGTTGCTGTGGCTCTGGCATAGGCCGGTGGCCACAGCTCCGATTGGACCCCCAGCCTGGGTATCTCCACATGCCGCGGGAGCGGCCCAAGAAATAGCAAAAAGACAAAAAAAAAAAAAAAATCAAAAAAATTAAAAAAAAAAAAGTTAAAACTCAACAAGTGAAAAACAAACAACTTGATTTTCTTTTTGGCCACACCTGCAACCTGTGTAAATTCCCAGGCCAGGGACTGAAACTGAACCCATGTCAAACCAATGTCAATGCCAGGTCCTTAACCTGCTGTGCCACCAGGGAACTCCTAAACGACCTGATTTTAAAATGGCAAAGGGCTTGGATAGACATTTCTCCAGAGAAAATCTATGAATGTCCCATAAGCACATGAAAAGATGCTCCGTATGGGAGATCATTACGGAAATGCAAACAGAGCTGCAATGAGATACCACCTCATACCTATGAGACTGGCTGCTATTAAAAAAAGAAAATCACAAAGGCAGGCAAGGATGAGGAGAAATTGGAACCCGTGCACACTGTTCAGGGGGCCATAAAATGATGCAACCCCTGGGGAAAACAGTATGAGGGCTCCTCCAAAAATGGAAAATAGAATTACTACCCAATCTAGAAATTCCGCTTCTGGCTATACAGTCAAAAGAACTGAAAGCAGAGCCTCAAAGATACGCTTGTACAGCCACATTCATAGCAGCATCTTCCAACGGTTAGAAGACGGCCACCTGGAGTTCCCATCGTGGCGCAGCAGAAACAAATCCAACTAGCAACCATGAGGTTTCAGGTTCAATCCCTGGCCTCGCTCAGTGGGTTAAGGATCCAGCGTTGCTGTGAGCTTCGGTGTAGGTCGCAGACACGGCTTGGATCCTGCATTGCTGTGGCTGTGGTGTAGGCCAGCAGCTGTAGGTCCGACTGGACCTCTAGCCTGGGAACCTCCAAATGCCGTGGGTGGGGCCCTAAAAAGACAAAAGACCAAAAAAAAAAAAATGATATAAACGCATTTATACAAAAAGCAGAAAAGGCCCACAGACATAGAAAACAAACTTACGGTTACCTAAAGGAAAGGGCGGGGGAGGGGTAAAATAGGAGTTTGGGATGAAGGCAAACACACTAGAAAGCCATATGCATAACAACGAAAACCAAGCAGGACCTACCTGCTGTGTAGCACAGGGAACTATACTGGATATGTCGCAAGAACCCATAAGGAAACAGAATCTGAAAAAGAACATATATGTATATTCATATAGCTATATATTCATATATGTATATATGAATGTACACCTGAAAGTAGCACAGCATTGTAAATCAACATACTTCCATAAAAAAAAAATACATAGCAATCAAAGCTCCAAAGAGCTGCGGTCTCACACCGTGCAAGCCGCCCATTTAAAGTGTACGCCTCAGCGATGTTTAGCGTCTGTACAGGGTTGTGCAACCCTTACCACTAACTCCGACCATCGTCATTATTTCAGAAAGAACCCACCCCCCCCACCCCCCCCCCCGTTATGTCCCTCCCGCGCCAGCTCCTCCAGCCCCAGGCAGCCCCCGGTCTACACTCCGTCTCTATGGCTTCGTGTAAACGGACTCCTTGGGTACAATCACAGGCTTCTGGCGTCTTTCACGAGGCAGAAGTGCTCAGAGTTCCTCTACGTAGCAGCACTTTCTCGCTTTGCTTTCCGGCTCCGCACGCATCTTTGATCCACCGCGTCTCAAGCCTCTCGCCTCCTTGGAACCCTCCCAGCCTGAAAGCACCAAAATCCGAGTCGTCGCACTGCGGAACCACATCGCCGTTTCAGAAACGGACGCTGGCCTGCCGTTGCTGCCCAGCTCTCCCAACACACCTGAAGGACTAAACCACTTCTTCTCCGAGGCTTTCCTGCCGTTTTCCTCTAAAAGGGCTGCTTTCCGCTCCGACCGGCTCCAGGGATGCCTCGGGGAGGAGCCCGACCTCCCCGCCCCAGGACGTCAAACCCGCCTCGCTCCTGCCACCAGGTGGTCAGAGGCGGGCATAACACCAAGCAGGACGGGACCGCAGAGGGACGAGAAGCGCGTGGGCCGCCGCCTTCCCGCGCAAGGTGCGGGGCCTTCAGCTCATGTGAGTGCGGCCGGCCGGCGGTGCCCAGGAGTCCTCCAAGCCCGCAGCTGGGCTTTTTACGGGCTGCGTTAGAGGTGGCCTCCACCACTTACAGACCAGGCTGGTCATCAGAATCGGCTGTGGGTGGGTTAAAACCGCAGCTGCCAGAGCCCCACCTAAGCCTGCAGCTCCCGGGGTGCCACTGTGTTTTAAAAACCTCCGCAGGTTGGGAACACGGAGCGGCTCCGGCTCATTTCTGTGGGGTCCGCCTGCGGGCCCAGCACAGGGGATGGAGGGAGGGCTGGCCGCTGCAAAGGCCTTTATAAAGCCGCTTTCTAAGTGCGGGCGAGATTCCCACACGATAAAATTCACGATTTTAAGGTGACCAGCACAGCGTGGAGCGCTCACGACTTTTACCTCCTTCTGCAACATTTCCGTTACCCCAAAAGAAGACCCCATCCCCATTGGGGGTCACTCCCACCGCCCCCGCCCCGCAGCCCCTGGGGACCAGTCAGCGACTTTCTGCCTCCAGGGACTTGTCTGCTCCGGACGCTTCGTGGAAGTGAAGTGGGGTCACACAGTGCATCCTGCGCCTGGCATCCCCACGGAGCGCCCGGGTTCTCCAGGGCGGGGGTGCGGGCCAGCACTTCCGCCCTTTCTGCGGCTGAGTCAGGTCCACCACGTGGATGGACGTGGAGGGGGGTTACCGCCGGCTTCTGTGCCGTCGGCTGGGAGAGGATTTGCCGCCCAGGACCGTGCTCTGGCCTGTTGGTCTGGAATCTGAGGAGCGCGTCTCCTGCTCGTCCTGGCGTCCTTTGAGGCCGCTGAGCGTGGCTGTCCTGGGAAGGATGGGGGCCGGCTGGGCGACACACGCAGAGCAGCCTCAGATGCACAGCTCTCAACCAAGCCTCTTGCCCTCTCTTCGGGAAACTCAGTTTGCTTAAAGCTGTCCCAGTGCTTTTTTTTTTAGGGCCGCACTGTGGTATATGGAAGTTCCCAGGCCAGGGGTCGAATCCAAGCTACAGCTGCCCACCTACACCACAGCCACAGCCACTCGGGATCCAGGCCACCTCTGCGACCCACACCACAGTTCAGAGCAACGCCGGATCCCCGACCCACTGAGCGAGAGCTGGGATTGAACCCCCATCCTTATGGATCCTAGTGGGATTTGCGTCCACTGTGCCAGGACGGGAACGCCCACCAGTGCTTTGATTTAGACACAAGACCGCCACTCTAGCCCAGGGTCCCCTCAGGAGGGCTGAGCACCCGGTTTTCCTGCCTGTGGTGCCCGTGACCGTGGGCCGTGGCCACCTCTCCATCACTGAGTCCCTGCACCTGGCAGGGCCTCGGAGCCACCAACCCGAGGTCTTCTGGTGGTCCTGAGGACCTCAGGTCACCTGACCACCTGCCCCCAGCCTGGGAGCAAGGGGACCCCAGCAGGTTACTGCCTACGGGTGTCCAGGGTGGGGTGGTGGGGATGAGCTTAACCCTGTGGCTGTGAACACACAGCTGAGAGACCAGAGGCTGGGAGAGGGTCAGAGGCCCTAGTGCGGAGCTCCCAAGGTCCGGGGTGGGGTGGGGGGTGGGGGGTGGGGGGCTGCAACCTCCTCTAGCGCTGCCTTCACTCCAGCCCCGTTCTCCGTGTAAACACTATGGGGGGGGGGGAGGCTGGGCTCCTGGCACCACCACAAAGCCCCTTCTCTTTTCCCTGACACTTCCTGCGGACTGCAAATTTCCCTCTTAGAATCAACCTCCCCAAATTAAGCCACCTAAATTCCCAAGGAAGCTGAAAAGCCATTTTTCTTGCAAATTGTATATGATGATAATTTAATATAAGCCATAAGCTAATAAACTAAAGACCATATATTATAGCAGTAGCACAATAAAAAAACAAGCCAATATAAGAGACAAATGAACAATATTTTAGCCAAGGGAAAAAAGGAAATGAAGTAGAAATAGGAGGGAAGTTATATTCTGTGCATAAATAACTTTAAAGAGAAATAATAAAGACGTCTTCTGTGACTTTTAATAGATTTGGGGAACAATTATTTAATCGCAGTAAAGTAAGAGGTGATGCGGCCAGCTGAAGCTTTGCATGACCAGGGTTAAGTTAGTGGCTTTTTTTTTTTTTTTTGCCTTTTTGCCTTTTCTAGGGCCACTCCCATGGCATATGGAGGTTCCCAGGCTAGGGGTCGAATCGGAGCTGTAGCCGCCGGTCTACACCAGAGCCACAGCAACGCGGGATCTGAGCCGCGTCTGCGACCTACAGCATGGCTCACGGCAACACCAGATCCTTAACCCACTGAGCAAGGGCAGGGACCAAACCTGCAACCTCATGGTTCCCAGTTGGATTTGTTAACCACTGCGCCACGATGGGAACTCCAGGATTAAGTTAGTTTCCTAACGAAGACACGATGAGCAAGTGTCATTTTCTGGGATTTTTGAGCGTGGAGATACACAAAATTCCTCTTCATTTGTGTGCCACCGATTTCAGCAGGACAAATCTCCATTCATCTGAGAGGTGGCCAGTGAGCCTTAAAACTTCTTCGGAGTTCCCTTCATGGCTCAGCAGTTAACCATCCCGACTAGGATCCATGAGGATGCAGGTCCGATCCCTGGCCTCGCTCAGTGGGTTAAGGATCCGGCATTGCCGTGAGCTGTGGTGTAGGTCACAGACGCGGCTCGGATCCCGAGTTGCTGTGGCTGTGGTGTAGACCGGCAGCTACAGCTCTGATTCGACCCCTAGCCTGGGAACCTCCATATGCCGCAAGGGTGGCCCTAAAAAGCAACAAAACAAAACTTTAAAACTTCTTTTATGGTCAGTGGGGACCTGCTGTCCAGCACAGGGAACTTTACCCAAAATTCCGTGATGACCGATATGGGAAAAGAATCTGAAAAAGAAGGGCTATGTGTACACGCGTCTACGTGAATCGGTGAATCGCCTTCTTGCACAGCAGAAATTAGAGCAACATGGGAAATCAGCTCTACTTCAATCAAACTTTCAAAAATGAAAAAACTTCTTTTAAAACCGCATCCAACAAAACAGAATTTAGCAATAAGAAACAGCAAATGATCCATAAGCACGGCAACTTGGATGACTCACCAGAGAATTAAACCGAGTCAAAGAAAAGCCAGTTCCCAAAGGTGACACATCATGTGATTCCATCTGTAGAACCTTCTCGAAACGGAAAATCCCGGCAACGGACAAGAGACGAGGGGTTGCCGGGGGGAGGGGGTTGAGGGCGGGGGTTTGGGGGCAGTGGGTGTGGTTGTAAGAGAGGGGTCCTTGTGGGGTGGGTGCTTTGCCTCGAGACTGTGGTGCTGGAGACTGGGCTTGCACCCCACACCCACAACCACGATGGGAAGGCTGTATCGCATCGATACTGTGTATCAGCAGCGGTGCACCCACACCCAGCTGTGATCTTTACCTACAGCTTTGCAAACTGACAGCATGGTACTTGGGGCACCTGCGATCTCTTTATTTCTGGGAACTGAACCTGAGTCTGTCATTACCTTGCAGTTACAAGTTTAATTCTGAAAAAGCAGGGGAAAAAAAAAATCTCTAGCCGTCTGGGGCATCCACGTGGTTGGCTGTCTTGCGAGGGGAGCTTCCAGGCTGGGGGCCGACCCAAGAAACTTCCTCAAGCTGCCAGCAGCCCGGCTGCCCCCATGCCTCCCGGGCATTTTCAGGGCTCACTGGGGCGGGGGCTGCATTTCCCACTCTGCGACTGTTAATCGGCTGCTGGCGTTGCTTGTGCTTGCTTGTGTGTGTGTGTGTGTGTTTGTGTGTGAACGAGGGTGCAATACCGTCTTTTGAGTCCCACGTTTTCTGCTTCACAGGATGGATGCTGCTCCGTGACCAGATGAAGAAGAATGAGGTATGGAGTTCCCGATGTGGCACAGTGGGTTAAGAATCCAACCGCAGAGACCCAGCTGCTGTGGAGGCACAGGCTTGAACCCCAGCTCAACACAATGGGCTAAAGGACCCGGCGTTGCTGCAGCTGTGGCGTGGGGTGCACCTGTGGTTCGGATTCAATGCCTGGTCCAGGAACTTCCACGTGCCTGGGTGAGGCCATTAAAAAAAAAAAAGGATGAGGTGTAATTTCGTGATGTCGTGGCCTGGGGCTGAGCCAAGCCACCCCTGCCGCTCTCCCAGAGGGGTTTGCCCCTTCATTTCGGAATGGAGCATCCCCGGGGACGCTGGCAGGTGTAAATCCTGCTCACAGACTTCCCTTCCCACCAAAGAAACGGAGCGTCTGGAAAACACTCGACAACCTATTTGCTTCCCAGGCGTGTGACCAGCCCCCCCCCCCCCCAGGGGGGACAGAAGCTTGACGTCGCTCTCCTGCTCGGCTCGGTCTAAGCAGTGACATTGCGGGGCAGGCGTGACTGCATCTCAGCTCCACCTGGTTGGAAAAGGGGTTTCTTAGGGGTCTCTTGGCACGAGTCTTACCTGACGGCTGCACGTGTGCCTGGTGTGCTGTGTGTGCCAGGGGTGTGGGGGGCCAGGGGGCCGGGGGAGCTGAGGACTGTAATCCGCCTAACCTGTTGGGAGAAGCCTGGGCCTTTCGTTTGGGGGGGGGCGGTCACACCAGCTCAGCGAGGCCTTTTGGCCCAGGACCGGCAAAGCACGTGAAGGAAGCACACTCGGGGTGGACGGTGGGAAGCAGGCAGGGGTGGGCAGGGCCAGGGAACCGTGGCTTTTCTTTATGTTTATTTATTTTTAGTCGCACCCACAGCATGCAGAAGTTCCCGGGCCAGGGATCGAACCCGAGCCACAGCAGTAGCCAGAGCCACAGCCATGACAATGCCGGATCCTTAACCAGCTGAGCCACCAGGGAACTCCTGGAATGTTGTAATTTTTTTTTTTGTCTTTCTGTCTTTTCTAGGGCCGCACCCGTGGCATATGGAGGTTCCCAGGCTAGGGGTCGAGTCGGAGCTGTAGCCGCTGGCCTACACCACAGGCACAGCAACACGGGATCAGAGCCACGTCTGCGACCTACACCACACCTCATGGCAACACCGGATCCCCGACCCACTGAGCGAGGCCAGGGATCGAACCCGAAACCTCATGGTTCCCAGTTGGATTTGTTAACCACTGAGCCATGATGGGAACTCCTGGAATGTCGTCATTTTTAAGTGCAGAGAACTATATGCACATTAGCTGGTAGCTTCCCCAGCCTTTAAAACTGTTCCAGGTGCCTAGGATGCAAGAGAATATATCTGGGGCTGCAGGTGCTCAACGAAAGCATCACGGCTTCCGAAGGCTCTGCTGACCGGACCATCCCGACACTTGATGGAGGCAGCCTGGGTCACCTTCCCATGATTTAGGGACTGAGCCTCTTGGAAAGGACAGGTTCTTCCCATGACATTCAGAAATGCACTTTTTTGGGCCATGCCTGCGGCACGTGGAAACGCCCAGGCCAGGGATCAAACCCACGCCACAGCAGCAACCAGGGCCACTGCAGTGACAGCACTGGATCTTATCCTGCTGCACCACAAGGGAACTCCCTTAAGTGCATTTTAAGGCGGGGTCAACTTCAGGCCCAGGCACAGTTGGGAACGTGGCCTCTGGTGACCTGCCATCTCTCCCCTTAGGCATCAGCAACTCTGAAGGTCCAGCTGCTTCCTTGAGAGCCCGGACCAAGCATGACCAAGCCAGAATTCTTGATTTTCCTCCTGAGATCTGTCCCGTTCCGTTCTTACCCATCTCAGGAAATGGCAGTCCCACACGCCCACGTGTTCTGGCCAAGACCTGGCAGACACCAGTTCCTCAATTTTTCTCCCCAATCCGCCGAATCCATCCATCGCCAAGCCCTATCAACAATATCCCATCTCTGTCACCATGGCAACATGCTGGTCCAGATCACCCCACCCCCCCCGCCCCTGGACTTCCTGCTTGCACTTTGACCCCAGGAAAGTCCACCTTCACATGGCAGCCACCACACCAGAAACCAGAGCATGTCATGCGCCCTTTTAAAACTTCCTAGTGGCTTTTCATCGGTCCAGGTCTAACCAAACAGATCCACGTTCAAGTGTGTATAACCAAGGGATTTAAGGTAGGGAGTTGCTTACCCAGAGGTGAGGCAACCTAGAGGCAACCCCGTGACACCAGGGGAATCCGCGGCCGCCTCGAGGCCAGAGGGACAAGAGGAGGGAGCCGGGTGGCACCGAGGGCAAGCCACGTTCCCTCCCGCCTCCTGCGACGAACTCAGGATGCACGCAGGCTCTGCAGAGCTGTGCTGAGCGCTTCAGCGCTGGGGCCATGGGGTGGCACTGTTTGCCAGCCGTGGGCCTCGGGATGGACGCAGAGGCTCCCCTGCCAAGTGCGTCTCTGCTGATCATGGGTCAGAGTGGATTTTCGAGTTGAAGTCCACACTGCTATGCGCTGACCACACAGTGTGGGAATTTCCTCCAGGAACTGGACTGGCCGCGGAGGGATTATTTTGGCATCTTTCATCAAGCCTGGTCCTTAGGATATAGACACGCTCTGCTCTCTTCCCGCCTCCTTCCGGGGGGGGGCTCACGTGGACGCCACCCCTTGGGCACACGTGAGACCTAACTCACGGCCGGCGAGGCCGCGCTTGCCACCTGCTCATTTTTGCATCAGAACACCCTGTGTTAACTTGCTTCGTTCTCGGCACTGGTCTCCTTTCCTAAAGCCTAAATGCCCTGTGGTCGGAAACGAGGTCCTAGTCCTGCAGCCAACAGAAGCCTGTTCAATGAGCTGTTACAAGAGCTGTTCTCGGAGGTCCCGTCGTGGCGCAGCCAAAACGGATCCGACGAGGAACCATGAGGTTGCGGGTTCGATCCCTGGCCTCGCTCAGGGGGTTAAGGATCTGGTGTTGCCGTGAGCTGAGGTGTAGGTCTCAGATGCGGCTCGGATCCTGCATGGCTGTGGCTGTGGTGTAGGTCAGCAGCTGTAGCTCTGATTCGACCCCTAGCGTGGGAACCTCCATGTGCCGCAGACGTGGCCCTGAAAAAAAAGAAAGAAAGAAAGAAAGAAAGAAAGAGCTCTTCTCAGACTGGCATTTGAGGAGCCTCGAGAAGCCTTGCCACCTGCAAAACGGAGCAGACACCGCCAGGTTCTGGAATGTACTGGGACGCCTCTCAAGATACAGATGCTATAGACCAAACCCTTTGGTTTTCCCACAGCCGGATCTGCAGCCAGTTTGGACAGTATTAGAAATCCCAGACTTTCTGATAAAAACTTCACCAACAGAGAAGGGCTGCCCGGATTCCTCGCCACCTGCTGGCCGGGCCTGACCCCTGTGTCCGGGTGCAGCAGCAGCAGCTCCCCGAGTACCTGAAATGCGCTGTGGGAACGAGCCCCCCATCCCCAGCTCCGCACGGCTGGGGCTGAAAAGGAGCAGAGGAACCTTGTAATGTGCAGGCGTACAGGTCCCCGTAAACGTTTATGGGGTAACAGCAGCTTCCTAGACGTGACACACAGGACACCTGCCACCAAGGCCAAAACACAGACGGGATATTTCGATCCCTAGACTCCAGTCACGTGTGGATTTTTTCAGAGAGCAAAGTCATATTTTTAAAGTGAAGTTTGGGGCCAGGGGCTTATTTCCTTCTAAATGCCTCACCGACCGAAACTGCCTGCCTGGAGGTTCTCGGAAGCAGCTCCACCCCTGCATTCTGCTTGCTGGCCGTCCCCCTGCAGATGACCGCTGTGTCACTCGCTGTCCTGGGGACACGTGGGTGCAGGGGGCGGCCTCCCCCGTGCCGGCTCCCCCTGGCCCGGACCCCAGGAGTCCTGAGCTTCGCTGGCAGCGTTCCCGCTCGCCACGGAACCCCCGCAAGACGCCTGGTCTCCCTCCTGTTGTTTGGGGCTGTTGTCCCCACAGCACCCCCGAACATATGGTGCGTGGAAGCAATTAAAGCAAAGCTGCAGAGTGGGCTCCCCCCAGGGCTCCGATCTGCCAGACTCCCTCCCAGGGAGGCGCCCGCAGGCCCGCACGCGGCCAAGGCGCCCTCCGCACTGCCTCTGGGCGGCTGCTTTTTCAGGTTGGTTTTCCACATCGGCCGACAAAACCCAGAAGCGCTTTGGTGCAAAGACAAGCGTATTTGCAGCTGCTACTGGCAGAGGCGACGTTGGCCTCGCCTCGTCCGGGAGCTGCTGTGGACCTCGGACCACCACGTGGGCTGTGTCCTCGCTGGGGCCAAAGCCACGCGGGAGGCCCTGGGAGCAGCGGTGGTGAGGCCGTCCAGAGGGCATCTCCGTCCCTGTCTGTCCCTGAGGTGGCCACGCGCCGAGGCGTGGGGACTCTACACGGGCCCTCTCGGCAGCTGGTGTGCCACCCCGCCACCCCCACTGCCACCTTGCAGCCACGCGGGCCCTTCACGTCGTGTGGCTGTGCAGGTGTGGCCGCTCCGCAGTCTCTGGGGCCCGAAGTGAACAGACTTCTCTTCTCCCAGATTGTGGCAAAATACAGTGAAAATGGAAGGTCCCTGGTCTTGTCACTCTCGGCTCTGACAAGTGGGGCTGCTTTGCGTGGATGCGAGTCTGTGGAACGTAGGGACAGCGTTTACACCACGTCCGCATCCATGTGACATGCCCTTCGTTTGCTGGAAGTTGACTTGACAAGCTCCTGAACGCGAAAATATAAATGAGCGTTTTTGTGCAGAAGGGGTTAGACCACAGAAAGAACCCGATGTCTCTTTAACCTCTTCAGCAATTTTTTTCCCTCCGAGACGTGACGGCGTCTCCTGCAGACGCGCGGGGCGGGGGGGCCATCAAACACGAGCGTGTAAGTCGGAGCAGATGCACGGGAAACGCTGCCAAACTCAGACTGTAGCGACACCTCTCAGCTCGGATGACACAGCACGGAGGGGAGAGAGCAGAGGGTGAAATTTTGGAGGCGATTTAGGCTGGCGGGACGTGAACACATCCGCTTTCATGTTCAGCCTTGTCCATTGATCCACGGTGAACTCCCAAGTAAGAAACCCCCAGACTGCAGGCTCGGCTGGTTCGGCTCCAGAGGCCAACTTTGAGGCCCGGGGACGGCTGGAGACACGGTCCTGAGACGACATGTGTGCTTCACCCCCAGCTTGGCAGCCACTGGCTGTGTGTGTGTGTGCGCACACGCGTGTGCACGCATGTGCGAGAGAGAGTGTGTGTCACAGAGACTGTGTGACCCTGCATGTGACATCTTCAGCTGGGCACGTCAGGGGACCACAGAGTTTCCTGCTAACTCTGATTTGCAAGCGGGCACTGCCTGCAGGCAGGGAGCAGGGAGTTTTCTGGGCTTTGGGATGGGCTCAGCCGTTCTGTGTGCGAAGCTCAAAACTGCCCCTGCCACGAATTCCCGGATACGGGGCTGGGTGGGAGCCCTGGGCCCCCTTCTTCACGACTTGAGCTCCCTTGAAAAGATAATCTGTAGCATCAATACCAGGACAGCCCCGGAGTTCCCATCGTGGCGCAGCAGTAATGAGCCCAACTAGTATCCATGAGGATGTGGGTTCCATCCCTGGCCTCGCTCAGTGGGTTGGGGAGCCGGCATTGCCGTGAGCTGCAGTGTAGGTCGCAGACATGGCTCAGATCCGTGTTGCTGTGGCCGGGAGCTGCAGCTCCAATTCGATCCCTAGCCTGGGAATGGCCATATGCCATGGGTGCGGCCCTAAGAAGCCAACAACAGCAACAAAAGAGGACACCTCAGCAGCAGAAGCACTCAGCTGTGCACTTTAAGGAAATCAGATGGCTTCCAGGACCCTAGGCAGAAACTTTGTCTTAAATATGCCCACGATGGCCCCAGATTTCAGTATCCCTTGAATATTTGGAAGAGAAGTCATAGGTATTGATAGCATCAGCTAACCTAGAGCTCATGGTTAAACAGAAGAAAAAAAAAACCCAACACTTGAAAGAGGATTTTTTTGGGGGGGTCTTTTTGTCTCTTTTAGGGCCACACCTTCGGCATATGGAGGTTCCCAGGCTAGGGGTCTAATCGGAGGTGTAGTCGCCAGCCACAGCCACAGCAATGCGGGATCCTTAACCCAGTGAGCAAGACCAGGGATTGACCCTGCAACCTCATGGTTCCTAGTCGGATTCGTTAATCACTGCGCCACAACAGGAACTCCAGGAGTACTCCACTTTTAACACGCATGTTTGCACTGACAAAGTCCACACTGAGTAGGAATCCTTCCCCTCCTCTTGACCCAGCCAGGACTGCTTCCCTGGCAGTGAGGCGTCCCTGCCACATGTCACCACCACACGGAACTTGTTTTCCTCTTGCTTTTAAACCCCCCAGGAGCTCTCATCATGGCTCAGTGATTGGTGAACCAGCATCCATGGACCAGCATCCATGAGGATGTGGGCTCGATCCCTGGCCTCAGTCACTGGGTTAAGGATCTGGCGTTGCCGTGAGCTGTGGTGTAGGTCACAGACACTGCTCGGATCCTGTGTTGCTGTGGCTGTGGTGTCGGCCAGTGGCTACATCTCCGATTTGACCCCTAGCCTGGGAACCTCCATATGCCGAGAGTGCGGCCCTAAAAAGCAAAAAAAAAAAAAAAAAAAAAAAAAAAGAGAGAGAGAGAGAGAGAGAGAGGTAAGCTTTTTTCTATTATTATATGTTATGCAGTCAATGCAGTTTATTGAGGCGTATTCATGACTACCTTTTTAAGCAAATTTCACTAATGCATCTTGCACAGCATTCCTCCTCCTGGAATTTCCTTATTTCCTCAGTAGTTCTCTCAGTCAGGGTCTGTTTGGATGTGTCTGTATGTTATCTCACCTTAAGAGGGCTTAGTGAGGAGGGCACACTCCTGTGTCGAGTCTCTGCTCCCCGGCATTTTGAGGATGTCATTCCATCACATCATTGACACTATTTTGCATCAGGAAGTCTACTGTCACCATCACGTGTCCACAAGGAACCAGGTTTTTCTCTCTGACCCCTTGTAAGATCCTCCCCAGTCTTTGCTAACCTGTGATTTGTCAAGGCAGAGTGTTCAGATATGGATTTCTTTGTATGTATTCTGGTTGGGACTTAGTCCTTCTGAATCCAAGACATTATTTCTTTAGCCACTTCTGTGAAACTCCTAGGCATCGCCACCACATGTCACCTCTGCCACATTTCTCTACCTCTCCCTGGGACACCTGTGAGGTGGCCTCCACATCTGTCACTTTTTCCTATTATCCTATTACCAGCCTGTTAGTCCCTCAGCCCGCCTCTCACCCTCCCTGTCTCCTTCCATACACAGAAATCGTTGGAATCTTTTTTGTTTTGGCTGGGCCCGAGGCATGCAAAAGCTCCTGGGCCAGGGATCAAACCAGCACCACAGCAGCAACCCGAGCCACAGCAGTAACAACACGGGATCCTTAACCCACTGAGGCACCAGGGAACTCCAGGAACTGTATTTTTATTCCTAGTTCCCTTTATTCCTTTATTGCTCCTGGGCCGAGACCTCGCTCCTCCTAGAAATGCAGTAAACATCTGTTAATTTGAGTTAGAGTTAAGGAACATCAGGAGCAAACATCCAGAATTCCACTAAAACGCGTTTCCCTGGAGAACCTCATAAAACAAACAGGGTCACGTTTATAGACTTCTCTCTTAGGCTTCCTGTATTTTCAGTTGGCAGCGGCCTGATCTCTTTCAGGCCTGGCCTAATTTATTTTTGGTCCCACACATATGAGCCAGCGCTTATTTTTTTTTTTTTTTCAGTGCTTGTTTTGCTAAGTCCACTAATGCTTCCATGCTTTGACAGGTGAGGTGTTGCCCTGGCTCCCTCGCGGTTGCCAGCATGGTCACCTCCTACAGGAAGGGACCCCCCCACCCCCTGCTCTGGTCACCGCCAGCCGGCAGGCTCCGGGCTGTTTTCTGCAATTAGTTATCTGGCAGTTGAGCCTCTCAGGAGGACTCTCTCCAGAGAGAAGAAAACTCAGGTGCGGTGGGTGAAGGCCCTTTCTCAACTCCAAGCTCCCCTGTAAATGGAGGCTGGGCAGGGGTCCTGCCTGCGGCACTTGCATGGCACACTGCTGCTTCCCTCTGCATCTGCAGCCAGCAGGCCCCTCCCGGGCGCCCTTGACTCCTGGGCCTGGGGGTGATTCAGTTCCAGGGCCTCCCTGCACCACGTTCCCGAGGAAATTCCCACCTCCCACTGGGTCTGGGTGTCTGCGGCATCTCTCATTTCCAGATGGTCTAATGAGGCAACACACTGGCTTACAAAGCACTGGGAGCGTCGGCTCAGAGCTCCCGGCCCTGCGTCTTGAAGATTCCAGCCGGAGCAGAGGCCGGCCAGCGGGCTGAGAACCAAGCCGAGGCTTTAAGGCAGACATCGGTCTGCCCCTGGGCTTCATCCTCCGAAGGCAATGACCCCACAGTGTCCCGCGTAGCCGGAGGTCAGGGGGAAGCGGGAACCCTGGCCCGCTGGCTGGCCGTCAGAGCCAAGTCCCAACAGCTGGGTGCCAGATGTGCCTGCGCATGAGGCCCACTGCTGACCGGCGGCTGCACCCTGCCCTGAAGCTGTCCTGCCTGGTGGGACCAAGGATGGGCGTCTGGAGCCAGCGCCTGCCTGCTGCCCTCCCTGCTCCCCAGCCGGCAGCTCGGGACAAGACCTGACACGGCCAGCACCAGACCCTGGCCCTGGTTTAGTGGTCAGTGTTGAAACCCAGGGAGGGAAATGCCGCTGCCGCTGCCCTCACACCACGGTCGGCCACTGGCCTGCAGGGCAGGGAGGGCTGGGGCGAGAAGCACGGCCACGCTCCAGAGGCTCAGGATCCCCCGGTCCAGGGTGACAGGGCAGTGAAGGCCACCTCGGATCTGCTTTGGGTTTGCAGAGCACCTGCCGCCCCAGGGGGAGAGCGTGTGGGAAGGCCCTCTGTCCCTCCAGGCTCTGTGCTAGGCTGCCGCCCCCTCGGCGGGCAGGCTGGACCCACCTGGCCGCCCCCGCTAGCTCTGGGTGCCTTTCTGGGTCTCCATCTGCGGGGACAAGGGGGTGCACGGTCTGGTGCTCTTCCCGCAGGAGTGCTAGGAGATCTGCATGTGTTTCAGTGCAAAATGAAGCAAGTTTAGGGAGTTCCTGTCGTGGCGCAGCAAACACGAATCCAACTAGGAACCATGAAGTTGCAGGTTCAATCCCTGGCCTCGCTCAGTGGGTTAAGGATCTGGTGTTGCCGGGAGCTGTGGTGTAGGTCGCAGACTCGGCCCGAATCTGGTGTGGCTGTGGCTGTGGTGTAACCAGCAGCGATAGCTCTGATTAGATCCCTAGCCTGGGAACCTCCATGTGCCATGCGTGTGGCCCTGAAAAAACAAAACAAACAAACAAAGCAAATTTAGGGGGAAAAAAAGGATGTGGCTGAAGGCAGTATGCATCCTCAGCCAGCGAACACTGGGGCCCACGGGAGAACACGGAGGCATCTCCTGCCTGCCTTCCCGCAGCTGCGGGGCCAGCAGGGTGGGGGACTCGCCCGTCACCATCCTGCACGCGTCACACCTCCCATCGCCAACCGGGGCGGGGAGAAGACTCGAGAGTGAATGCACAGGAGCAGAGAGTCCAACACAGAAGGATCCCGGGAGCCAGCGGCGCCACGCCCGGGTCTGCACGGGAGAGCCGAGCCAGGGCTCCAGCACACGCGTGCTCACACGCGCTCGAGGCAACTCTGCACACGAGGGTCAGAGCAAGGAAACAAATGCCCACCAGGGATGACGGCCACACGGGCCTGCCGTGTACACACCGGACGCCGACTCACGGCTACACGGGCCTGCTGTGTCCACACTGCACGCCAACTCACGGCTACACGGGCCTGCTATGTACATGCTGGACACCAACTCATGGCTACACGGGCCTGCTATGTACACGCTGGACACCGACTCGGCCACAGAAAGGTATGAAGCAGGACGCAGGCCACAACCTGGCTGACCCCTGAAAACACGACGCTCCGTGAGAGACGCCTGTCACAGGAGGCCCCATCCTGCGTGACTCCACCTCCGTGAAACGCCCAGAACCAGCGAGTCCTCAGAGACAGAAAGTCAGTGGCTTCCAGGGGCTGGGAGGGGGCCCGGGGAGGGACAGTGATGTCCCCGGGGCCGGGGGAGGGGGGGGCGTGCTTCGGATGCAGGTGGCGGCTGCTCGGCAATGTGACAGCACTGGAGAGGCTGCCTTCAAAATGGTAAGGCTCATGTGACATGGAAGTCACCTCCGAGACCTCACTGCATAGAATGATAGCCCGCTCCCCCCAAACCTCCAAACAAACCCCAAAACCCTCTCTAAATTCAAAGAGTCAATTCCACCTGAGAATCAACACGCACGGAGCAGAGCCGACCCGCGCCTGAAGGTCCCGGACGACACTGTCCCGCTTTTCAAATGTCCCCTCGGCCACCAACGTCCCCCGAACCTCTACGAGCTTCGGCAGAGCTCGCGCTCAGCAGCTCTTTTTTTTCTGATTCGGCTTGTTTCGCATCTGAAGTAACTTGGGATCAGCTCTGTTATTTTTTGCTTTAGAAAAGTAGTCAAAATTAATTAATCTACAACGGCACCGATAGCAAAAGTTAATAGAAATTTTAATAAAAATACAACCTCTGTAAGCTTCGCTATTGTTCTAATAAATGCAATAGTAGTTTAGACTCGTAGATAAAAAAAAATTAATAAAGCCGAGGAGGCTCAGGACCATGAAGCCCAAAGAAAGGGCCACAGCCCCTGCTGGGCGACTCGGGCCAGAGTGGCCAGGGCGCCCTGGGAGCGCGCGTCTCATTCCCCACTGTGCGCTGGGGACGGCCTCCAGCACCTAACGAACACTCCTTGTTTGGTGGTTTGTTTTTAATCATTCAGATTTTTTTGTCTTTTTGTCTTTTGAGGGCCGCACCCGTGGCATATGGAGGTTTCCAGGCTAGGGATCTAATCGGAGCTGCAGCTGCCGGCCCACACCACAGCCACAGCCACGAAACCTCATGGTTCCTAGTCAGATTTGTTTCCACTGCACCACAACAGCAACTCCCTTCACTGTTTCTGAGACTCAAGAAATCTTGGGAGTTCCCGTCATGGTGCAGCGGAAACGAATCTGACTAGCAATCACGAGGACACAGGTTCGATCCCTGGCCTCGCTCAGTGGGTTAAGGATCCAGCGTTGCCGTGAGCTGTGGTGTAGGTGGCAGACGTGGCTCGGATCTGGCGTTGCTGTGGCTCTGGTGTAGGCCGGCAGCTGCAGCTGCGATTCGACCCCTAGCCTGGGAACCTCCATACGCTGTGGGTGCGGCCCTAAAAAGACAAAAAATTGAAAAATTTAAAAAAAAATCTTGAACCCCCAGAGAAACGCAATACTCAGCACAAGCGGCAACAGCTTTTACCTCCCTTCAGAAAAATAATGCTTTTTCCAGCTTCCTCCCGGGATCAGCTTAGAGGGTCCTTACAGCCAGCTTACCTGTTAACAGAGCGGCGTGCATGGGGCTCGGAGAAGCGAGAGGCTGTTCCAGCGTCACTTCGACAGTAGGAGAGAGCCCGGGACCCCTCTGCTGCCTTTCACGGGAAGATGGCCTGACTTCTGCTGAATCCTCCATGAGGCCAACTGGTCCGGGAGTCTCCTGAGTGGAGGACCAGGTGCTCCTGGCCGCCTGTGAGATGATAACCGTGCATGTATCTCAGTACACGGGGAGAGAGAGCCAGGGCACGTCGAACTCATGATTTCACAGATTTAGTCGAAGCTGACACTGAGTTAAAAAGCTAGGAGCTCCCGTGTGGCTCAGTGGGTTAAGCATCCAGCATTGGCCCTGCTGTGGCTCAGGTTCCCACTGTGTCGTGGATTTGAGCTCTCTGGCCTGGGAACTTTCCCAAGCTGTGGATGTAGCCAAAAAAAAAAAAAAAAAAAAAAAAAAAAAAAAAATCTACAAAGCCATTTTATTTCAAGCAGATTTAAAGGGAATTAAAAAGCCAACCGTGGTAGTGGACTTGATACAGCGAACGTGAAAAACAGACCTCTGGGACTCACGGGGTCCAGAGTACTTCTGGGGGCGGGGGGTGCAGAGAGACGTGCCCGACACCCAGGGATGGTCTCCAGGAGGCCCGTGCTGTCCTGAGGGCATCAACAGCTTCCCAGAGCAGCAGTGCCAAGGTCCCTCTCCGGGAAGAAACGAGGGGACCCTCAGGCCGTACCAGCCACAGAAGAACCAGGCCCCCTCTCCTGGCTGAAATGACCCCCCCAGGGGCTCCCAGGGCTGGTGCTCCCTCTCAGTGAGACTCGTGATGACATCGGGTTGCAGCGTGGCCCCCAGCCCCAGGCGTGCCACTTGCCCGCGCCTCCCTCATGCCAGGTGCCGGTGACCTTCCTTGAGGCAGGTCAAGACTACAGGCCGACGTGTCCCCAGGCCTCTGGTCCGGGCAGCGCCCCGCCCCTCCCGGCGGCACAGGCTCCTTCCCCCACCCGGGGCCTGGCCAGTTGCGGCGTTGAGCTGCGGTCAGTTCCTGCATCCTGAGGCCTGTGGTTCCTCACCCATCGCACAGAGCCCTCCTCCTCGGCTCGGAGGTCACTCTCGGTGACTCTGAAGGGAAACCACTGGTGAAAGACCGCCAAGCTGCTCGTACCGGGGGCAGCCGGAGCCTCCCTGCAGCCGGGGCCCAGCATCCCGCCCGCGCTCTTATTCAACTGCGTGCACGAGAGCAAAGGAGAACGGAACGCCTCCGTGATGAAGGCGCCTGGAGACGCAGGCACAGTTCAGCCCCCATCGGAATGCCCTGGGCCCTGGGCCCTGACCCCTGACCCCTGGGCCGCCGTGGCCCATCTCCCTGGTCCTGAACCCGCAGCCCTGCAGCTCACACCTTCGTACGGCCTATCGGCCCCAGGTTCAGATACGTCCTGCATCCGCTAGTCAGACTGGTCACGGAGAAGGGACCCGGGCCTGGCGTCCCCCGTCTCTGGAGCAGGGGAGTCAGGTGCAGGCCCCTCAGAGCCAGGGCAGGCAATGACGGGTTGGGGAGTGAGCCGGGGGAGGCCCCTCTGGGTCAGAAGTCCCTCTCCTGGGGTCTCCCAGGCTCCCCCTCCACACCTGCTGCTGTTTGTGTCTCTGGAGGACAAGGGCAAGGCCCAGACAGCGGTCTCTGTGCTCCCGAGGGGGCCTGGGCCAGGGGCTGGGTGGGAAGGCAGGACGAGAAGCCCGTGGTCACTTCATCGTAGACGTGGCGTTGGGTCCCTCTGCCACCTCAGCCGCCCTCCGCAGCAGCAGGGCTGAGTCCTGTTTGTGTGGGCGACGCCCGTGGGAGCGTGGCTTCTTCCCGTGAACCTGCCGCCCCCCCCCACCAGGTCTGCGCCAGCAGCTCCAAGCCCCCCAATCCCGCGGCCTTGAACGCCTCGTCGACTGAGACCGACCCGTGGTTCCCTTTTCTCCCGACTTCTGACTCGGCGGCAAAGTCAAAGGCAGGAGGAACATAAGCCCTTTAACGCTGCCCTTGTTTGTGCTTTTCTTCAGCGTCATTCAGACCCCCCCCCCCCCATAAATCAGGAATGAGCTCGGACTGGGGGCCTGACTCGGAAGGAGCAGGTGGGAGGGGAGGGGCCGCCGGCATCGGAGGCGCTCGCATGGAGCTTCCTTGTGTCCCCTCCGAAGCCTGCCTCAGTTTCTCGCGGGCAAAGGGGCTGGTCGGGCTCTGCTGAGAATTAACAAATGTCCATTAAGCGTCCGTAGGCGCCTGCTCTGCAGAGGCTAAGGAGTCTTAAGTAATTACAACCCCGGATGATGAGCCGTCGTCGTCGTGTGTCGTTGATCGGATGCAGGAAAACGTGGGGCTGTGTCGCCTCACAATGACTTTATTTAACAAGAGCTGATCTTGGCAATTTGGTTTATTTTCTCCAGCCCTTTTAATTTCAGACTCAGGGGCTGTTAGCAGATAACTGCTCGTTTCTGCTGTAAATCAAGAAAATACTCATTAGAAACCCGAGGCTGTGATTGCCAGGATGTTGGGCTGGTAAAGGATGGGGGTGGGGGGTGGAACGGCAAGATCTGGTGTTGGAAATGGACTGAATTCGAAAGTATTTCATCGTTGTTGTTCGGGGAAAGCAAAGTGGCCCTTTCGACACGGACCAGCCTTGGCAGTGTTTTAAAATCCACATCACAGTGGGCAAAGCACTGGGGCCATCCACTATCAGATTGGCCCCAAGGCTGGGGAGGAGGGAACCAGGGACAGCTGGAGGAAGCTGCCCGAGGCCACGCTGGGTGCCCAGCCATGCCAGGGCCAGCCCCGCACTGACCCCGGGGAAAGGTGTGCTCTCCCGGGCACGGAGCCGCCGGGCACCCCCAGATGCAGCCAGAAAACAGAGGGGGCCGGAGGTGACTTTAAGAACGCTTCTGTAAACGGGGGGGGTGGCGGGGGGCGTGGGGAGAAGCCTGATGTTTAAAACAGATGTCCCGGTTGCGGACGAGAGGCCGTGTGGGTCCGCAGAGCCAGCGTTTTCAGGCCTGACCCCGGCATTCCTTTTACACACTCCTTCCCAGACTGGTAGAATTTCTTTTGCAAAATTATCCTTGTCTAATCCGTGGAGACGGAAAGTGGATTAGTGGTTGCCAGGGGCTGGGGGGGGGGGGGCGCGGATGGGGAGTGCTTGCTAACGGGTACGGGGCTGCTTTTCGGGGTGACGACGACGGTGCTCGGGCGTTAGGTAGGGACGGCGGCTGCTCAGCTCTGCGAATGCGCCAACAACACGGCGTTGTCCACGCTGCGGGGCTGAACTGGATGCGGGGCCGGGGGCGCCGCGATAAAGCTGCGGTGTAGGAAGGGCTCTCACTCCTTGCTGCTGGCCTGACTGGGGTCCCTGGCCACAGCGGCGGCGGGCTCCCAGGCGTAGCTCTGCCCGTCCCGCCCGCTGTGCTGGACTCTGTTGTCCTCTCGCGCCTTTGCCTGGACACTCGGCCAGCAGAGAGGGCCTCCGAGACCCGGCCTGGGCCAGTATTCCAAGCTGCACCTGAGGCAGACAGGGAGCCTGGACGTGGGCACGTGGAAAGATCGACAAAGAAAGTCCCGACAGGGGCAGAGCCCGAATGTGCCGTGGGCTCAGGGCAAAGGAGCAGAAAGACCGGCGCCCGTCCTTCTGGACCCTCGGCCGCACCCTCTGAAGGGAATCGCGGCTCCCTGTGGGTGAGGTTAGCAGCTGCCCAGAATGGGACCTCGGGTCCACCAGCACCAGAGATGGGGCGAGGCAGGGAGAGGCCTGGGTAGCAAGGCCTGGGTGGCCGGACGTGCCAGAGGAGGCCGGGGGCCATCCTACTAAGTCCTTTCCTGTTCCTCTCGCGCTCTTCTTATTTAAAATGTTTAGGGAGTTCCCGTCGTGGCGCAATGGCTAACAAATCTGACTAGGAACCATGAGGTGGCAGGTTCGATCCCTGGCCTTGCTCCGTGGGTTAAGGATCCGGCGTTGCCGTGAGCTGGGGTGTAGGTGGCAGACGCGGCTGGGATCCCGCGTTGCTGTGGCTGTGGTGTAGACCAGCAGCTGCAGCTCTGATTTGACCCCTAGCCTGGGAACCTCCATATGCTGCGGGTGCGGCCCTAGAAAAGACCAAAAAAAAAAAAAAGCTTAATGAATTTTAAAAACAAGAAGGCAGTGACCCACTGGAACTCCTTTCACTTCACCTGAACATGCGACTCTCCAGAAGACACAGCCCCTGTCTCCCAGACGGCCTCACAAAGGGCCACTGCTGAGCCCCTGGGAGTGGCCTTTGTAGGACAGAAAAGAAAAGCAGGCAGGTTCCAGGTGAAAAAAAGAGTGGGGGCTTTCTGGGAGCCGGAAGCAAAGGTCTCACTGCTTATCAGCATCCCGGGCATCTCAGCACCCACTGGGCCACCAGCCCCCTGCTGTCACCCCAGTGCCCACTGTAGGTGACCTTCCAGGTACCCTCAGGCCATGATCCAGCTCCCTCCCGACTCACGGGTCAGCCCTGGGACAGAGTAAGGAGCCCTGGGACAGAGTTCCTACAGCAGGGAGCAGGAGACCACCTCTGCAGAGGCACCCCTGGCACATGCCAACCCCCCTCCCAGAAGCGGCCACTACGTTCCAGTGGAAGCCCCTCAACTCCAGGGCCAGCTAGTGGCACAACCGCAGCACTTCCTGGGTGCAGCCCTCACTCCCACACCCCATCTTGGCCTCCCTGAGGGCCAGGGGGGTGGGGGTGACCCTCGGTGCGGCCTCAGACCCCTGGGCCCCGCTCCTGGCTGCGGGTTGTGCAGGAAGGGCCGCGCGGCAGTCTGCGCCCTGCTGCACCCCCGCCCCCGCAAGGAGTTCCCAGGGCCAAATGGGGAAGCGGGAGGACGCCGGCCTGGCTCAGCAACAGTTCTTGCTCTTTGTTTACCAGGCCACGAGGCGGGCCTGCCTCCTCTCCCCAGCCCGTTCTCTCTGCCAGCTTCACGTCCAGCGAGGGACAAAGGGGCCTGCGGCGGATTAGCTGCCGGGCGGGCGGGCGCGCGGTTCCCGGCGGCAGCTGCGCGCCGGCCCTGCCAAGGCGGCCGTCCCGGTCCCCGTCCCCGTCCCCGTCCACTGAGGGCGGAGCTCTGCCCGGGCAGGACGCCTCCTCTGTCTCTTTTCAAGGCCGCCCCTGTCCCCGCCCCGTCGGGCCGGCCGGGCCGGGCCGCGGGGTCAGCGGCGGACAATGGGGAGGCGCGCGCGCGGCCGCCCGACTCCGGGCCTTTGTTGCCGGAGCCTCGTGCCGATGGGTTAATGGGGCAGAAGAGATCGGTGAAGGGCGACAGAAGTGGTCTTTGAAAGAGGGTGTCAGCCCAGGGCAGCGAGACAAAGGCCAAAACACACACGGGCGGAGAGGGACAGATGGGCACGGGCGGCGGAAACAATTAGGCGGCGAGCGCGGGGCGGGCGCGGCTCCATCATTCTGCGGTTAACCAGGCCCGGCCGGCGCCGCCCTCCGCCCCCGGGGCCGCCCGCGCCCCTGCGCCCTGGCTCCGGGAGGGAAGCACCGAGGCACGGGGGGCCGGATGGATCCGCGCCCCACGGACAGCCGCGGCGCAGGTCCCGGGCGGCCGGCCGGCGGACCCCCCCCCGCCCCCGCCCCCGCCCCAGGTTCCTGCAGGGCCGCCCGGAGACGCTTGGCGGTGGCGGCGCAGCCCCGGGCCGCGCGGACGCTCAGCGCCCCCGGCCGGCTCCCCGGGCCGGCGCGAGGACCGGTGCGCGGGATGCGCGCCGGGCCCACCAGGCGGCGCTGCTTCCCTCCCGGCCGCGGCCGGCTCTGTAACCCGATGCTGTTTAATTAACGTGCAAATTGAGTAGATTAAATGACTCTAAATAATTAGCCACAGATCCTATAAACAGGATAACATATTTAATTAAGCAGCGATATAGATTTTGGAAACTGTTAATGTAT